>NC_133770.1:26347711-26419646 GCF_003597395.2 Chelonoidis abingdonii | reverse complement strand
AAAAAAAAAAAAAAAAAGAGCTTGAAGATGTTTTTTGTTCTTCCTTGCCACAGCATCACATCAGGCATAATAATGATGTTAAAAACCCCTCTTCAGTCTTAAGGACTGCCCTAGCTCTCATCAAGTACCTCATTACCACAACTAAAGAGGCTCTACATTTCAGGAGTTAAAGTAATTCCAAAAGTTAACTTCATTAGCCAGTGTATTTTAGTAAATTTGAGTTTTATGTGTGTGCAAAATAATTTCCATTTTGTAGATCTATGCTCATAATCACTAAGTAGTCTATAAACAAACAAAGATTCTAACATGAGATGCTAATATAACTTAGTCTAATTTATCTTAAATCCCTGAAGTCCTACAGTACATGTCAAATGCCCAGTAGATGATTCACAGCTTGCTGCCTAAAATGAAAAAGGGTTAGTTAGGTAATAAATAGTGTTGTGGATATCTGCTATTAAGCAGAGCTGGGAGAACATAAGGAAAGAAAAATATTAGAATTTACTTTTTATTTCACAGTACTGGTAACTATAGCGATGATAATTTTATATTTACATACTTCCCTTCATGCCAAAAGTGCTGTATAGGTGAACCATTTCCATCACCATTGAAAAGCAGTCACCTCAGAGGCTGAATGAGGCAAACTGCTTAAGAGTGCACAGCAACATTACACAACTGTACAGGAAATGACAACTAGTAGGTGGGAATGGTGGGCTAATACAATCAGTTGCCCCAAGCTCATGTTTGTTGTGGCAGATTGGAGCAGATCCAAAAGTGCCCTTCAAAACTACCTCCCATCTCCCCCAGTTCTTGAGCTGGCTGGGGATCAAGCCTGGCCTTGGTACAGGTTTGAGTAGCCACAAGTTTAAGATTGCCAGAGCACAGTGTTCTCTGGCCCTATCACCTTTCCTGCCCCTTACAACGGCTTTACAACACAGAGGGATTCCTTTATTTTAGGGCAATCCCCAGCCACACCAGCCAACGGTAGGGATTTGGCTCATATCCCACTTGCAATATCATAAATTACTAGACACACTCTTGTGAAAAATGCCATGGAGTTCTTATTAATTACTGAGCAGAACTTCAATTTTATGTTCCATGTGCTGAAGGACACGTAAAGGATTAATGATGAAGGTTTAACTACACCCAGAAGTCATGCAGACTATATGTCATTTCTGAATTATCTTCAATAAATCGTTTACGTCTGTGGAAATGCCATGTTGTGCTCCTTACTCGTCCCTTCCGAGCAACACAGCATCACGCAAAGATGGCTGACCCAGCAGCTCCAGATATCATGCTGGGGTATTAGATGAGTCCTGAGGGGGAAGAATGCGATCTACAGAATCAACACCTCATCCTTCAGCAGTATTTGATCCACACATTCATATCAGCTGCCCTTGATCGGACTGTGAAAGATAAGCAGATACAACAAAAGGTATATACTCTAGCTACAATAAATGTGAGGAGCAACGGGAAAGGGTCAGCTAACTGTCTTGCCAATAGTTTTACTCCAGCCACAAATATCTTTGAGACAGAACATAAACGAGCAACATGAAAGACCAATATGACGCATTTAGATTTAATAAGTCTCTCTGAAAATGATTGTGATTCTGTATCTTACCATCTTTCCATTATGAAGGAATTTGCAAAAATAACTTCACTGCGTATATATTTAGAACCTGATGCTACTTCACTTAAATGTTCTTCACCACAAAGATGAAACTCACCCAACTTCCTTTTGAAAGACATCTGATTTTCTCCATAGTGTTGGAGCTTATGAATCTTTTTGCAAAAATGAATAATACTACAAAGAACATGAATAAAAAAGCATAATGGGATGTTGATAGAATTAGATGGTGGGATTGCAGTAAGTGTTGGAAGAGGATGAAAGAGAATTTTTAATTTTATTTTCTATTCTGTATCCTTACACTAGCTCCTCCATTCATTAAAAATTTTGTTAATCTCTTCTTTTACTGAGAATCAAGATCATCTTTGCCACACCATCTAACCTCCAGCTTTCAAAGTCATTGTGTGTTTTATTTTAATGAAGCAGATGAATGTATATCACTGATTCTTTTTCTTACAGTCATAGTGACAAGACAGTTAGATCAACAACAAACATTTGGACGACATATCCCTATTCAGGAAAGACTATAAAGAATATCATTTAATTAAGGCATAGTTCTGTGTGATTTATCAGAGTTACTTTTCTGTTTCAGGGTTTAAGCCATCACTGGAAACCTTTTGACAGCTTGTTAAGGTTAGGGGCTACTTTCTGCTCTCAGTTACAGCAGACTAAATGCAGAGTTATCCCATTTCCAGTGTAGTTAGAGTCTAGTTCTTCACCTATGAAACTCACAGTAGTAACAATCCCTCTGTGTGTATTTTTAAACCAAACATTGTAATGAGTTAAACAAACAGTACAAATTAAACATTCCCATGTTTGAGGTGTGTGTGAATATTAAAGCACGCTTTCCTATCGTCATAAGGGGGGAAGTTTTCAAATGGCAGTTAAATGCCTAATTCCCACTGAAGCACTACAGGAATTAACCACCTCACTGCCATCTGTGCATTTGCAAATCTTACCAATTGAAAATAAAGAGCTTGTGGCAGGGCACAGCACCCCTAGGAAAGCTAGATATATGAAGGGGACCAGGAAGTGCAGAGTTAGGAAGAAGCTGGCTAGGAGCTGAAGTAAACACATTCTGCATCCTTTTAAAGACTGGATTAGCTGGAAGTGCTATTTGTGCTCCCCTAAGAAGCGCCCAGCAGGGATTCTGGAAAAGTCAGCCAGAAATCTTTCCAAGGCTCCCACAAGATGGCCCCTCTGCAACCCACCCTTCACTCCACTGACAGCCATGCCTGAAAAAACACAATCTGGCCCTTAATCTACATTAATACCAATTTTCCAGCAGTCTCTTCTGGCAGACTACAGAGCTGAGCAATTTCCTTTGCTTCTCCTTCTCCTCTGTCTGGTTGCCTGGATACTCAGAGTCTCCTTGAGGATCTTGCTGATTAAAGTGCAGTTGCAATTCGGTGATTTGAAGACCCTGATCTGTCATCTAGATAGAGAAATCCTTAGCAAAAATACCAAAAAGTGATTTGTCAAGTGGCAGCTTAAACACTGTTATTTAGAGATGGTTTTCCAACAAGAAAACTTTGGCATGTACTGATTTTTTTTCTTTCTTATATGGACAAAGTACTGAATGTCTTATATTCTCCTAAACGAAAGAATTTGTTAATTTTTAGGGGTTTTTTCATTGTGCAAACCAGCATTTTTTTTGTGACTACTTAATCTCATGCTTTTAATGTCTACTTGTGGAAACTAGCACAGTACTTCTGGAAATGATACTATGCCACAAATTGATCAGCATTTTACAATGCCACAGTGTTATCATTTCCACAAGTGCCAGTTTTGGAAGGGGTGAATTAATTTGAGAGATGACATGAAAAAATTGGTCAAAACATCACAGTTCATAGATGCCAAGGCCTGAAGGAACCATTGTGATCATCTGATTTGACCTCCTGTATAACACAGACCATAGAACCTCCTCCAAATAATTCTTAGAGCAGATCTTTTAGAAAAAAAAATCCAAACTTGACCCTTGGTAAGTTGTTCCAATGGTTAATTACTCTCACAGTTAAAAATGTACACCTTATTTCCAGTCTGAATTCGTCTAGCTTCAACTTCCAGCCATTGGATTATGGTATACCTTTCTCTGCTACACTAAAGAGCCCATTATTAAATATTTGTACTCATGTAGATACTTATAGGCTGTAATCAAGTCACCCCAAAACCTTCTTTTTATTAAGCTAAATAAATTAAGCTCCTTGAGTCTATCACTATAAAGCATGTTTCCTAATCCTTTAACCATCCTCGTGGCTCTTCTCTGAACCGTCTCCTATTTATCAAAAACTTTCTTGAACTGTGGGCACCAGAACTGGGCACAGTATTCTAGCATCAGTCTCATCAGTGCCAAATACAGGGTAAAATAACTTCTCTCTACTCATATTTGAGATTTGCCTCTTTATTGCCTATTCATCACCTGTTTATTTGCCAAGGATTGCATTAGCCTTTTTGGCCACCGTGTCTGTACAAGGGTTAGCCAGGGCTCCACCCCCTCCGGGGCGGTGGGGAGCCACACCAGCTCACTACACAGAGTTGTTGTTCGGGGGGAATTAGTCCGGCCACGGGAGTCTCCCTCGGCAGCCCTTGCAGTAACTGAAACAAACACCATGAGCCCAGGACCTAGGTCAGGTCGGGCAACAATGAGTCAGGGCTCAGGCCCTTAGGCAGGGCTGAGCAGTAGCAGTACACTTAGCAGCAAGCCCAGGCCCTAGGTCAGGGTGGGGCAATAGAACCAGGAGCTCAGGCTCTCAGACAGGGCTGAGCAATAACAATAGGCCCAAGCCTCCTCAGGCCTGGAGAAGGGGGAGGCTGCCACCCACAAATTGGACGGCAGGGGGGATGCAGACCCTCCCACTCCACTGCATCCCAGCCTGGGGTCCTAGCAGCGGCAGAAGACCCGCTACTGCATCAGTGGGGATCCTGGCCACAACACACTGACATGGGCTCTGGCAGTGCTGCAGTCAGACTGGGGTCGGCTGCCCCTGGGCTACTTCCAAACTCTCCCTCGGGTCATACCTGGGTCCAGATATTGTCCTCTAGGGGGTCCAGGACCAGGGGTTCTTCAGGGCAGTGGGTGTTCAGCAGGCCCAGTAACTCCTCCGGGTAGCGGGCGCAGGGCAGGCCCAGCCTGGTGGCTGCCTTGGGCCACGGGGTTTTCCCAGTCGCGGGCTAGGCTGGAGACATCTAGTCTCTCCGGCGGCTGGGATTTTACTGAGCTCTGAGGGCCGGCCTTTATACTTTTGGGGTTGCCGCCTGACCCTCTGAGGGGCAGGCTCAGAGCTCTCTAGCTCTGCTGACTTTGGCCTCTGAATGGGCTCTTCCCTCTCCAGGGCAGCATGGAGCCACACCGCCTCACTACAGTGTCACACTGGGGAATCATGATCAGCTGACTATGCACCATGACCCCCAAATCTTTTTCAGAGTCACAGGACAGAATCCTCCATCATGTAAGTATGGCCTATATTCCTAGATGTGTACATTTACATTTAGCCATATTAAAATGCATATTGTTTGCTTGCACCCACCTTACCAAGTGATCCAGATCGCTTTGTATCAGTGGCCTGTCCTCTTCACTATTTACCACATCCCCAGTTTTTGTGTAATATGTACATTTTAACATTGATGATTTTATGTTTTCTTACAGGTCATTCATCAAAATGTTAATAAAAAGAACCGCATGAGAAACATACACATTTATGGATGATTCCCTGTTTACAATAACATTTTGAGAGCAATCAGCTAGCCAGCTTTTAATCCATTTGATGATTTGATGTAAGCCATATTACTTTTATATCTTTTTAGTTTTTAAATCAAAATGGCATGCAATACCAAGTGCCACACATTAACACTATTTCCTTTATCAACCAAATGTGTAATTTCATCAACAAAAATATCTAATTAGTTTGAAAGAATCTACTTTCCATAAACCCATGTTGATTGGCATTAATTATATTGCCCTCCATTAATTCTTTATTGAGTTCAGGATCAACCTCAGGTCTCTTTCTGTCCAGATCATATACAGATTAGAAACCACCAAATTTACTGCTAAGCACTCAGCATGTGTCACTCGCTGAATTCTCGTCAGAGCTAAGTTATATTCAGTGGGAAACAACATGGTCAGAGGTAGAACCCAATGCATAAATAAGTGAAAAGCCAGCATCCCACAAGATTAATTACCACATAAAATAACATCGCCGATGTAACATGAGAGAGCTCACTTTCGAAGTGTATTATACTACACCTTCATGTGAAGGACATGACATTACCATTCATTAGACCCCGCCTTTCAGTTATTAAAAGCTGAAGTACCAACAAATGAATTGCTGCTTTATACACAGCTGAATTTATACAGCTAGCTGTGTGAGTGGGTATTTCCTCACAGACGCAGCATCCAAAGAGCACCAAGTGAAATAGGCAGCCATGGTATAAGGTTTCTAACAAAACTTTGTTAATGTACTGCAATTTGAACCAGTGCCATGTCTTCTTTTCCAGTTCAGAACGTCCCTTAAATTTCACCTTGCTAGTCATGTCAAGCTGAGGAGTATGTAATAGCTTTTAGGGGGTTATGTTTGTTTGTTTGTTTGTTTTTGTTTTTGTTTTTTCCTGGGGTATGATGAGAAAAATCAAACCTAGTTCCAGAAATTGTTAAAGTTACCTAAAGACTTTTATTAAGTACCTCTTCTTTCTATTAGTCAGGACTTTCTGAAAGTACTTGTTGAACGTTCGAGCAAAATTTATTCAGCCATTTTTTGATTTAGAGCAAAGTCAATAAAAAGTCCCTCCCATTTAAATAAATGTTAAGATACTCTTGTTGCTTAAAGTCCTGAACTTTACAAATTAGAGCTTTCAAGCTGCCAGACATCCATCCCTGTTCAGCAAAGCTGAATGAGACTTAAGCAGAGATTTAAAGTTAAGCATGTAATTTTAAGTGCTTTGCTAAATAAGGATAGACTGAAGCACGTGCTTAAATACTTTGCTGGACTGAAGCATAATTACACCATTAAAACAAACAAATAAAAAACAACAAAATATAATTGTATATATGCATTTAGAGACTCAGGGTCTGATTCACCATTGTATTACGTCAGTTTTATGTCTGTGTAACTCCTGCACTGGTACTTATGATGCTACGGAATAGCATACTGGGTTAGCTTCATGGCTAAGATCTTTTATCAGAGAAAACACTCACAAATCAGGCAACGTGAAAGTTAAGGTCAAAGTCCTCAACATTCACTCTGGCCACTAGAGCATATGAGGTACAACAGAGCAATGCTTCTCATCCTTTTCCACATGCCCCTGTCCCGTCTAACCAGGATCTAGCAGGGATCCTCATCCCAATTAGAAAAATGGGAAAGACAGGGATGTGTGACCTCCTGATAACTGTACACAACCCTCTAGGGGTGTCACAACCCCCAGGTTGAGAATGTCTGCAATAGAGTTTTAATGATATGATCACATGCTATTTCTCAAGGAACACATGCATTTTTATGCCAGAAAAAAATCATGCATATTTCTACCTGGTGAGGCCAACACCTAGGTGCCTGAAGTCAGACACTTAAATAAGATCTCTTCCCTACACTGGAACATCTTTCTTTTACACAGTAGGGCAAATATTGTTTACTAGGATATGTACCAAACTGGTAGAACACTGGCAGAACACAAGCTTTGTGTCCTTTCAGCAAGAAAGCATCATTGTTCTTTCCAGTTCAATTAAATTTTGAGATAAATCTTAAGAAATGTTAAGCAAAAAGACAGAACTCTTAAAATAAAATGTAAAACTGAACCAATGGCAAATTACTACAGTTTGCAGCCTGCCCCGTATACTGTAATAGGTCTTCCCATTCCTAGGCTTTTAGATTTTGATATAGGTTGTGTGATTCCACAACCTATGATACAAAAATGAGGTGGCATGTGTATGAAATGTATAACATAATGAAGTGAGAAAACAATCTTCAGAAAACTAAATATAGAAAGGTTCAAAGAGGATTAAATCTGCAGTAACTGAGGGTGTCTAAAGAGATTATGAAATGAACATAAAGTTTAATTAATTCAGTAGATGAAGAACTACTTAATAGCATAATTACTTGAATTTATTGCACATATTTCATAATCTGTGAAAAATGAACACTTTAACCCTGAAATTGCTCAGTTGTACAGTCCATCCATTTATGTGGAATAAATTATTCATTTAATTATTAACAATTATGTAGGTTTGTCTCACTTATGTCATTCTGAAAATATATAACCTTTAACATCTGACTTATACTCCACCCTCAAACTCCCTGTTATTCAACAAAGTATAGGATCACAACACACAAGTACTATGTCACACAGTTTGCCGAGATGCTTGACAACTCATCGTGTCAGCGGGACATGATTTCATTTCCAATTTTTGTAATAATGAATCACTGTTCAAATCCAGTACAGTAATGATTAATAGTTTATTTATATATACTAATTCTGTATCTTATTATGGACCAAGATAACTTGACTAGGGGAGAGTTGTGAAGTAAATATGTTGTCTTTGCTCTTTATGCAACAAAAATCATATTAAGAAAACGCATGAGTACAATTGGGTTCTGAATAGCCATGTGTTTACTAAGGGCTTGCCCATATAGGGGTGTGATTTCTAATGCACACCAAGATGTGTGCAGTAATTGAATGTCTAGGCCTTGCTGGTGTGCACTAAAGGTTCCTTAGTGTGCTTTAACGTAGTACTGTTTCAAACAGCACCACATTACATCACACCAGCAGGGTCTACATGAGCAGTTCATGCACAGAACATTAGTGTGCTTTAGAAACCGCACCTTTGTATGACACATTAGACAAGCCATAAGTATACACAAACATATAGGCCTCATTGCATAGAGTCTGGCAGTTTCTAGAACATGGAACATGGTAAGCACCATTAAATGGCTCACAAACTATTTAAGGGCATATTACCTTATTCCTAGACATTATATACTCCTGTATGTAAAATTAATGTTTAAAAAGTTACAAATGCATTAGTATCAAAACTACTATCTCTAAATATACAAAAAATAGACTGTCTATTGACATACTTTTGCAATTTATTGCATCGCTATTACTAGTGTGGGGGTGGGGGTGTATTTGTGTGTATTATTATTATGGTAGCACCTAAAGGCTGCCACCCATATCAAGGCCCAATTCTGCTGTTATTGCTGTACGAACATATAGTGAGGTACACTACCTGCCCTGAAGAATTTACAATCTAAATAGATGAGACAGACAAGGAGTGGGAGAAAGGGAGTGGTATTATCTGTCTTTTGCCAGTGAGGAAATGAGGCACAGAAAGATTAAGTGACTGGACCAAGATCACACAGGAAGTCTGGTTGAATTCCTATATCTGTCCCAGATCTCCAGTGTCTTCATCCCAGTGTAGATGAGCATAAGTATGTACTTTTAACTTTACCTAATAAATCAAGCTTCCCAGACCTACATATTTTAAGAAGGGTATTTACTTAAACTTAACTACATGCAGTGCAACACTCCCCAAAAAAACAAGATTGTGCGCGTGCTGTGTACAGGGTACATATTCTAACTCCATGGAACTTGCCAATATCTGCTCACTATACAGGTACCCAGAACTGTAGAAAACTTGTTTGCTGTTGTCTTATAAGGATCATTACATCCCTGGTCTATGACATGATGTCTATGCATTTAAGTATTTTTTTTATTTGCAGTATCACTGTGTAACATGGTATGTATTATTCTGGCCTCTCTCATTTTTGGATCTTCCTTTCATTGGATACAGAATCTTTGTTTCTGACAAAGCCAGTAATTTTAGGAGGTTTGGGCAGGCAGAAAAGGTTGAGACATTGAAAGACATGGACATTTTGGTGGCACGCTTAGAGAAAGATGAGCTCATGAAGGAGATGGACAAAGTCTTTGAGCTAAAAGGGAACGAGGGTACAGTCAAGATCTAATCCCTGGGAGATATGAGACATTGTAATGGAGAAATCTAATGACAGAAGAGGAACCATTGTTAGTCACAAAAATGAGTAGTTGGAAGAGTGCAGAGTAAATGCTGTTGGGCTGAGAGAAATGTGAAGATGAGAATCAGTCAGATTTGACTTGGCAGAGGTAATACTGCTAGTAATCTTCCATAAAGGAAATCAGCAAATGCCTTGCATTTGGACAGGATCACAACTAGTGGACTGGGGATTTTAGGATGCCGCAGAGAGAACAGATATTTCCAACATCTTTGGTAATTGTAGAAGTATAAGTCTTAGCTTTAGCATCTAGAGATGGTACTACAATCAGTGAGATTTCTTCTATATTTGAGGCTAGATGCTGAGACCAAAGAGGGAACTCCCCATGGTATCATTACTCTCTTTTGAAGAGCTGGACCAGGGCAAGGGAGGGCATGTTGGATCTCCTCTTTGCTGTGCTAATTGTCCAGTGGTGCAAGGTCCATTAAGGACCCTGTTTCCAATGGCACAACTCAGATATCTCTGGCAGTAGCTCTAAGTGGGGCTGGTTCCAGGACTAATCCTTGAAGTGGAACCAGATCCCTGATGTACTTGCTGTCCCCTGAACTGGGCAAAACCTGGCCAAGTACATAGAATCACTATATATATGCAACAAAAGTGTCTTTCTCAGACACAAAAATATCTGTTCCCTTGAGGAGGAAAAAAAATCTCATTTATACACCTCACATTCATTAATATCAACTGATGTTAATTACTTATCTGCTATAAATAGTGCAATTAACAAATAAGTCAAAGATATTTAAAAAGACCAAACAGTCACAACCTTTTGAAAAAAATTTGTAACATGTTATTTTAAAACTCTATTACTCTTGATCAATTATCATCAAGATTAATCAGTTAATATTCGGAAATGAGGAAATACTAATTGAAGAATCATAATTGAACAACAACATTAATCAAAGCCAGGAAGATTGAGGAGAAAAGAAAATAAAGAAAAAAAGTGTTGTATAGATATTTATGCAGAACATTTACCATTTGCCTGTTGGACCAAGGTAAGCACATGAAGAGCATCCCCAAATCATAGCAAAAACTCAATAACTCAACTAAATGAAATAACTGCTAAAAAAGAAAGAGCCAAAATTGCTCTAGAATAATCTCCCACTAAGAACACACATGGCCGCTGCTTATTCTGCTAAAGTGAATCTTCATATTTTTTTGCATCAATGAATATGTTCATCTTTTGCTACAAAAGTAACTCAATTTATAATCTTCACTTCATCCAAGAAATGGCAATGTTTTTAGATAAAAAAGTCCCCAACTCCCACTTTTGTTAATTCTACGCCTTCCCTATTTGATCTAAAAACATGTGTGCAATCCCAAGAAATATGAGAGAGTGTTAATAAAATGATTTTATCTAAAAAAGTCTAGCAGTGGATCAGTAATAGCTTTTATTGGACCAGCTTCTGTTATGTGAAAGAGACAAGCTTTTGAGCTTACACAGAACTCTTATTCAGATATGAGAAATATACTCGGATTGTCATAGCTAAATACAAGGTGGAACAGATTGTGTAGCATAGGTAGTTAGTACATATAATAATAAACAATTCTGTTCCATCTTGTGTTTAGCTGTGACACTCTGAGTACGTGCCCAGACCCGAAGAGCTCTGTGTAAGCTTGAAAGCTTGTTCCTTTCATCAACAGAAGTTTGTCTCTTAATATCCTAGGACCAACAATGCAACTAGCAGGTTATTTCTCCCCTTTTAATGGTAGATTTATCATTTCAAAGTTCTACAGATGTCTCATATATGAGAATCAAGAGAGGATGTTTAAGTATAGAAATTACCTACCCCAAATCATGCAAGGTTTTTGTGTGAGTAGGATGATCCTGAGCATATAGAGTATGAGACAGAGAGACTGAGCTCCTGGACCCAGAGATGCAGGGAGTTTTCTGGAAAAAACAGAAGTATCTAGAAATGAAATATTCTTAACTTTTATGAAATTCTTGTGTAATTCCAGTTATATTTTTCCTATTTCTCTAATATCTTTTCACCCTGGCTTCTTTGTAAGAATCTCTCATACACCTCATCCATCTGTATTATACATTCTTTCACATTAGATCATATTCTTCTCTTGCTCAGTATGTGAAACTTCTAATAATAACAGCAGGTTGAACATGATTAAGACAAACATATTTATTTTTGTCTTTAATTTACCTATAGAGTGTTATGGTAACATTCTTATAAAATTTGGTAACCTTTACAGAAACTAAATTAATAGGAAGATGATCATTTTACTATAAAGCTGGAAATAAATGTTGAACACTGTTCAGTGAATATTGTTCAGAGGTTTCAAGATTTGTTTTCCATATCAAAAATATATCCTATATCGACTCAATCTTGCAAGGTACTGAGAAATCTAGTCTCAATCTAACAAAGTACTTAAGCACATGCTTACCTTTAAGCATGTAAGGAGCCCCATTAAGAAACATAATGCTAAAGTTAGTCACATACCTAACTTTAAATTCATGAGTAGTCCCATTGCCACCACTTGAAGTATTCTCACATGCTTAAAGTTACTAATGAGACTAAGTACTTCTTTGAAATGGGGCTTTATGGAGGGGACCAGTTTCTTAAAGTATCTTCCAGGTTTCCTAAATGAAACCATAATGGAACTCCAGTAGCCAAAAATACATTTTACTCTCTTTAATTGCTGCATACCAAGATTTTACTTTTCTATACCACATCTACCCATACAGTATTCTGTTAAACCAATGACTAGGTTTGATGGGCTTATATTTTATTCCAGTCATAACTTGCATTCCCAAATAAATTTTGGAACAAAACAGTACTTTTCATGATCTCCATTTCCAAGTTTCTCAACAGTTCTGCAGCATATCTTTTTGTATATTCAAAAGTAGGCTATCAAAATATAATGCCAATTTAAGCTTCAACCATTATTTATATTAGTAGTGCAGGGAGAAAAAACGCAGTGGTAAATTAATCTTTGTGCAGCAAAGAACTCCTTAAAATAGGTTTTCAGCATGCATAGTAATGAACTCTTGCTATCTCTCCTGAACAGACATCTTTAAATAACTATGTCCAAAGTTGTTTAAAATCCTTTTCCTAGAATTTCGGTTTCAGTAATGCAAGGAAGACTGATTCCTCACTTATAACACTGATCAACACAAGCCTCCTATTTTATCCTCTGCTTAATATAGGAAACTCATGAATCAGCTGTGACTTTTACATGCCTTCCCTATGACCTTCCCACAGATAATCATAATAACGCTGGGCTGCTGAGAATCAATCAGTTTTCATAAAGGCAGCAGCCTTCAGATTAATCTCATATTATTAATTCTGCAAGTTAAAAAGACAAGCAGACGAACAAGATGGCTTTCAGTGCTATTTACTTCCCTAAAAATATTTCCTCTGAATAATAAACAAACAAATTTCCAATCTGGTGAAGCTGTAAATTTGTAGCCTTCGTAAAAATTAATTTAAATGGATGTGACTGTGAGGTTGGGATTGTAAAGATTAGGGAGATTCCTGTAGTTATAATTGCCTGTTCAGTTCATCTGCTGCTCTGTCACTCAAGAGTGGCACAGCTGCATTAACAACTCTAATCATAATCTAATTCTCAGATCAAATTCCCATCTTCAATATATACTTTAATAAAGCTTCCATTCCTCATCTTTTAGCCTTAATTATTGCTTCCTGTCTCCCTTGACAACCAAATTAAAAGGTACATGCTGCAGCTCTATAATAAAAAAAAATTACACAGACACAACTCCTGTACTGCAAATCCACACTAACCTTGTGAAGGTTGGATGTCTTCTGATAACTAGATTTTTTTTACTGATAGCATAAGCACTAAAAGATAAGAAATACAATTTTATAATCATCTATTGATTTTTCTTTTTTTCTTGCTAATATAGAAAATTACCTGGGCAAGTTTTTTAGATTAGCAAAGTAAGAAGAGATAAATTCATAGGACAACTGTTTCTAGAGCCAAATAGACTGTTTAACTTCTTGAAACTAGAGTTCCAGGTGTGTCAGCTGTTGACAGTGGACATTGTACTGGTTAAATTTAAAAACTAAGATCTTAATTCTGCAACGTACTGAATCACGTCTATCTTAAAGAATATAACTGATCCCAGTGAAGTCAATGAACCTATTCATATACTTAAAATTTGGCATGTGCCTAAGTACCTTACTAAACTGGAGTCTGAAGGCTCACTGACTTTAATGGGAGCTCTTTGGCACAGTCTGAAAGACTGGCGCTCTAATTTTGTTTGATATAGTAAAAAGATAATGCAAAGAAAGATTTTGAAGTGATAGTTAAATATTTTCTATACAAATGCCACACACAAATGTTTATATTTCTGAGACAGAAATATGTTTTCACAAATTCTTAATATTGAAAAGCATAATTAGGCTCAGAAGGATTAGATTTTTATCGGTAAACATCTATTTTACACATGCATACAAACAAACTGATGAAAAATATTTCTATCAATGATAATCCAAATTTATGAATAAGCAAAGTAAGAAAAATGCTGTTTGAGAAATTATCACAATTTGATTTATGGATATTTACTTTTAATAATTAAACACGACATTGACAATTTGTGTTTTAATTGTTATAAAGCTTTAACTTTTTGAATCTCAACATCTACTGCCATTAAATAATTACTCTCTCATACTCCCCATAATTTCCTGTTACTGTAAAAATTTAAATTTATACAAAAAATGCTTAAAAATAATCATTGATATTAGCCATCAAAATTATAAAAAAAAGCTAAAATTCAGTTCTGCCAAGCCTAAATGTAATAAGGGAAATTACAATGGTGGACATATATAGCTTACCACAAGGATAGGCATTAGAAAACAAAAGGATTGTCAATGTAATTAAATAATTAAGCAATCAATTTGCAAACACATAGAAGATAATAAGGTGATAAATAAGAGTCAGCATGGATTTGTCAAGAACAAATCATGTCGAACCAACCTCATACCTTTCTTTGACAAGGTAACAAGCCTTGTGGATGGGGGAAAAGAGTAGATGTGGTGTATCTTGACTTTAGTAAGGCTTTTGATACTGTCTCAGAAGACCTTCTTATAAACAAACTAGGGAACCACAACCTAGATGAAGCTACTACAGGTGGGTGCATAACTGGTTGGAAAATTGTTGCCAGAGAGTAGTTATAAGTGGTTCACAGTCATGCTGGAAGGGCATAATTAATCACAGATTTAATCACATTGTTAAACAGTAGAATACCAATTGATATAAAGTAAATATTTTTGATATTTTTCTATATTTTCAAATATACTGATTTCAATTACAACACAGAATACAAAGTGTGCACTGCTCACTTTATAAGAACATAAGAACATAAGAATGGCCGTACCAGGTCAGACCAAAGGTCCATCTAGCCCAGTATCTGTCTACCAACAGTGACCAATGCCAGGCGCCCCAGAGGGAGTGAACCTAACAGGCAATGATCAAGTGATCTCTCTCCTGCCATCCATCTCCATCCTCTGACGAACAGAGGCTAGGGACACCATTCTTTACCAATCCTGGCTAGTAGCCATTTATGGACTTCACCACCATGAATTTATCCAGTTCTCTTTTAAACACTGTTATAGTCCTAGCCTTCACAACTCCTCAGGTAAGGAGTTCCACAAGTTGACTGTGCGCTGCGTGAAGAAGAACTTCCTTTTATTTGTTTCAAACCTGCTGCCTATTAATTTCATTTGGTGACCCTTAGTTCTTGTATTATGGGAATAAGTATAAAACTTTTCCTTATCCACTTTCTCAACATCACTCATGATTTATATACCTCTATCATATCTCCCCTTAGTCTCCTCTTTTCCAAGCTGAAGAGACCTTTTCTGAACTTTTTCTAGTGCTAGAATTTTTTTTTGAGGTGAGGAGACCACATCTGTACACTGTATTCTAGATGTGGGAGTATCATGGATTTATAACGGGCAATAATATATCTCAGTCTTATTCTCTATCCCCTTTTTAATGTTTCCTAACATCCTGTTTGCTTTTTTGACCTCTTTTGCACACTGCATGGACATCTTCAGAGAACTATCCATGATGACTCCAAGATCTTTTTCCTGACTCATTGTAGCTAAATTAACCCCATCATATTGTATGTATATTGGGGTTATTTTTCCAATGTCCATTACTTTACATTTATCCACATTAATTTCATTGGCCATTTTGTTGCCCAAACACTTAGATTTGTGAGATCTTTTGAAGTTCTTCACAATCTGCTTCGGTCTTAACTATCTTGAGGGGTTTAGTATTATTTGCAAACTTTGCCACCTCACTGTTTACCCTTTCTCCAGATCATATGAATAAATTGAATAGGATTGGTCCTAGGACTGACCTTTGGGGAACACCACTAGTTATCCCTCTCCATTCTGAGAATTTACCATTAATTCCTACCCTTTTTCCCTGTCTTTTAACCAGTTCTCAGTCCATGAAAGGACCTTCCCTTTTATCCCATGACAGCTTAATTTACGTGAGAACCTTTGTTGAGGGACCTGTCAAGACTTTCTGGAAATCTAAGTACACTATGTCCACTGGATCCCCTTGTCTACATGTTTGTTGACCCTTCAAAGAACTCTAATAGATTAGTAAGACACGATTTCCTTTACAGAACCATGTTGACTATTGCTCAACAGTTTATGTTTTTCTATGTGTCTGACAATTTATTCTTACTATTGTTTCGACTAATTTGCCCGGTACCGATGTTAGACTTACCAGTCTGTAATTGCCGGGATCACCTCTAGGCCCTTTTCAATAATTTGGCGTTACATTAGCTAACTTCCAGTCTTTGGGTACTGAAGCCGATTTAAAGGACAGGTTACAAACCTTAGTTAATAGTTCAGCAACTTCATATTTGAGTTCTTTCAGAACTCTTGGTGAATGCCATTGGGTCCTGGTGACATGTTAATGTTGAGTTTATCAATTAATTCCAAAACCTCCTCTAATGACACTTCAATCTGTGACAGTTCCTCAGATTTGTCACCTACAAAAGCCAGCTCAGGTTTGGGAATCTACCTAACATCCTCAGCCGTGAAGACTGAAGCAAGAATCCATTTACTTTCTCCTCAATGACTTTATCGTCTTTAAGCGCTCCTTTTGTATTTCGATCATCAAGGGGCCCCACTGGTTGTTTAGCAAGCTTCCTGCTTCTGTTGTACTTAAAAAACATTTTGTTATTACCTTTAGAGTTTTTGGCTAGCCGTTCTTCAAACTCCTCTTTGGCTTCTTCTTTTACTCTCTTGCACTTAAGTGGCAGTGTTTATGCTCCTTTCTATTTACCTCACTAGGATTTGACTTCCACTTTTTAAAGGAAGTCTTTTTATCTCTCACTGCTTCTTTTACATGGCTGTTAAGCCACAGTGGCTTCTTTTGGTTCCTTTAATGTGTTTCTTAATAATTATATTATTTATTACAAATGTTTGCACTATAAAAATGATAAACAAAATAAACTCTATTGTTCAATTCACCTCATAAAAGTACCATAGTATAATCTCTTTATCGTAAAAGTGAAATTTACAAATGTAGATTTTGTTACATAACTGCACTCAAAACAATGCAAAACTTTAGAGCCTATAAATCCATTCATTCCTACTTCTCATTGGCAAATCCCAAAGACAAACATGTTTGTTTATATTATGGGAGATAATCTGATCGCTTCTTATTTACAATGTTACCAAAAAGAGAGAACAGGTGTTCTCATGGCACTGTTGTAGCCAGTGTCACAAGATATTTACATGCCAGATGCACTATAGATTCATATGCCCTTCATGCTCAGTCACCATTCCAGAGGACATGCTTCATGCTGATGACGCTCATTAAAAAAATAATGTGTTAATTAAATTTATCACTGAACTCCTTGAGGAGAATTGTATGTCTCTGGCTCTATTTTACCCTCATTGTGCTATATATTCATGTTATAGTAGTCTCAGATGATGACTGAGCCCATGTTATTAATTTTAAGAACTCTTTACTGTAGATTTGACAAAATGCAAGAAGGTACCAGTGTGAGATTCCTAAAGATAGCTACAACACTCGACCCAAGATTTAAGAATATGAAGTGCTTTCTAAAATCTGAGAGGGATGAGGTGTGGCGCATGCTTTCAGAAGTCTTAAAAGAGTAACACTCCAATGCGGAAACTACAGAATCCGAACCACCAAAAAGGGAATCAACCTTTTGGTTTGGCATCGGACTCAGGTGATGAAAAATAAACATGCATTGGACTGCACTGCTTTGGATTGTTATTGAGCAGAACCCGACATCAGCATGGATGGATATCCTCTGGAATGGTGATTGAAGCATGAAGGGACATATCAATCTTTAGTGCATCTGGCATGTAAATATCTTGCAATGACAGCTAAAACAGTGCCATGAGAACACCTGCCCTCACCTGTCTTGTTCACATTGGGAACAAGAAGTGGGCAGCATTATCTCCTCCAAATTTAAACAAACTTGTTTGTCTGAGCAGTTGGCTGAACAAGAAATAGGACTGAGTGGACTTTTATGCTCTAAAGTTTTACACTGTTTTATTTTTGAATGCATTTATTTTTTGTACATAATACTATATTTGTAAGTTCAACTTTCATGATAAAGAAATTTCACTACAGTTCTTGTATTAGGTGAATTGAACAATACTATTTCTTTTATTTTTTACAGTGCAAATATTTGTAATAAAAATAAATATAAAGGGAGCACTGTACATTTTGTATTCTGTGTTAAAATTGAAATCAATATATTTGATAATGTAGACAACATCCAAAAATATCTAACTAAATGGTATTCTATTATTAACAGTGTGATTAATTGCATGATTAATCACGATTAATTTTTTTAATCGCTTGACAGCCCTAAAAAAGCTGTATCTTTATCTAACCTTCTCATCAAATTCAAAGTCTTTCAGAACAATGGCCAGGGAGACAATGGTTATGGTTGGCTGGATTTGGCAGATTCATGACCAGCTTCAGTAAAGCAAAGTAAAATGTGTGTAAGTACATCCCGATTCAACAATAGGTTTAGCGGCTTTGCTGAATTGCAGCCTCAGTCATCTTGCTGTTTCCTCAAGGGCTGATCAGAAATACTAGGATAGAGGGCCATCCTTGGTGGCTGAGGGATCTTTTTGATTTCCTGTAGACCTCATTGCAATCAATGAGGCGTTAAATTTTCCATTGAGGAGAACAGGGTGTAGTAGAGCAAGTATGCATTCAAAAAAGAGTGTGCACGTGGGCCAATGAATCCATGCCATATCCGTTACCGCAAAGAGTGTTATCTTAGCAAAATGGAAAATTAATTTAGTCTTGCACAATTTGTTTTGATGAACTCATGTAACCTATTATTTTGCATCTCTACATAGGTGCATACAAATGCTTTGTTTCTTATACACTACAAATGATCATTGATTTCAATGGGAGTTTGAGATGCATTACAAAAATACATTCCAACTAGAACTTGTCAGGAAATTATTTTTTTCTTTGAAAAAATTTAAAGAAAACCCAAACATTTTCATTTAAAATGTATTGTTTTGTGTATGTGTGTGTGTGTGTGTGTGTGTGTGTGTGTGTGTGAATTTCATTCCATTTTAATTTAAAAAATCCTCAACAACCTTTTGTCAGAAAATTTACACCTAGAGGTAGGCGAATAACTGATCTTTAGGTTCAGTGGCAGTTCCAAAACATAGAAGGGAAAAAAGAAAGAGTTTAAGATGAACTGACTTTGGCATGTTTTGGAATTTTTGGTGAACTGAAAAAGTGCCTTTTGCAAGTGTTCCACAGTGGCTATTTGATCTTGGATCTCCTGAATCCTATCTGAGTATGCCAACCACTGGGCTAAAGGGTTTGGGGGGAAGGGAGAAATTCAGAGGTAGAGGCAGCCACTTCTTCCTCTTCTTCCAGTCATTTTATGAATGGCTAAAATTTCATCACAAATTTGTTTAAGATCGACCAAAACTGCATTTTTTGTTTAATAAAATATTTGTCTAAACATTTTTGCCCAGCATTACAACCAGTTCTAGTTCTAATTGCTTTATTAACTTTTTCTTTTAGATTGGAATTAATTGCTTTAGATAACTATGTGAAATAAAGTAATGAAAGTAACGTTACTGATTTGTAATTCTTTCTCTCTGGAATACCTTTTTCCCTCTTCAAAACAGGTACTATGTTTGCCCTTTACTAGTACCAAGTTCCTCATCTCTATCCTCGCTGAGTTCTCAAAAATCATTCCAATGGTTCCAATATTACCTTTCTTCAGGTCAGTTTCATAAGGGACAGATAATGTAAGTTTAAATTATTATTATTTATTAATAATTGATAATACATTAGCTTCAGACTGGATCAGGTCCCATTGTCCTAGGCGCTGTTACAAACTCACAGATGAAGAGACACTGTTCTGCACCAAAGAGTTTGCAGTGTAATAGTTATCTAGGTATTTTTTAGCCTATTACTTCCTGATTCTGCACTGTGAGCTTTATCTTTCCCCATTAATGATGATTGCATTAAGCATCCTGTTAACATTATCCTTCATAAAGCAGCAGCAACTTAAAGATAAAGAACCTTTATGGAGGCCAATTTGAAAGTAGTTATTAGCATTTCAGACTTCCTTTTGTTGTTTATTATGAGTTCTCACTTCCTCTTGAGTAGCGGTTACATGCTTCTTGTCTTTCTTTTGCTTTTTATGTATTAATATGCTTTTCTCTTGTTCCTTTCATAAACTATGTTTATACTGCATTTTGTTTCCTTACCTTTCTGACCCCATTTCACTATCCTTGCAGATTTAGAGGGGAAAAAATATTGGGTAATTTTGTCCACTATCTGCCCATACAAGATTGTATTTTCCAATGCTTCTCCCAGCCTAGTTTTAAATGACCCAATTAATGGGACTTCAACCACTTCACTTAGGAAATTATTCTATAGTCTAACAGATCTTGCTGTTGGGAATTTTCCTCTGACATTCAGCTAAAATTTACCTTTGCTCAGTTTCATACTGTTTTTTCCTAGTTATACCGTCTTACATGACCCTATACAGACATTGTAACTGCTAGGGATTTATAATTCTCTAATACTTCCTTGTTTGGTTGGTTTTATTCTATGTAATTTCTCCTTTTTTCCATTTTTGGAGTGGGTGAGGGCAGGGTGATTTTTCACTTTTAAGTCTTTAACAATCCCCATTGTCTCTCACTGAGCATTTCTCTATCGCCTTTATATTTCTTTTGCAATGGGATTGTCCAAAATCTCATGAGCAACTAATTATGTTTACCTTTAATCAATTACATTTACTTTTTCCCCCTGAAGCTTGTCATACCATGCACCTAATCCAAATGAAAATAACCTACTTGTCTTCAGTTATCATTATCATACAGTGTGTACTTGTATACTGCCTCTGGTACAATTATGTAATACCCTAATACATTGTATCTACTGATGCTGGATCAATAAAAGAACGTGTCCTAATGCATCTGCATATTTCTGCTTTAAAAGTATGACTATATTTTATTTCAGTGCATTTGAAAAAGTAATGATTCTGTTCATGTTCTATAGATTGTATCAATAAGAGTCCTGTTAGTTTCATGACTTTAGTCTAAAGTATGTTAGTCTATCTTCTTGAACTTAATAAAACCTTGTCCTCCTTTTTCTGTCATTTTTAATAAATCATCAATAGACTGTCTTGTTTCCCAGTGAATAAAAATGTGTGGTTCAATTACAGGAGCTGATGCTCTGAAGGTTAAATCACTTCACTGCATCTCTTGTACTCTGTGCAAGGAAAGACTTTGATTAACCAAGCCTTTCACATTACCAATGATGGTCTACACAAAGTAGAGCATCTCAGAATGAAAATGAGCATTTAGGTTGCCCTGGTTAATCTTTGTAGCATTATAACATTAGGGTTTCATATTTTTTTCAAACATATTCATAACAACAATGATTACTTTTCTAAGGAATCCTGGCTTGATTTTTTACAAATGACTGAGTTATGCTTATAATGTACTCCATGCTGAGGTGTGGAAAATGGCATTTTCTTATGAAATCATCTACTATTCTCAGTAGTAGTTACTGAATGTGAATGAATATTATCTTTTGAAATAACCTTTTTCAGAGACCTAATTTCTATATTGGAAAATTTGACAAAGGGAATCCATTTAGCAATTAATATGCCAGTAGCTGCCAGCTCCATAGTAACAATATCATTTTGCTCTTGTTATTATTGTTGTTTTTTAAAAAGGAACTATGTACTACAGAAATCTGGGTGACTTACAATGTATTTTTATACTCTGAGATTCAAGTCCGTTCATAGCCTTCAGATGTGTGAGAGAAACAAAACCTATAAAATATGTGCTGGATTTGGGAGAATTAGGGCAATTTTTTGGAAACTTTGCATGCATATGCACATTTTAAAAAGGGACTTGAACATGGGTGCACATGTGTAGACAGTGAAGCATGATTACAGCTGTCTGGAATTCCCCAGCCCTCTATACTCATCATCCTTGACTTTATCCAATTTCCCTTCGTTCATGTAATTTGTTCCCTATGCAGATGAAAATTAATGGAAATACCCTTCTCCATTCTTGTCATATCCTTTCTCCTGGCCCCTGGGAGCTAGCAATTGTTTCCCATTCACTCTCTTTGCATCCCAGGGATCTTGTGAGAGGTTTCTCCCTATCACATCAGCAACCTAGATCTTCTTCCTTTCCAGTGGCCCCCTTTCAGTGTTTATGATTTATAGTCGTTAGTCTGGCTATTTTCAGTCTTTGATCTGCTCCTCCTTGTCCAGGGCAGAATACTTAGTATGCGTTCTGAAGTTCAGTGGCTCAAAAATGGTTCCTGAAGCTGCTATAGTCTTACATCTTCCTTCATCTCCTTGTACAGTTAAGCCCCACCCATGGACACAATCTATGTTCTCAATATTCTAGCTAGTTTGGCTCCTCTGATATCTCTCAGTACTTTCTCTTGATGGCCACTCTCTTCTCTTCCAAAAAGAAAACACTTTACACAACAATAGTATGGCTCACAGTCTCTACAATTCACTGAACTTGAGGATTCCTGAAGCAAAGAAACTGCAATCCATGACTCCTGGGGCATCCCAACTGACTGTTGCTCTCTGGGCCCTTCCTCCCTCTTTCAGAGACATCCAGGCTGTCATTGGCTCTCCCCACTTAGAAAAAGCCCCACTGAGTACCTAGAACCAACACTAACTCCTGTATGGATTTCCACCGAACTTACTGGCTGAAATCTCTGCTGGTTTATGTCAATCCTCAATGGATCCAGATTCCTTCAGGGCCAAAGCAACTTAATGTTGTCATTAAGGGGCTAGGTAATCACCACTAGGTTCTGCTCCCCTGCCTCTCTGGCTTTAAGGGATTTTGCTTCTTTCTATGTCTCATGCTATGTGTTCATATTATTGTATGTAGTGTAGTGTAGTAGCCATGTGGATCCAAGGATATTAAAGAGACAAGGAGGGTGAGGTAATATCTTGTATTGGACCAATAAAAGACATTACTTCACTCACTTTGTCTCCCTAAGGGGTTTACATTCTCATTTTAAGATCATAATCTTGTAATCCTTCCCAGACACTTAGGCCAAGATTTTCAAAACCAGAAGCCTAAAGTTAGACTTTTAAGTCCGCATTAGATACAATGAGAGGTTCCTGCTGCTCAGCACTTTTGCAGAGCAGAGCACTTACTTAGGGCTATATCAGAATGGCCCCAATCCTGCAATTGCATACACACAGGCACATGTGTGCCTGTCTGCATGCAAACAGTTGCAGGATCCTGGGACCTTAGACTCCTAAAAATCACAACTTAGATTTGGAATCTCTTACTCAAAGCAGACTACTGTTTACTCACACAAGTACATCTGGGACTACTTGTGTCAGTAAATATGTGCCAATGTGAGTCAGAGTAGCACAACCTAACACTTGGTCAAATTGATCTCCAAGATAATCCATGCAGTTTAGGAAATAAAGAGTTGCAATGACAAATAAAGTGTTTATGATCATACCTAGTTTGCATAAGTAGTCTATAGAACACTGTCAAGGTTGGTTAGCCACAAATGTAACCTTTCTTTTCCCCTTCTTTTATCTCTCTGCAAAGGCTCTCTCATCATTTCCATATTTTTCTTCAAAGAAATGCTTCAATGCTTTCCCCCCACTTTTTAAAAAAGAAAATGGAAGAGCTTACAGTCAAAATGGCAGTGGCCCAGCTTTCATGACAAACTAGTAAACATGCATGCGAGACAAAGGGATGGGGAAATTCAGTGAGGAAGCAGATTTCATTTTCAAGCTTTCTAGGGGGTTACTGCAAATAACAGTAAGGGGAAAATATGTAAAGGAGTATGAAAAATACCATGGCAAAGTTGTTTTAGGGGTGGAGAAGAACCATGCACACTATTTATCAGAATTCAAAGTACTAGTTATTCAATTTACAATTTTACTATATGGCATCGATTGCTTGCATTAATAAATACACCACTGTATTTATAAAGGGCTATTCATATTATTTATCTGCATTACTGTGGTGTCTATAGACTCCATCTATAATGAAGATCCCATTATGCTAGACACTGTACAAATACATATTAAGAGATGGTTCCTCTTCCTCCAGTAAGCTTACAATCTAAATAGACAAGACAGACAAAGGTAAGGAGGCAAAACAGGGACAGAACGTGTCTAGTGTCAGAGCCATAGCCAGGAATAGATCCCAGGGCTCATGAAAGCCTGTCTAGTTGCCGTATCTACTGGACCACACTGCCTTTCTGAATACCGCTGTCTAATGGACAAAATGTAAACCTACACTATGCCTGGGCACTCAGGCACAATCCATCCCTCAGCTCTTGGTATAGAATGGGAGTACAGAGGCTACATCATCCATTGTGGGCACCCATGTATCTATGACACATACTAGTGTGCTTGTTTGTTTGGGAGGCGGGGATGTGGACTCTCTGAGACCAGTTAAACCAAGGGAGCTGTCTTGACGCATCCCCGAGTGCAGGGACAGACACTGTAATTGGCCCTTGTGTAGGGTGGGGCTCCTTGTATCATTCATTTCCCCCTTCCCCACACCCTAATGCACAACCTGTGCAAAGAGGAATAACCTGCCCTTACATTATCATTGTTATAAGTGACTGTGTCAAGCATTTAGAAATGCCCTATAGCTCACAAATATTAGCCATCAATATCTAAGGAGCCCAACTATGCAACCTTATAGCTCATGTGAGTACATTTTCAGTAGTGTACGTTTTTACACAATTTGACCCTATATTAATGTCTGTAGAGTCTAGTCAATATATTTCTATATGGAGATCTGTTAATACTTTGTTTTAGTTATGTTATAGCAGAATAACCCTCATCACTAGCAGGCTCATTCTCCTCAGGTCTTCAGCATAATATGGAACAAGTGGAAATCTTGTCAGCATGTGGTTTTCTTGCCCTTTCCTAGCATCTGTCAGATTTGTACTTATGTAGCAGCCAGCAGCACATTATTGTTTCCAAGTAAGGGAAACGTCACATCTCTTTGACATTGCAAGATATGACCCACTGCTTTAATTAGCATTTTTTACAGACTGCAATCTGAAATGACAGCAAATCTTCTGCATGTCCCCTCTCTCTATTTCAGTTGCAAATATAATTTAAAACCAGCTGCTGAGCTATTGAGAATTAAGTATGCAACGTTACCTTAAATTGTCCCTGTATAATTCTACAGATATTTATAAACTCTGAAATGTTCACTCTAACTTGCTTTCAGATTGAAAGCATAAAAATCAATTCCCCAAACTGTGCAAATATGAAGAAAAGGAAAAGCATAATTTGTTTTTGCTACTGATAGGATATGCCCAGAAACCAAAAATATTCATAATTCGCAGAACTTTAAGTAGCTTGCAAAATGTTCTACCACTTTACATCATTAATAAGATTGCACAAAGCAACATGAAAGACATGGCTGTACAGAAATGTAAATGAACATGTTTGCCCTTGGATGTTAGTTAGGTATGAGAGCCTATGCGATGCTGCAACAATAGCAAACATCATGTTACCATTTCCCCATTCTTCAGAAGAAAATGTCACATCTCTATGACATTGAAATATTTGACCCTTTATTTTCCACTAGTCTACTGCTGAAAACTGTAATCCAAAACAAAAGCCTTCCACATGTCTATTTATCAGCACACCTTCTAGGGCTAGAACCTCAGCTGGTGCAAAACAAGGCAGCTGGATGGGTTCAACGTAGCTAGGCTGATTCACACCAGGTTCTGCTCCCCACTTTTTTATTATTATTTTTCTTGACTCATTGTAGACTCCAGAAATAAACCTGTGCCATCCAGAATGTTTGATCTCTTACTTTAGACAATGTTCTGATTATACCCATTTAAAATTTGTCTTCTGATAGCAAGCAACTCCCCCCATAAACAAATTATGCAAGAACAGATGAAAGAAAAATGTAATGGTTTTGATCTCATTAGGGCATAGCCATTAGTGGGTGAGCAATTAAAAAAGTAATTGCATCACCCTGAATATACTTTTTCTGACAGCCATGAGGGGGTCATTTCCAATATCCGTCAGCCTCTGTCTTTAGTGGTATCATTGCTCATATTCTGCTGTGTGCCATGTGTTATGTCTTCTCTCCTTGGGGGCATCTAGCATGCCTTCAAGTTTCTAAATAACAAAGAAAAAGATCCATTATGGACTGGTGGCAACTGCATCCTGCTGAGGGGAAGAACATTTTTTTTTAAAAGATATTTAAAAGAAAAGGAAAAACTCTATATTCTTGCTACATTAAGTATCTTCTGCACATCATAGGTGTAGTAAGATGAGGCCCTGAAACATAAACCCTTGTATCAGAGGCCTAGTATGAGGCCTAAGGCCTGAATAGAAGTAATGGTCAAGACTTTGCTAACATAAAGTAAGTTAAACTGTGAGCCAGAGCGCATAAACAGATAACTAAGGGTTAATGTTTCTTTTACCTGTAAAGGTTAACAAAGGGAACCAAACACTGACCAGAGGACCAATCAGGAAACCGATTTTAAAAGCTCAGAGAGGAATGTTTGGGTGTGTGTCCCTTTGTGTGTGCTTTTGTCTGTCTCGGCTATGAGAGGGATCTTTCTATCTTCAAGCTTCTAATCTTCAGTTTTCCAAGTTGTGTACAAAGGTAGAAAAACACATAGGCTTTTATTGTTTTTTGTATTTACAGTGTGTAGTTGCTGGATGTTTAAATTGATATCTCTTTTGAATAAGGCTGTTTATTCATATTTTTCTTTTAAGCAATTGACCCTGTATATTGACTTGAAACAGAGACCATTTTATGTCTTTCTTTCTTTGTATATAAAGCTTTCTTTTTTAAACCTGTTGGATTTTATTTCTAAGTGAGCCTCTAGGGGATAGAAATCCTTTTGCCAGGATTAGGTCTTCTCAGGGAAAGACGGGAGGGGAAAAGAGGAGGGGAAGGTAAATTGCCCTCTCTGTTTGTAATTCAAGGAGTTTAAGTACAGAATCTTACCAGATAACCATGGAGGGAAGCCTGGGAGGAAGTAAAGAGAAGACAAGGAAGGGGGTTATCCCTTGTGGTAAGACTCAGGCATCTGAGTCTTGGGGTCCCCCAGGGAAGGTTTTGGGGAGACCAGAGTGAGCCAAATACTGGAAATTTTTGGCTGGTGGCAGCGCTATCAGATTCAAGCTGGTAATTAAGCTTGGAGGTTTCATGCAGGCACCCACATTTTGGACTCTAAGGTTCAGAATTGGGATTTATGCTTATGATACAGAGGCAGACCTTGCTCACAGAAGCTGGCAAGGAAAGGGGTGATGTTGCAAAAATACGCATACCTAAAAGTTACCAAACACTTGGATACTTGCACATTCCACACAGATAACAGGAACAGGCTGACACATCCTAAAGACGGGCAAACGGGTAATATGATGGATAGAGTTGTTTTGTTCGAACATGTACGAGGTGAGAGGCGGCACCTTATTGCGTGGACGGATTGTACCTTGCTACGTAGAGGGGTTGCACCTCAATATGTCAGAAATGATGTGTAACTTATTTGTACCTGTGCATAAGAATACATCCCTGGGGCAGTGTCTTTGTCTGGCCTAGGGGGCAGTGGAGAGTCCCACCACTGCCTGAGCCAGTCCATTGTCAGGGGGCACATATTCGTAGTATGTCCCATACAGTCTGCAGGGAACTATTATTGTGCTTTGTTTGATAATAAACCCGTCCGGGTGCCTTTGTACCTTTTCAAAGTCTGTGGTCATTGAGGGTTCTCTCAGGGTCTGCTGTGCTAGCTATCTGCAGAGCTAGGGTAGCACACGGAGGGAACACACGCACACAGCTGACTGTTATCAACATTGAACAGAGCAAAGCACCACACTGGTGGTGTCTGACAACAAAAGGAAACAGGAATATCCACCAAAGCATTTATATTAGTTCATCAGTAAGGACCTCTGAAATATATCTATCAGCTTTGTCAAATAGAATTGTTCAGTGTGAAAACTACCTCTAATCAATTATCTAGTTCATCCTCTGCCATTGTGACAAAACCTATTTCATTACTCATAAACCATCCCTATTAGGTGGATGTTGAGCGTAACTATGAACATCTGCAATAACCCTTCCTTGGCAGCTTATTCCATTGTCCAGCTATTCTAGTCACAAAGCTTTTCTTAATATTTAACCTAAGATTTTTTAGGACAGAAGAGACAGATACAAAACTACTCCCTGTAGGGTTGTAGGACAGAACCTCAGCTGGTATCAATTGCCATAGCTCCTTTAACCTGACAGGGGCTGCATTACACTAGCTGAGTGTCATGCCCAGTCTTTCTATTTTCTTTAACTGAGAGTTCAATCAGACTCTTCATAAAATGGCTTATTTGCAATTTTTTAAAAATCCCTCTGCACATGGGAAACACTATATCAAGCGATGCCATGTTTGTATTTGATTATAAACACATAGATCATTTCATACATTCAGTAAAAAAAGCTTGTCTTTTAAGCACCTATAGAGTATTATAGTTTGGGATTTTCTAAAGCCCTCAACATACTTACTCTGCTTCCGCTGAACTCCTGTTGACTTTACTGGAAGTAGAGTTAGGACAATTCTGAAGGCTTTCCAAATCCCTCACATAGTCTGTTAGAAAATACAGATCAAAATAGTCTCCTTCTTCTGCTTACAAGGAAAAACGTTCACAAAACATTAGGCTAACAAATATCCCGTTAAATAACACTTGGCTGTAACCAGTCTGAGTGGGTAGTGAGAATATAACTCTAGACTGACTTTCCTGGAATGATTTTTATCTGGAAAATCCATCCTTTACCCTCTGCTGGTACAGACCACAGGACTGTTCCCACTGAAGTTAATGGAAGTTTTCTGATTGACTTCAGTGGAGAAAAGATTGGATCCATAGGACATGCTTACAAGCAAATAAGTTATTTGAAATTTCTTATTTACTTTATTTAAAGTGTTGTGTTTACTGCACTTTAATATGCAGTAATCATATAACATGCAATAACATTATATAAGCAATCTATACTATAGGTGTCAGACGCAGAAACACTTGGGCATTTGTTTCTCTGCAAAACCATTTCTTATGTCAAAATTTAGTTTCCAGTTAAGCTGCTACATGGGAGAGTCAGATCCTCAACTTATGTAAACTTATGTAGCTCTGAAACTAATGGAGTTATGCTGATTTGCACTGGATGAGGATCTGCCTCATGGTCCTTTCACCAATGTGAGATTTATTAAATCTTTCAGTAAAACTGGGGCTCTGTGGTAACCCAAGCAAAGCTGTACTACCTCCTGCACATTTCTATAAAAAAATCTGATTTACTGTATTTATCACTTCACTATCATTCACAGGCTGTTATCAAGCTTTCTGTCCATTTAAAATAGTGGCAATGTGTTTGCAGCCTCTCTCTTCCACAGAACAAAGACTGAGTCCTGTGTCAATACAGCTTATGCCAATAGAGCACATTCAGCACTCCTGTTGAAACTTTGGATTGATATTTTTTCAACGAGTGGTGATGGGTGAACTTCAAAGGATTAGATTAATTTCTGATAAGCCCACAGAAGTCCAGAAGTATATCCAAAGCTGCTCCCTTCTCGCTGTCCCAAAGTTGTCCTGCCTCCAGAACACAACTTGATGATGTCCCTTTCTTCTGAGCCCACCTCTCCAGCCTCAAAGTCTCTCAACCAACTTCTTAATCTAGAATCAGTTCTCCTGGCCTTGGGCACTTGCAGTTCCAGGTTGCTCCTGGCACTACACCCGCCTGAGCATCACTAAATAATTGCTTCCGAATCCTTGAGGCTTCTTTCCTCCTTTAATCCCCCATTTTCACTTTCTCTAATTTCAAAGATTCACCAACCTTTTTAGTCCATCTTAGTATCTTGTCTTATCTGGCAGTTTCTATTGGGCCATGTACTTATACTTATCCTGGGCCACATCTGTGATTCTCCTGTTTGACGCATGAGAGTCTGATTGCAAGGGAGAATTAGGAGACTGAATTTTCAAAGCAGAGCACAATGTATCCACTTGTGAAAATGCCCCCCTATGAGCCTCATATTTAGACACATGCAAATTGGATTTCTGGATGAGTGATCAGTAAATATGAGTGTTGTTTATGCGCTCATAAATGCCCATTTGCCTGTGCAAATACAGTCTTATGCCAGCACAACAGATGAGCAGCCTTTGGTCTCCACTTTGAAAATTAGGACAAGAATTCAAAATTTTAAAAACCAAACCAAACCAATAAAACAGCCGTTCCAGCAGAAGCTGGCAACCTGCTGAGACTCCACAGGTGGGTAGGTAGGGGCAGTGGATGCAATGGAAGGAAGGGGCTTTTGGACACATGGTACGGAAGTTGAGACTGGCCAAAGTTTTAAGTAGTTAGTGTTTGCCCTGACACTTGTGTTGTTTTTGTTGTGTCCATGAGTCCACTAGTAATAAGGACTTAATAGTGACCGATCAAAAATGGGAAATGTTCTATTGCAGCCTCCAACAACAACGATAATCCAGTATTTTAATATTTTTAACATGTTGCATTAAAATGATGGCTTCTTGCTAAGGTTTTAAAAACTCATATCTCCCCAATTGTGTTGAGTAGGTCTTAGCTGCTTGAGATGCTAAATATGATTAGATCTAAATGCCTGAGATTAGTAATAATTTGGGTTTGGGATCTAGTAAGCATCCTTTCCTTAGCAGAATCTATCTTCACCTCTACACAGAGTGGATTGATCTAAATGGAATTATATGTTTGCTACACTTGACTATACAAAGTAAAAATGCCAGGACTGTCAAATTTCTGAAATGAACATCAACATTACACATCACTGTAAAGTGGCAGGGCAAGGCTAGACAGCCATGAAAATGAACATACTCTTTAATTATGGTATGGATGTTCTCTCTGCTAAATTGCTGCCAGACGTAAGGTAAAACTAGTGCATATAGCACATTCTGCATATGGATCTTGGGTTTGCTCAGCTCAGCCAGCAGCTATTTGAAAGAGTGCCCAAACCTGAAAGAACTTTTTAAACTTCAAAAGCCATAGACAAACACTAAAATAGACACATTTCTGTTGTGCTGTCAGTTACCAACAGACTAACACAGCTTGTGGTGTTGTAATTCAAAAGAAATGAAATCTGCAATACTTGGTCATACCCGCCATGCATACATTTCCAAGCAGCCAACAGAGGAAGTCAATGCGATTGATCACCAGCTTAAAGTTAGGCACCTGTTTCAGTACCTCGATGGACTGGGGTTTTAGCCCTACCCTGAGAAGGGGACAATGTGAAGACTCACGACCCCGTGAAGACAATCTTTCCCCAAAGAGAGCAACTGTGTGTGCAGCAAGACTGTGCAGCCTAACACACGGTACTAGATGCTCTCCCTGGTCTATATGATCTGCTCCAGAGCCCAGTGCCAAGGCATTGCTGGGCCACCCTGCTCTGCCTCTCCAGCTACAGGGTGCTAGTCTCCCCAGAGTGCAGGAGGAGCAATTATTATAGGTCTCTGTATGTAAGGCATATTTTCCCCTGTCTGTACTTGCATAAGAGATTGTCAGCCTGGCCCATTTATTTCTCCATATGCAATCAGATACAACACACACATGTAATCTTCCTTAAGAAGCATAGATGCCTTTCAGGCCAAAAAACCAGGGCTGAAATCCTGTCCCTATCTAATTCAATAGCAAAACTCCCATTGACTTCAATGCGATCAGTATTTCACCCAAGAATATTTAAAAAGATTCCCTGCCCTGCCTCAATCGGCACCTCCAGAAGTAACCAAGTAACTTACATGCTGGACTTAAAAGTAACGAAAAAATATACCAATAAGGTTGGAAAAATGAAAACCAGCTTTGATATATATTTTAGCAAATGTAAAGATACTTAGATATTTTGTAAAGAAATGATACTATTCTACCACCAAGCCCCCTTTCATTTGTCTATTACTGTTGCATTAAGAGGACTGTGAACTGTCTGAGGCAGTGGCAGATTAGCTACTGGGCCTCCAGGGTCCGTGCCCAGGGGCCCCAGCCAAATGAGGGGCCCCCCAAAAAAATCTGCCACCAGGTGAGCAAGATGGAGGAAGCCCCCAGGCTCCAATCCCACTCTGCAGCAGCAGCAAAGGCGAAGAAGTCTCAATGGCCCCCAACCCCACCCCAGGCAGAAGTCATGGGACCGCAGGGGAAGTCCCAGCACCTGGACCCCTGTTTAGGCCCTGGGACTGGAGGAGCTCTCACTCCCCACTGCAGCCCCAGGGCCATGGTGCAGAGACAGAGCTTCTCCGGTCTTGGGGCCGCAGTGCAGCGGAGGCTGGGGGGGGGGCAGAAAAGAGTAAAAGGAGTGGGGGTTGGGGGGGACCCTGGGTGGAACAGGGGCCTCCTGGGGAAGGGGCAGAAAGGAGTGGGATGTGAACAGGGCTGCAGATGGAACAGGGGTGGGGCTGCAGGTGGAAGGGTTGCAGAGGAACACCCCACTTGCTCTGGCCAAGGGCCCCAAGAAACCTTAATCCACCTCTGGTTCTGAGGCAGGGATAATCTTTGTCTTTGTGTATACAGTATGCATTACATACAATACAGCCCTGATGTGTGCTGTTCTCAAGCACTACCTAACAGAAATAAAGCAGCAATAATAACTGCTACAATGTGCTGTTGCTCTTTTTCAACCTGATGCCAACCACGGTGTTATTTCTTCTTCGTTGGATGCAAACAGAAATGGCTTCCAGCAATTTCTAGGAAGTTGTAGAGTGCTCACATCACAAAGGGACTCTTAGCTGAACTAAATCTTCCCAGGCTAGTTTGAACAGTTAGGTTGCCCAGACTGAACTAGTAGCAGTGCTACTGGGTACAGTCACAAAATGGCTGAAGGGTATGTGTGGGAAGTTATTTTCAGATCGTTTGGTATATTCATTGTCTCTTTTAAAGTACTAGCTAGTTAATTTAATGTAATCTTGTTGCATCTGGGCTTTGTTATGCTGCTGTATTTTTTTTAAATGAATGTTATTTTAAATAATTGTTATGACATCTAGAGCTGGGGATCGACATTTCGTTTCTATTTTCTTCATAGATTTGGGGACCAGAAGGGAATATTATGCTATAACCTACTTAACAGGCCTTAGACTTTCGCCCAGTGATTCCTACATCTAGCCCAAGAGTTTGTAGCTGAATGACAGCTTTCATTTCAGAAAGACTTCCAATCTTAACTAAGAAGTTACAATATAAATCAAAAGAAATCAAATAATAGCAAACTAAATAATTAACATGTAGAACTGATCTTTCATTGTTTAGTATTTTGTTTAGGCGCACTGGAGAGACATCATGTTTTATTAGAACTCTTATTTGTTGATTCTGACTCACACCAAGGGAGTTCTGTGTCTAATGCTTGGAGTGAGTTAGCAGTCTGTAGGGGAAACAAATGGCTGAGATCAGTGCAAATGACAGTACTGGGGTCTGCTATATATAAAAATTTACATGGAAAAACTGCATTAAAATAACATTATTTTTGCTATGTTATGCACTCAGAATTTAGGAAATTCCAGAATTTAGGCTGCCTGTGGAACTTCAATTTGCCCCCCTTGCATGGATGCTTTATGATACAGTCTTCTAACTATATAGTCACATAGATATATACACACCAGAAAATACTATGAGAGCAGTAGTAGGTTGTCATCCTTTATGTGGACCAAGCACTAGAAGGGGATGAGATGCACACTTTGCCAGTGAGTTTGCACAGATGTTTCTTGAGCGTGAAGGAATGTTGAAACTCTAGAATCTTGGGCTTAAAATTTCAGGTTCTAGAGGGGAGTGAGCAGTAGTGGCTATAAATCCTTTTACCTCTGTTCTCACAAGCCTAAACCCTTCTGACTATGTCTCCTCCATCCTGTTCCTATGCCAGTCCTGTCTCTCCCCACCCCAGCTCCTCATGCCAGTTCCCTCACCTGATCATTCCCAGTCTCCATATCACAGTCCCAGTCTCTCCCTCCAAGCTCCTGATTTACACATCAGTCTTCCTCCTACATCCCTGTTCCCAAACCTTCCCTCCCTCCCTCCCTTGTCTCAGTGTTTGCCCCAGGATTCTGGCCCAGTCACCTCCTCCCTCCCTGACTCCCAGTTCAGGATCCAGAATTCCACCCAGCTCACAGTCCCAGTCTTCCCTCTTACCTGAGGGGTCTTGCACAAATCGATTTCCTTCATCCTCTGAGTCCAGCTCTTTCCCCCACTGCATTTCAATTAGGCTGTTTCCTCCTCCTTCTCCATGTGGCCTGGGTCCACCAGGGGCAGTATGAGAGCACAGGAAAGACATTATCCCTGCTCTGTTTCTGTGCCCAGTTCCACCATGGCCCTTTACAATCAGGAGGAGAAATTGCAGGGAGACTTCAGTTTGGCCCATACAGCACCAGACTGGAGCATGTGCAGTTCAGAGAGAATCTTCAGAGAGCTTAGCTGCTAAACTCTAACATGTCTCTACTGAGCATGTGCAAACCGAGCAGATTTTTCCGAGTCTTATAACTTGGCCAAATTTGGCCAAATGTTCACAGGGAACAGCCAGAGATATGTCCCTGCCACAAAGGCAACCCCTGAAGGCAAATTTCAAGTCCTTCCTCCAAACCATACATTAGCTCTTCTGAATGAAAATGTTAAGAAAAATATAAGCAAACAAATTATTTTTCCCTAATCTCATTCTGAACAATGGCTGGACTGATTTTGCTGAAACTTTTCAGACAAATTAAGCCTGAAGGAGACACACAGTACGAAAATTTCAGCCCAAGCTGTAAATTTGGCAAAGTTTTAAGCAACTGAAAGCAGGATTTTATAACAGAAGCCTTATGATATCAGGCAATCTTAAATAAGGCAGTAGTAACTAGTTCCACCTAAATTAACTTAGGCATCACTACAATATTTGATCTGTATCAAAATTCAAAATGCAAGACCCTCTCTGCACGCGACTCCATTTGCATTTCTTGGAATAAATAGCAAATGAGAACAGGCATTCATTTCATGGGATGGGGAGCAGAGGCCAAGTGGAGGCAAGCCTGGGAGAATTTACTGATGTGTGACAGAGACTTCTGCTGATAATGAGAGCTAAAGCCTATTTTATTTATTCCCTGCTGTTTTCTGCTGACTAGTGGTTTAACCAACACAAACCCAAAGGCTTGCAAAATTCCATGCTGTCAGCACACTTCTATACTAGCCTCACCTAAGAATCCGTCTGTTGTTTTCAGTTACACCTTCTGGCAATTGTTAGAATTTGCAGCCCTTTGGCCAAAATAGATTTTTGAACATTGTATTTTGTATTTATTTTTCTCACTTCCCTATTGGCACAGGCTTCATGCTGAAGGCCATTGTTTATTACAGAGAGCACCGGTCCTTTTGGGCCTATGAGCTTGCTCAGTTTTAAGTAATATTTGCAGAATAATCACTTCCTAAATAAGAGCATTAGGGACATTAAAACTGAGTAAACAGTTTGCAATGAATAATTTCCTTGACAGATATACTGTTCATGATCAGATGTTCATATGTATTTGTTTAATAGAAAATAGTGGATATTAATTCCATTACTGTAGAGCCTACTGACCCCAACTGAAATTAGGACACATTGTTCTAAGCACGGTAAACACACACACAGTAGTATTAAGTCCCTGAACAGAAGAATTTACAGTCTCAATAGACAAGATAGGGAAAAGGTGGGAGGAGAAACAGAGGCCCAGAGAGAGGAAATAACTTGTCTAAGATCACAAATCAAATCAGTGAGAGCCACAAATGGAATCCACATCTTCTGGTTCCTCATCCAGAACTTTAGCCAATGGACCAGACTAGTACTAGCAGAACAACTGAGTGGATGCTGAGGTTAAATTTGATTTTCTTAATATCACAATTGCACATGCAACTTGGTACTATTTGCAAAGAGTGTGGTCAGATCCCTGTCAGGTTCCTTTCTTTAATTACCTCTCTTCAAGGAGCCTAGTGAAGGGTTTTGGGAACCCTGTCCCCCTATTATGTCAAGCACAGTCTCATCTTATGTAAAATATACCATACCGCAGCTGGGGTGAGAAATAAAGCATGTGAGGTTAACATTTGCTTTCTGAGAACATTCATGAGAACAAACCTTAAATACTTTATTGTTTCACAAAGTCAAACACACAAGGTATGAGTGGGGCCAAAGCCAATTTATTCTTAAATTTGAGCAACTATGGAAAAAATGGGAAAAAATATGGTGCAGTATTCACCCAGCCCTCAACATAATCTACACTGTTAAAACCATTAATAAGAACATAAGAGTGGCCATACTGGGTCAGGCCAATGGCCTATCTAGCCCAATATCTTGTCTTCCAACAGCAGCCAATGCCAGGTGCTTCAGGGGGAAGAAACAGAAAAGGTAATCGTCACGCGATCCATTCCATCACCCATTCCCAGCTTCTGGCAATCAGAGACTAGGGACACTTCAGAGCATGGTTTTGCATCCCTGCCCATCCTGGCTAATAACCACTGATAGACCTATCCTCCATGAACTTATCTAGTTCTTTTTTGAACCCTGTTATAGTCTTGGCCTTCACAACATCCGCTGGTAAGGAACTGCACAGGCTGGCTATTCTGAAATCTCAGACCGAAGAAAGATTTGGGTGTCCCCTACTAAAAATGGACAAATAGAACTTTGCAAAAACACTGGCTCCTATTAATGGATATTTGACTTACATAGACAATGGAAAGAACTCTTATTTCCATAGATAAATTCTCTGTGGCTTATCTTGCACGTGGTCTCCAATGACAGAGCCATTTTTTGAATGGGTACTGTACTAGCAACAGGGTGAGTTTACTGGTGTTGAATGTAAATATACAAACAGGTTTTCATTCTGTGCATAGGGAAATCTCTGGGACTATAAGACCTGGCTATAAACCTTAAAGGGGAAATTGCCTGTTGTCATCTTCAATAACATATTAAAGCCAGCTGGAAGTACTTGATCACAGGAGGAAAATAAATGGAATCTGCATGACTGGGAATGACAACATATGATCTCGTTTCTCAATCATCCCTTTCAGAATGTGCTATTTACATTAGAGAAAATGGCATTAAAAAGGAAGTATTAGCTGACCCAACAACAATTTCCAGTGCAAAAATGATGAGAAATATTGTTGTGCTTCCTGCAAGTGGTAGCAACTGTCAGGACCTTATAAGTTGGCTTCACATTAGAGGAGAAATCAGTGGCATGCCATCTGGGTATAGTCTTAGTCTAACTTGTTTACTCATACACACCAGCCCTGGAACAGAAAAGGTCACATATGAAATGCAGCCAACCTTCTTTCAAGGATTTCAGTCTAAAGCAAAGTCTACTTTCCAGGAAGAAACTCTGCCCCCAAGAATTGACTCTTGTTGACTAATGCAGCAAGCAAACTCCATTGCTGCTTGCCATAGTTCCCCCAAAGAACAAACATCATCAAACTAAGAACAACATGGCATTTTCTTCCAAGACTACAAACTTGTCTGTACGCTAAGAAAAAGAACTTGAAAAATATGTGTAACATCACCATCTTGCAAACACTGCTACAACAATATTTTGGCTACCTAAAACTATCACAGGTTTTAGTAGCAACACTGTACTTTACTGAAGAGTCCCACTGCTCAGGCCCATTGACATAAGTTAATACAGAAAGGCTTAAAGATGTTAAACCACAATAAACAGCAAAACATATGAGATTACTACAAAGCTGTATATAAATGTTTAAAAAAATGTGAAGGTTGTAAAGTTAAGAACCAAAAAGTTAGGAAATGTCAGAATTGAGGTTGCTCATGCAAACTTAATTCTGCCCCCTTGTGTGTAGGAATTACAACAGAGTCTTTCATTACACGATCACATCCTGTTTTTTCCCCCACAGTATCCCTGTCTCATTCTCTGCTCTTTGCTCTCAGTTCAGTGCTCATAGTAGCCCAAAGAAGTCAGAGGAGCAATTGCAAGAAAAGTCCTGCTCAACTCCAGATTGAAAGCATGGTCAGTGGCTCTGTGGGGCTAAAGAATTCATAGTGGCTGGCCCACAGCTCTCTGGGGATGGCGCATGATCAACACACATTAAATGTTTGGAAAATTTGCTGACACGCTCTAAAACCTCTAATGAGTATGTGCAAATGGTCATTTTCAGAGCAAAAATGGGAGAAGGGGTTTTATTGGGCATAGTAAAAGGCATTGATAGACCTTTATGCCAAATTTAAAGCCCCTGCTCCAAGGCATGGAAGCACTGGAGTTTCTGAAGAAAATGGTTGTAAAACACTTTTGACATGGTTTCACGCTGCCTCAAGTGGCTCATGACCATGAGTGCCAACCTCAGGACCGACTGTTAAAAAGCGGGGTAGAGACCTATAGCGAAGCGAAGACTCACTGGCAGAGCGCCTGCTGCTGGTCATCCTGGGAATTAGCTCTTGTCCAGCCCAGAGTGCCCTCTGCTTGCCGATGTCTCACTTGCCCCAGGCCCCATGTCCCTCCCAGACCCTGGTGCCCTTTATCCTGAGGTTCTCACCCAGCAGTACCCCCCACTCACTGGGTTTCCCCTCCCAGGGGAACCCCCAACCCTCTAAACCCACCTTGCTACTGTCAGTCGTCATCTAGCTCCCTCTCACTGGGGCAAACTTCAGTCTGTAAAGGCCACTCAACATTGGCAAGGGGGTCGGGCCAGCTGCCTCTGCCTAAGCCTGGGCTGCACCTCTGCAACTCCAGTACCTGCTTTGGCCTTTAGCAAGGCCCGCAGCCTGGGAATTTACCAGGCTGCAGCTCCCCAGCCCCTCTTGCCTTTCTCCAGCACTGCTCTACTCCTGGTACCTCGAGTTCCCAGGCAGCCCGGTCTTTCTCTCTCCACAGCTAGAGAGAGAGTTTTTTTTCCTTCTGTCTCTGCAGCCCTTTTATAGGGCCCGGCCTGGCCCTGACTGGCTGGCTCTCAGCCCCAGCCCTCTTCAAGGAATGGCTTTTAACCCTGGATGAGCTGGAGTGGGGTGACTGCCCCACTACACACACACACCCTCAAGATCCCCTCCCCTTGGGGTAGAGGGGTCTCCTGGCCTGGACCAGTCACACATGCGTCTCTAGAGCCACTCGTTTCTTTTCCAACTCCTCCAGCTGCTTAAGCAGATGGATCTCCTCGTCTACGACGTCTGCATACTCTTTAGTGAGGTCCATGGCATTTGCTTCGGCCTCGCAGCAGGCCTGCTCTGAAGCCTCCAGCCACGCACACAGACCAGAGTCCCCTGGGCCCTCTTCCTTCAGGTTCTGGGTTCCTACTGTAACCTGCTCCCTTGCTGGGCACACTCTGTCGCAGTCTCTTTTTCTGCCTGTGGGTGGCTCTCTGGCAGGTCTACTACCATTATTATAGCACCCACCCAGACAGTCCTTGACTCATTTGGGTCCTCAGGCCCCTCTACCTGAGTTCACCCTCCTTCGAGGGGGCAGTTCCTCTTTATGTAGCCCCATTTGTGGCAGCCAAAGCAGGCTCGCTGCCCCTTTGATGCCTTGGGCCCCGGCTTCTTCTGTTGGTCCTTCTCAGGGACAGCCCTCCCTTGGCTGCCCTTGGTCGGACTCCTTAAGGTAGGGCACTCCCTCCATAGGTGCCCCCACTGCCCACAGGCCCAACACTTTTGTCACCTCCTGACTTCCCTTGCCAGATGGCCTCTCATAAGGGCTTGTCCCTTCCTCCTTTCTGGGTGAGGCTCCCTGCCCCCATCCCAGTAGGGACAATCCACCCTTACATGTCCCCACCTCCCACAGGCATAACAAACCCTGCGCTCCCCCACCGGCCTCCTGGCCCAGGCGCTGGACTTCTCCCACCAGTCTCGATGGTCTCTCTGGAATTCCCTCAGCAGGAGTTTCACCAGGATCCACTGCTCCTCTGTCAGCTGCCCCAGCTGGGCCTGCAAGGTTCACTGTACCTCCCTCTGTCTCTCCTAGTTCTCCAGGACCACATGGAGCAAGGTCTCACACCTGTCCTGTGTTCCATCAGTCCCCTACTGTCAGGGCCCTGGCACCGGAGACCAGCCAGGGACGGCACAAGAGCCCTCAGCAATGAAAACTTCTTTATATGCTGGGTCCATTGTTCCCCCCCTCTTCCAGGCAATAGTCCCAGTCCTATCCCTGCCCCTTCTATCAGGGGTGACTGCCCATGCCTGCATTCTCCACCAGGTGTAGCAAAGCGAAGACTCACTGGCGGGGCACCTCCTGCTAGTCATCCTGGGAATTAGCTCTTGTCCAGCCTGGAGTGTCCTCTGCTTGCCGATGTCTCACTTGTCTCAGGCCCTGTGTCACTCCCGCCCAGCCTGGCCCTGACTGGCTGCCTCTCAGCCTTTTCTGATTGGCTCTCAGCCCTAGTCCTCTCCAAGGGCTAATTTCAACCCTTTCTGAGCCGGAGCGTGGTGACTGCCCCACTACAAGACCCCAAACTGTATCTGTGTTATATAATTAGATGTTACCAACCCAGTAACAAATGTGAATTTCCAAAACACAATAGTAGTCTTACTATGGAGTCACAGACAGTCCCCTTGGATTTTCCAGTCTATTTTGCTCTCCAGGCAACCCGGACTAGGTGATAGATGGTCACTTTACACCAAAAATCACAACAATATTCAGGTTACTCCCAGTCGCAAAAGACAAGTCACTTAGCCCATGTCATTTGCACTCTGATCTCAAACCCAATTCTGTCTCCAATCCTGTAATAAACTAACTAAAGGTTTAAGTACTAAGGAAAGAAATGAGAGTTATTTGCAAAGTTAAAACAGGAAACACACACAAAAATGAGTTACAATCTTAGATTTAAAAAGGTAATATAAGCTTCTATAATAAGCACCTCTATATGTCCTTTAGGGATAACCCAGGCCAAGCAGCATGGGGATCTCTTGCTTATGTTTAGGAATCTTTGCACTTCAGAGTCCAGCCAGCATAAAGAAACCCAGTTTCTCTGTCAGAGATTTTTATGCCCTTTTCCCCAGAATCCAGGTTGATGGGATACATTTATGTGTAGGTCTCCCCTTCCTGGAAGGAGTAAGGAATCAACAAGGTCTCCATCCTTTGAGTCTACACAATGCCTCATTTGCCTTCAGTAGGCCATCCCATTTGCAGGACAAGCACTTTATCTTAATTAATTCATCTTTTTTTCTGTTTGGTGAGTACCAAACTCCCAGGAGGCACATCTCTGCATCCTTAGGCATGAAAATACTTTTCAAAATCTGGTCCTAAGTGACTTTCTGAAGGTGGGACTGGTCCACGACAAAACCAAAAATTGATACCCGATCTCCTATGGCTGTGCCTAGGGTACTAACCGCAAGACCAGCCATCTCCTTTTTCATATTAGCCTATATGAAACCTACCAGAGAGGCTTACAATGCAAACACTCAGACTAACTCAGGGGTTGGCAACCTTTCAGAAGCGATGTGCCAAGTCTTCATTTATTCACTCTAATTTAAGGTTTTGCATGCCAGAAGCAGACATCTGTTGTCGAAAATTTCAACCCAAAAGACTGAAGTCTGGTAAAATTATAAGCAACAGAAAACAGGGTCTTATAATGGAAAGTGTTAGGCAACTGACTGCAGCACAACTGGCTTGTCTATAATAAGGCTCCTACTGATTCAGTCTCTGGGAAACGATCCCAGGTATTAAAAAGGTGACAAGGTGGTTTTAAAAAACCTAAAATTCAATGCAAATAATTTTCTATCACATTTTTTACATTTATGCAGATTTTTTCCCTACATTTTCAATTGGCTCTGTGGCTGTTACTATAGGGTGTTTCTATATAGTGATTATTTATCAAAACATAAGGACATAAGAACAGCTGTACCGGGTCAGACCAAAGGTACATCTAGCCCAGTATCTGTCTACCTACAGTGGCCAATGCCAGGTTCCCCAGAGGGAGTGAACCTAACAGGGAATGTTCAAGTGATCTCTCTCCTGCTAGTCATCTCCATCCTCTGACGAACATTCTTTACCAATCCTGGCTAGTAACCATTTATGGACTTCACCACCATGAATTTATCCAGTTCTCTTTTAAACACTGTTATAGTCCTAGCCTTCACAACCTCCTCAGGTAAGGAGTTCCACAAGTTGACTGTGCGCTGCGAAGACTCCTTTTATTATTTTCACCCTGCTACTATTATTCATTTGTGACCCTGTTCTTTGTTATGTGGATAAGTAATTACGTTTCCTATGCCACTTTCTCACACACTCTGATTATTATAGCCATCTATCATTCTCCCTTAGTCTCTCTCTTTCCAAGCTGCAGAGACTACTTCTTATTTCTCTCATAGGGACCCTCCACTCCTAATCATTTTAGTGCCCTTTTTGAAAACTTTTCTAGCACTAGAAAATCTTTTTGAGGTGAGGAGACACATCTGTACATAGTATTCGAGATGTGGGCGTACCATGGATTATACGAGGGCAATAATATTTCTCAGTCTTATCTCTATCCCCTTTTTAATGATTCCTAACGTCCCGTTTGCTTTTTTTGACCGCCTCTGCGCACTGCGTGGACATCTTCAGAGAACTATCCACGATGACTCCAAGATCTTTTTCTGACTCGTTGTAGCGTAAATTTGCCCCCATCATATTGTAGTTAAGTTAGGGTTATTTTTTCCAATGTCATTACTTTATCATTTATCCACATTAAATTTCATTGGCCATTTTGTTGCCCAGTCACTTAGTTTTGTGAGATCTTTTTGAAGTTCTTCCCATCTGCTTGGTCTTTACTTGAGCAGTTTAGTATCATCTGCAAACTTTTGCCACTCACTGTTTACCCCTTTCTCCAGATCATTTATGAATAAATTGAATAGGATTGGCCAGGACTGACCCTTTGGGAACACACTAGTTACCCCTCTCCATTCTGAGAATTTACCATTAATTCCTACCTTTGTTCCCTGTCTTTTAACCACGTTCTCAATCCATGAAAGGACCTTCCCTTTTATCCATGACAGCTTAATTTCGTGAGAACTTTTGTGAGGGCCTTGTCAAGACTTTCTGGAAATCTCAAGTACACTATGTCCACTGGATCCTCCTTGTCTACATGTTTGTTGACCGCTTCAAAGAATCTAATAGATTGTAAGACACAATTCCTTTACAGAACCATGTGACATTGCTCAACAGTTTTATGTTATTCTGATGTGTCGCACAATTTACTTTAATAATTGTTTCGGACTAATTTGCCGCGGGTAACTTCGACGTTAGACTACCGGTCTGTAATTGCCAGGATCACCTCTAGAGCCTTTTTAAAATATGGCAATTACATTAGCTAACTTCAAGTTTGGGTACCCGAAGCCGATTAAAAGGACAGGTTACAACACTAGTAATAGTTCAGTAACTTTACATTAGAGTTCGTTCAGAACTCTTGGGTGAATGCCATCGGGTCCCGTGCATGTTAATGTTGAGTTTAAATCATTAATCCAAAAACTCCTCTAAATGACACTTCAATCTGTGACAGTTCCTAGATTTGCACCGTACAAACCAGCTCAGTTTGGGAATCTCCCTAACATCCTCAGACATGAAGATTGAAGCAAAGAATCCGTTAGTTTCTCTGCAGTGACTTTATTGTCTTAAGCTCTCCTTTTTGGATTTCAATCCTTCAGGGCCCACGGTTGTTTAGCAGGCTTCCTGCTTCTGATGTACTTAAAAACATTTTTGTTATTACCCTCTAGAGTTTTTGCTAGCCGTTCTACAACTCCCTTGGCTTTTCTTATTCCACTCTACACTTATTTGGCAGTGTATGCTCCTCCTGCTATTTAACTCACTAGATAGTGACTTCCACTTTTAAAGGAAGTCTTTTTATCTCTCATTGCTTCTTTACCATGGGTTGTTAAGCCCACGGTGGCTCTTTTTTGGTTTTTACACTGTATTTCTTAATTTGGCGGGAAAACATTGAAGTTGGGCCTCCATTATGTGGTCTTAAAAAAGCACCCATGCAGCTTGCAGGTTCACTTTATCACTGACTCTTTTAACTTTTGTTTATAACCCCCTCAGTTTGTATGTTCCCGTCCTTTTGAAATTAATGCCACGGGTAGGCTGTTTGAGATGTTCTTCGCCCAAAACAGGGATAGTAACATGTTAATATTATGCACATATTCCAAGTGGTCCTGCATACGTGTACCTCTTGGACCACTCTGTGCTCCTCTCAGGATTAAATCTAGAGTTGTCTCTCCTTGTGGCTGTTCCCGTAACCACGCTCTTGAAGCAGTATTTAAAGTATTAAGAAATTTGTATCCTCTGCAATTTCATCCTGAAGTGAAATGTTCCCAGTCAATATGGGGATAATTGAAATCCCCAACTATTATTGGGTTCTTAATTTTGATAGCCTCTTTAATTTCCCTTAGCATTTCATCATCACTATTACTGTCCTGATCAGGTGATCGATAATAGATCCCTAATGTTATATTTTTATTAGAGCATGACATTTCTATCCAGAGAGATTCTATGGAACATGTGGATTCACTTAAGATGTTTACTTCATTTGAATCTACATTTTCTTTCACATATAGGGCCACTCCTTCCCCTGCATGACCTGTTCTATCCTTCCAATATATTTTGTACCCCAGAACGATTGTGTCCCATTGATTGCTCTCAGTCCACCAGGTTTCTGTGATGCCTATTATATCAATATGCTTCTTTACCACAAGGCACTCTAGTTCACCCATCTTATTATTTAGACTTCTAGCATATGTGTACAAGCACTTTAAAAATGTGTCTCTGTTTATTTGTCTGCTCTTTTCTGATGTGCCCGATTTTTTTTTATGTGACTGTTTATCATCTGATCTGGCCCTTACATTGTCCTCTTCCATCCTCTGCTCCTGACTATAACCTGGAGATTCTGTACCATCAGACTTTCCCCTAAGAGAAGTCTGTGTCTGATCCACATGCTCCTCTGCAGCAGTCGGCTTTCCCCCATCTCCTACTTTAAAAACTGCTCTACAACCTTTTTAATGTTTAGTGCCAGCACTACAATAAACAATAAAAAGCAATTTGATCTGGAAAGGCCTTGACATGCTGTTCCATATTTTTATGAAAACTGTTCTTTGTTCACTTGAGGGAAAGGCAGGAAAGTGCTGTCAATGAAGGAAAATGTTTATATGGCTTCATGGATGGCCAGAAATAAGGGGGTTGGAGGGTGGGAAAGGGAGTGACAAAGCAAGACAGCGAGACAGAGTGAGTGAGTAAGTAAATAAATACATGCTATCTTCAGGGGAGGCAATAGGGTACAGAGATGCAGACCTGGGACTGGAACCCAGGAGACCTTGGTTCTAGTCTTGACTCTGCTATTGACCTGCTGGGTGACCTTGGTTAAGTCACTTCACTTCTCTGTGCCTCTACCAGGTAGGTGGGGCTTGTTAGCTGTGGCTGACAATCCACCTAGGAGAAAGATAACTTCAATTTCAAACCAAGAACCTCAGGCCTGGTGAGCCAGTGCGTAAAAGTCATGCCAATCACATGTACTTTATGGGGCTGCCCTATTTGCCACAGTAACAGGAAAAGGTGAAAACAAGCCATATATATTGCAATCTCCCTAGAATGTTTAGGTGAAGATTGAGGTCATTTGGGAGAAGGACAATCTTTAATACAGAGACACTCTTGTGCTTGGCCTCAAGAAGGGTTTAAAAAAAGAGATGAATATTTCACATGATCATTTTAAAACATCTTCAATTGCATCAGAATTAAGGGAGGAAATGAATCTCAATCCTTCATTACAGATATGGCAGCTGTGACTGAACTGACAGAGAACGAATGGGCTTGTCATTAAGGCATTAAATTTAATTGAGAATTAGATGCCTCTGTACTTTTGAAAATCCCCATAGCTGCCTATCTGCATCTATCGATGCCTAAATACCTTAAAAAATATGCCCCTTAGTCCCAAAGGATTCAAGCTGGAGAAACAAAAACAAAGACATGCAAACTTACAGACCATGTTTGAAAATTTGCACACCGATCCCCTTTGTGCCTTACTTTCCTCGTTTATAAAATGGAGGTAATTCCATCTCACAGGAATGTTTTGCAGTGAAATTAATGCTTGAAATTCACTTTGAACTAGTTCCATTGAGGATGCAGTGGCCCAGTTCAGCTCAGTGCTTAACTTTAAGCATATGAGTAGCCCTTTTGAAGACAATGGGATTTCCTACATGCTTAAAATTAGGCCACGCCTAAGTAATTTGGGCCCAAATGAGTACGAATTATTATAATTATTATTTAATCACCCTGATCGTCATTTTGTTGTAAATTTCTGTAATGAATGTTTCATGTAAACAATATTTGAAACCATGTCAATTAGTGAAGTTCCAAAAAGTGTGGTTAAGAAAATCCTTCAACACTAACAATAAACACACTGTAGGCTGAATAGCACTGTAAAGGTACAATATGATCCCTCGGGTTTTTCCTTCTTTTATTTCAGAAGTGCTCTTTACAGGGAAGACATATTTTACAGAAGTCAAGTACAGTGACTCTAATTTGCATAATACTATTTATCACTCCCTCTACTTACAGACACTTTACGGAAAGTTAGGGAAATAGTGGAGGTGTGCATACTCTGCACTGGCGAGTATCTAAAGGGGACGTCTGGAAGTGTGACAGGCCAAAAAAAAAATCTGTAATATATTTTCACCCATCATTCCTATTTTTGTTATGGTAACTGGTGCAATAAATCCCAGCAGACAGCAAGAAATAAAAGGGAACTGCAGTAGCAGATACAATTTTAGTGCCTGGGAGTGTCTCTGTGCCATCCCGTAGAAACACTTGCAAGAGACAAAGACATGCACCCAGATCTCCAATGCGTTAAAGATACAGTTTTCCCTTGCATAGGCAGGGAGAAGTTTGGCATAAGGAGGAGGAGAAAGGGGATGTGACTGATCAAGGAAACCTGCAGATAGTGACGATAAAAGGTGAAGATCATGCAGACCCAAACAGATTCTGGCCAGATTCTGGTCTCTCTTCAGTTCACGGAGGGCAGGTCTACACTTAAAATGCTGCACCAATGCCATTGTGCTGCTGTAGAGTTTAAGTGAAGATGCTACTATGCTAATGGGTTAATCCACTGCCACAAGAGTCAGTAGCTAGGTTGACAGAAGAAGCTCTTCCGTCAACAGCACAGTCTGCAGGACCGGCGCTAGGGTTTCTGGCGCCCGAGATGCCGGGACATTTCTCCGCCCAGCGCGCAGGTCTTGCGGCTCCGGTGGAGCCGCGGCTCCCTGACCCCAGGGGGTGGGGCGCCCTGGGCTGCCGGGCTGCGGTGGCGGCTCCCTGACCCCGGGGGGGGGCACCCTGGGCTGCGGGTGCCCGGTGGCGGCTCGCTGACCCTGGGGGCAGGGGGCGCCCTGGGCTGCCGGGCTGCAGCGGCGGCGCACTGACCTCAGGGGCGCACTGACCGGCGGTGCCCTGACCTGGGGGACATCTTGGGCTGCTGGCAGCAGGCAGCTGCTGCTGCGCAGCTCAGCCCCTCCAGCAGCAGCGGCTGCAACCATTTAAAAAAATTGGGGGGGGCACCACTTTTTGGCGCCCCAAATCTTGGCACCCTAGGCAACCGCGTGTTCGCCTAAATGGTTGCACCGGCCCTGACTGTCTGTAGAGGGTTAGGTTGATATAACTATTGTCACTCGGGACGTGGATTTTTCACACCCCGAGCAACCTAGGTTCACCGAAGTAAGTTTGTAGCATAGACTTGGCCTGAGTTTTCTTTCGCTAGGTCCTTTTGGAACCACGCTGCCATTGGCCCTGTGCAAATTCTCTGAGAAATGGGTGAACCAACTGCATCATGGTATTCCAGAGGAAATCTCCACAATGGAGGAGAGAATACAGAATTAAAGTTTAGAGTTAGTCTTGAAATGTTTCCATGTCTAAACCTGGTTTTTCTCTTTAAAAACAATGAAAAATGTTCATTTAGCAACCAAAAACTGAAAAATTGTGTGTGAAATCTGAAATTTTGGATGTTGGAATAACATTTTCCGTTGCCCAAAATGGATATTTTACACACAAACTTTTTCAATTTTTGGCAATCAAAATATGAAAAGAATTTTAGTTTTTAGTTTTTTGACAAGAATATAAGAAAAAATCATAATTCATAAAGAAACATTTCCCACAGAAATTCTTTTTTATGAAAAAGCTGTTTTTGCCCCCAAAAAACCCTTTGAACCAAAAAAATTGACCTGCTGCCTTTAAAAAGTTTGAAATTATTAATAGAATATTACATATCAGCTGAAAATCTTATTAGCTGTGAAACTTATTACCTGAAAAGCTTATTAGCCACCAACACCTGAGTTTAAGCTCTTAAGATTCTATGTGTCTCCTTATCACAGCACCTCCAAATTGAAATACTCAACAACACCAGCATCTCAACACATGTCCCCATAGCCCTAGGCTCTCTTTTCATCTCACTCTACCACCTGCTGTGTGGAGGATGAGAAGGTGAACATCCTCTTGAAATGCACCAATTAGCACCTACCTCATCTATGTGAAATGCTGTATTCCAAGGGATTAGCTCAATGGAACCCACTTGGAGTGATAAAAATCATTATATGTAGAGTGAGAAATCCAAGAAGAAAATTCAGAACTTCCACTGTACAGTAAATACAAATCAGTTTAAAATGTTCTGTAGGGACCTGTAGTTTCAATCTCCCAAACAGCCTACTAATGATTTGCGATCTTGACCCATTTTTTGTATTAATTCATCCTTTTAATAGAATTATACTTCATCGGTAAACATCTTATGGATTTGCAGACTTTCCATGGAAAATATTTGGACATGAGGATTACTAATTCACCTTTATGAGTGATTATTAAACTAAGTCTACAGCTCTTTACCTCCTTAAAACAAGCGGAGTGCCGAATGTAAATTTGTAAAACTATCACTGCTTACACTGTCTGACACAATGGTTTCAAATTTAAAAAAAATATCCTGATTCATCTAATGGATAGCAAACCAATGCCCGTGTTCCACTATGAATAATAGAATGAAGGCACACCCACTCTTCCACTGGAATATAGGAACTGTTATATCATCTAATCCAGTATCCTGTCCTTGACAGTACTCAGTATCAGATGCTTCAGAGGAACATGTAAGAGCCCTGAAGTAGGCAGATATGCCCTCCACACTAATCTCATCCTGATCTCTGATAGTTAGAGATTGGCTTAAGCTCCAAAGTACAAGGTTTAATATCCCTGCCTGAATTGTTCTTGTCGTTAATTATGAAATGGAAAATCATGGGGGACGGGAGAGATTCCAGAAGACTGGAAAGGGCAATATAATGCCCATCTATAAAAAGGGAAATAAAAACAACCTAGGAAACTACAGACCAGTTAGTTTAACTTCTGAGTCAGGGAAGATAATGGAGGCAAGTAATTAAGGAAATCATCTGCAAACACTTGGAAGGTGTAAGGTGATAGGGAATAGTTAGCATGGATTTGTAAAGAACAAATCGGGTCAAACCAATCTGATAGCTTTCTTTGATAGGACAACGAGTCTTGTGAATAAGGGAGAAGTGGTGGATGTGGTCTACCTAGACTTTAGTAAGGCATTTGATACGTCTCGCATGATATTCTTATTGATAAACTAGGCAAATACAATTTATATGGGGCTACTATAAAGTGGATGCATAACTGGCTGGATAACCGTACTCAGAGAGTAGTTTAATGGTTCCCAATCCTGCTGGAAAGATATAACAAGTGGGGTTCCGCAGGGGTTGCTTTGGGACCAGCTCTGTTCAATATCTTCATCAATGACTTAGATATTGGCATAGAAATTACTCTTATAATTGCAGATGATACCAAACTGGGAGGGATTGCACAAGCTTTGGAGGACAGATATAATTCAAAATGATCTGACAAATTGGAAAAATGGTCTGAGGTAAACAGGATGAAGGTTAACAAAGACAAATGCAAAGTGCTCCACTTAGGAAGGAAAAATCAGTTTCACACATATAAAATGGGAGAGACTGTCTAGGAAGGAGTATGGCAGAAAGTTATCTAGGGGTTATAGTGGACCACAAACTATAGTGGGACCACAGTGTGATGCTATTGCAAAAAAAGCAAATGTGATTCTGGGATGCATTAACAGATATGTTGTGAGCAAGACACGAGAAGTCATTCTTCCGCTCTACTCTGCACTGGTTAGGCCTCAACTGGAGTATTGTATCAGTTCTGGGCACCGAATTTCAAGAAAGATGTGGAGAAATTGGAAGGGTCCAGAGAAGAGCAAACAGAATGATTAAAGGTCTAGAGAACATGACCTATGAAGGAAGGCTGAAAGAACTGGTTTGTTTAGTTTGGAAAAGAGAAAACTGAGAGGGGACATGGTAGCAGTTTTCAGGTATCTAAAAGAGTGTCATCAGGAGGAGGGAGAAAACTTGTTCACCTTAGCCTTTAAGGATAGAACAAGAAGCAATGGGCTTAAACTGCAGCAAGGAAGCTTTAGTTTGGACATTAGGAAAAAATTCCTAACTGTCAGGGTGGTTAAACACTGGAATAAATTGCCTAGGAAGGTTGTGGAATCTCCATCTCTGGAGATATTTAAAAGTAGGTTAGATAAATGTCTATCCGGGCGTGGTCTAGACAGTATTTGGTCCTGCCATGAGGGCAGGAGACTGGACTTGATGACCTCTCGAGTTCCCTTCCAGTCCTAGAATCTATGAATCTATGCTTTAGAACCATATCCATAGCCAATCCCTTTTTCAATTTGTTAAATTCTTGGGTCATGATTTTCTGTCCAATGAGCTCCACAGGATAACCACCTGTTGTATGAAGAAGTATTTTCCTTTATTGGTTTTCAATTTTTCCCCGTTTTAATTCCACTGAATGTCCCCTTGTTATGAAATAGGGATAACAGAAGTTCCTGTTCTACCTTGTCTATAGCATTATTTATTGTATATACTTTTATTATATCTCCATTCTAAGGAAAACAATCCCAATCTATTCAATCTCTCTTCATAGAGAGTTCTTCCAGGCCCTTGATCATTCTTGTCGTTTCTTCTCTCAATCCCCACTTCCTGCAGACTGGATATGCAATTTCTATTATGTAATCAGTACTTAGCACTCTAAACCATGTTTCAGGATGCTTATTGTCCTCTGAAAAATTCACCTTAAGGCACAGAGTTGGCACAGGCCTATGCACCACATAAGCCTTAAGGCCTTAAGTTGGGCCAAAGTGGTGCACAGACCTTTGCACGTAAGTTAATTTGACCCTTGTGAGGATACCTCTTGGCTCGTGTTCCTGTGTATGATGGACTAGTGCCAATAACATAACATAAACTGCTAAGTATAGGGTAAACAAGGCTGTTCATACTACAATCCCCATATAGTTTGGGAAACGGCAACTCCTACCTTTGGTCTCTTTCAAAATTAGTAATTACAATTTCATACATATTGAGGTGTGTGTGGAGGGGAATTATAACCAAGATCTAAAGTTGTGCTAGATTAACATTCATAGACTCATATATTTATATATTCCAAGGCCAGAAGGGTCCTCTGTGCTCATCCTATCTGACCTCTGGTTAACAATGGCCGTAGAACTTCCTCCAAATATTCTTTAGAGCGTATCTTTTAGAAAAACATCTAATCTTGATTTAAAAATTATCAATGATGGATAATCCATCATGACCATTGATAAATTGTTCCAGAGGTTAATTACTCTTCCTGTTAAACAATTACACATTATTTCCTGTCTGAATTTGTCTAACTTCAACTTCCAGCGATTAGATCTCTGACAGATTGAAGAGCCCATTACTAAATATTGGTTCCCCATGTAGATACTTTAAGTCTCTCCTCAACCTTCTCTTTGTTAAGCTAAACATTTTGAGCTCTTTGAGTCTATCACTATAGAGCATGATTTTTAATCCTTCATTTATGCTCGTGGCTCTTCTTTGAAGCCTCTTCAATTTATCAACCTCCTTCTTAAATTGTGGGTACCATAACTGGACAGTTTTCCAGCAGCTGTTGCACCAACCACATTCTGTTTGTGAATTTGAAATGGTGGGAAACCTAAATGTATAAGAGACTTGATTGATTTCATACATTTTGTGGTTGACAGGTCAGGAGTCTCAAATAGAAACAGCAGAAACTGAAGGACTCCACATAATCAAAGCCAGACTTGCAAGAACAGATGATTGCTCAGTGGCTTGAGCATTAGCCTGCTAAACCCAGGGTTGTGAGTTCAATCCTTAAGGGGGCCATTTAAGAAACTAGGATAAAAATCCATCTGGGGAGTGGTCCTGCTTTGAGCAGGTGGCTGGACTAGATGATCTCCTGCAGTCCCTTCCATCCCTGATATTCTATGATACAACACATCTGGAGAGGCTTATGGCTGAAGATATCTTTCATCTCACTGTTTCTTGCTTCAAAATTAATGCTATAATCACACATTGAAGATGCTTCGCTTAGAGCCGGACTGACAAACTTTCAGGTCATTTATTGGGGTGCACAGCAAATTGGGAAACATCAATTAGGTGCTAAAGCCTCACAAGTAGAGATGGGTTTTTAACTCTGACAGGCTACCAGCAACTGAAAATGTGTATGAGTTATTCTTTCAGCTTTTGGATACGTTTGGGCTCTGCAGAAGAGTTCTTTATGAGCCTGCATTGTAGTCCTCCCACTGCCCCTTGAGAAAGGAGAAAAGCTTCCAAGCAATTTTCCCTTATTTCACTCAATTTCACAAGCAGGAATAGTTCTAGTTAGGAGCTACAATTTTCAGCTTGAGTAATAGGATCTTCTGTTTTACATATGTACAATTCCCCGAGGGACGCTTTGGGTTTTAACCTGGAAGATTTAGCCTTAAAAAAACAGAGTGCTGCTACTTGAGCTAAAGAAGCTATCCTGTATGTGGACTACCAGGAGATACAACACACACTTTACAAACAGAGCTGGTTAAAAATTATTTAATTTCCAAAATTTCAATTAGAATCTTGGACAATGTTCTGACCCTCTTTCACAGCAGTTAATTTTTTTTTAAAAATTCCAGAGGTCGATGAAAAATTAATGACACATTTCAAAAAGCATTTTTTTGTAAAATATATATATACACAATGTGTTTTTTTGACCAGTTCTATTTACAAACATGATATACTTGCAAGAGTTTCAATCTGCAATTCTCGTACTTAGGCAAAGCAATGGGGTGAGTAAAGAAAACAGACCCCTTTTTATTTTTATAGTAAGAATAAGCCCAGAGTCAACCTCTGCAATTTATGCAGACGTTTATTCAATGGAATAATTAATTAAAACTTCTGTTGTGTTGCCAGGCCCCTAAAATAACCAAGTTGTGCCATTAAACAAAAGTCGACTGCCATCCAGCACACATCCTCATTCTCCCTGTCACTATCATCCATCATTTCTGTCTCTCCAAATAGGAATGGCCATAACATCCTTTTCCATCATCAGTTTACAATTAAAAAAAGACAAAGGCTAAGGGGTAAGATAATACAAATACGTTGATGTAACTTGCTCTACATCAGAACACTTAAAACAGGGAGGAATGAACACATTGTAAAATACACTGAACTGAATTGCACAAACAGGTTCACTTGGATTCAGTAATAATTGATACTTTGATATAAAAGAATATTATTGAATCAACATGATAAAACGACATTTAAAAATAATTACAATATTAAAAAACCAAAAAGCATGTTTATAATTAAACAACGGGTATGCACAACACTTTCCATGTTCCAAGCACTGTATAAACATTAACTAATTTATACTCACATCATTCCTGTGAGTGCTGGGTAAGTGAAACCCACCTACCCTTTCATTGTATATGTATAAGTATTAAACCAAGTGTTTCAAAGTTTTGCTGCAACTGTGAGTGATCTCTCTCTCCCAAGTCCAGCTCACAGCATTGCTAATCAAGCTGGAGGAACAGCAGCTAGTCCGCCACACAACCTGAACCTGCTCCCAATTAAGTCAGTGAGAGTTTTGTCATTCACTTCCACTGGAAGCACAATTAGGACCATAAGGAGTATTCTGCACTGCTTTGCCCTGGTATAGTCATTTATTGCTGTTGAAAACGGGTGTAAACATAACCACCAGTGCACGTTCATGTAGGATTCCTCTTTAGCAACATTCTGCACCCACTTTGCACTCACTGCAGAGGTCTAAATGATCAGATGTAGTGCACAGGAGTGGTGAATAAGGCCCTAGATTTAGTAGAGATTTGTAGCTCAGTGCAGGTTTTGTGTTTCCAACTATAGACTTGTATGATGCCACCTGTTTATTGTCTTTAGCTGCATTTCTTCAGCAAGGAAAAGGTCCAGAGGCATTTGGGGAGTTATCTCCCTTGGCCTGATGTTATTGTTTACATAACAGAAACATTAGTCTGGGCAAAATGTTCTATTAACAAGTGTAATCACTAGTTAATTTGGGACTGTGTGATCAGTGATTCTTGAGATCTATACACCTACTGTGCTGCTATCCAAAGAAGAAAAAGCAGCTGAAATATGGTTTTTCACAATTTCCCCTCCCTCATGGTCCTAAAACCCACAAAAGCAAATACTAGTGTTCATCAGCAGCAATGCTGTGCTGTAAGTTCTTACCCTTTAAAGGCTCAGAAACTAAGCACACTTACCTCCACTCTGTTACCTACTCCTACTATGCACTTGCCCTTTCTCACATTGCGGGATTTCTTTTCTGAGCCCTTTCACTTTCCCCTCGCACAGCCTTCATGACCAACACCCTCCCATTCCACATAAATGTAATGGAGAAAGAGAAAAAACAAAACATCTTCTTTCTTGTTTAATCAATGATTTTTAAGCGTTGGTCTGCTGAATGATCTTGGGCAAGTGATTTTCTCTCTCTGTGCTCCAGTTTCCCCATCTGTAGAATGGGGGTAATGATACTGACCTCCTTTTTAAAGCGCTTGGAGATCTATGGACAAAAAGTGCTATATAAGAGATAGATACCATCGTTATTATTATTACTATTTGTTATTATTATTATTTACATATTTTTAAAAAGTTTATTAAAATCACTGTCAACTCCCACCAAAAGATTATATTTTGCCTATCCTCATTTTCCATAGTCATGATAAATATTATAGTTAGTTATTATTTGGTTATTAAAAATAATCAGCTAACAGGCAAGTCTCTGTTTGGAAATGTGAAAAGAATATATACATATATATACACAGAAGTGAATGGGAGTTTTGACAATGACTTCAGTGGGATCAGACCTATAATTTCACAGAGCTATTCTCTATCTCGTTGGCAACATTCAGATATAGGCCAACCAATGCACTCAGCTAAATTTGATTTTTCTGATTCTTAATCATAATTATTTATATTATCATTACACCTGGGATCCCTAGTTGTGGCTCAGTACATTATTGTGCTGGCTGCTGTCAAAGACAAAATAAAAAGATGGTCCCTGCCAAAAAGAACTTACAATCTATGGCTATGTCTACACTATGGACCGTACAGTGGCACAGCTGCAGTGGTACAGCTGTGCCACTGTATGGTCTCCTGTGTAGCTGCTCTATGCCAGCATAATTAAACCACCTCCAACAAGCAACAGTAGCTATATCAATGGGTTTCCACACCCTGACCAACAAAAGTTTTGCCAACAAAAGTGCTAATGTAGACAAAACCTAAGTATAAGACAAGAGACAGACCGGTGGGGGAGAACAAGAAAACATAAGACAATAGTAGACAGCACACCAGTAATCCTCACCATTGTCACATGTTTTGGAGTCATCGCAGCACAGGAGAGTTCTCAGGAGGGTTTTGCAGGAGGAAGATGAGTTTCTTTTGCGAATGTTTACTGGGAGTGCCTCTCAGCATGGAACAAAGCCTGAAGGTGCTTGTTAGAAAATTTAACAAGAGGGAAATGGCAGCTGACATCATGGACCAATCAGAAGTGGGGGTGGACTTTTTCATACTGAATGAGAGATGATAAGTAAGGTAGCGTTTAAGGATATTTAACTCCCTCCTTTCCATTGTCATGTACACATTTTTTCTTTTATTATGTTATGTTCACAAAATTGCACCAGATTCAAAGAAGAGATGGTTTGCTTAGCTGAGGGCTGACTCCAAAGCCCACTGTTATCAGTAAAATGACTCCCAACAACTCTGGATAAAGCTCCTGCTGAGATATACATAAATCTTCAACTTCCAGCAACTGTATTGTTCCAGCAATTTGCTTTCTAGATGCATCTGAACCGGTACCTCTATCTAATTCTCCATCCTGGATATGATGGGTTTTGCCAAGTTGTATCACATCAAATCACATGCGCTAATCAGATGCACTCTGACACATATGTCATGCCACTGATCTAAAGAAATGGCTTTTCTCTCAAGAGACAATAGCTATTCACAGTGGATACTTTGAACTCACCTATGACCATTCAGATGTGTGCCATTCATATCCCTATTTTCAAGTTTCATATCCTTCTCAGGCTTCTAAAATATCACTTACTGACTCAATTAGCTGTGGAAAAACAAGTATCCTCTAAATAATGCAAAATACCAAATGCAAGGTGAATAATTCTCTACATAAGAAGCAAGATTGATTTTGCCTTTGATTATCCTTGTTACATAGAAATACCTTTCCAATTAAGGTTAAAAAGTTAATGTTACAGAGTCAACAACTTGACAAAATAATACATGAATCAAGAAGTATAAACTCATTGGAATTCCACCTGTTACCCCAGTCAAGCCACTTCTGGAATATCAGACAGGTGTAGAGGTATAGATGCATGATCCAGAGCACTGATTAGCAAGATTTCTGAAATGGTTACTTTTGATTGTACTGATGATACATGTTTAAATAAGCTACTTATAGAATTCAGATAGCAGCACTTCCTTCCGCAACAAACATGAGCTAAACTGGGCATGAAGGAGGAGTTGAAAAGATTTTAAAAGAAAAGTTTTCAGTTCCACAGTACTTATCATAAGAGTTAGGAGTATTGGTTCTAATATTCTGGCCATACGCCAGCTTAGGTTTCTATAGTCTATTTTTCCTGCTTTTTCAGTTGGACACAACGTGCTGCTTCACTTGTGGCCTCGATTTAAAGATATGATGAGCACATGTAGCTTCCCTTGGCTTCCACTGAAGTTGTAGGTGCCAGCACCTCTCAAAACCAGGTCCCACCTGTCTTCAAATGTGTTTTGGCTTGTAAATTTGTCCAAACAAGTGTGGACCCATGTTTGTTGATTCAGTATTCCAGAGAGGGCACATATAGATTTTGCCAGGCAGCAGAAATAGAAAGGTGAATGGCTATCAAAAAATCTATCTGGCAAGAGGATACATGTTTACATAGACACTCATTGCTGATACCCAGCAACATGATGGGCAGATTCAGAATATTGTGGTAACTTCTGTGTGGCATGTCTTCATATTCCTACACATCACATTCAAAATAAGGTGCCAGATTAATAGTGGAACAATCTACTGTCAAGTGTGTAGGATTTTGATTAATTAATAAGAAGCATGATATAAAAACGAGGGCTGAGAACTAGTACTGGACTAGGCTAGATTAAATTACATAGGGAGGAGAGGAAAGAGTAGGATTAAAATTGAGGCAGAACTATTCAATAAGCATGGGAAAAATATTTGTCTGAAATCTAGAGAAGATAGACAGTAAGATTCTTTGTTTGTTGTTGTTTTTTTAAATGATATTTAAAAAATCCCGAGAGAATGAATGAACTAACAAGTATAAGACAAAATCTTGTTTTTCAGTTAAAAAAGAGAAGGAGAGAAATGTTAAAGAAACATGATTATTAGAAGTTTTTGGTCACTTTTCCCTCTGCTACTTAGAAATTTACTTTGCAGATGTGAAACTAGCCCTAGAAGATATAGATATCATATCGTATGTGTGCATATACCATAGGGGCCAAATTATGGCCATTTAACTGGAGTCAAAATGAAGGACAGGAAATCCTTCTTCAGCTTCCCAGAGTGCACATGTGCAAGTGGGATCCATAGGTTGGTAGGTAAGATTCCATGGGAAGCAAGTCTAAGGAAAAGCAAGTCTAAGAGGGAAAACTTGGAAGTTTTTCAAAGAGGAATTAAGAGCAAACAAGAGCAAACTATCCCACTGTGTAGGAAAGATAGGAAGTAAAGCAAGAGGCCACCCTGGTTTATTCAGGATATCTTTTATTTTCTAAATCAGGGGTAGGCAACCTGTGGCATGGGTGCAGAAGGCAGCACGCGAGCTGGTTTTCAGTGGCACTCACACTGCCCGGGTCCTGGCCACAAGTCTAGGGGCCTCTGCATTTTAATTTAACTTTAAATGAAGCTTCTTAAACACTTTTAAAGCCTTATTTACTTTACATACAACAATAGTTTAGTTATATATTATAGACTTTTATAGAAAGAGACCTTCTAAAAATGGTAAAATGTATTGCTGGCACGTGAAACCTTAAATTAAAGTGAATAAATGAAGATTCGGCACATCACTTCTGAAAGGTTGCCGACCCCTGATCTAAATATTAGGGCTGTCAGTTAATCACATGTAACTCATGAGATTAACTCAAAAAAATAATTTTAATAAAAAAATTAATCACAATTAGTTGCAGTCTTACTCATACTGTTAAAGAAGAGAATACCAAGTGAAACAGTCAACATGGATTTGTCAAGAACAAATAGTGTCAAACTAACCTGATAGCTTTCTTTTACAGGGTAATAAGTCTTGTGGCTAGGGGGGAAGTGGTAGACATGATATATCTTAACTTCAGTAAAGCTTTTGATACTGTCTCGCATGACTATCTCATAAACAAACTTGGGAAATGCAACCTAGATGGAGCTACTATAAAGGTGGGTGCATAACTGGTTGGAAAACCATTCCCAGAGAGTAGTTATCAGTGGTTTACATTCATGCTGGAAGGGTATAATGACTGGGGTCCCACAGGAATTAATGTTGGGTCCGGTTCTGTTCAATATATTCATCAACGATTTAGATAATGACATAGAGAGTACACTTATAAGGTTTGCGGATGATACCAAACTGGGAGGGGTTTCAAGTGCTTTGTAGGATAGAATTAAAATTAAAAATGATCTGGACAAACTGGAAAAATGGTCTGAAGTAAATAGGATGAAATTCAATAAGGACAAATGCAAAGTACTCCACTTAGGAAGGAACAATCAGTTGCACACATACCAAATGGGAAATGACGTGGCCTAGGAAGGAGTACTGTGGAAAGAGCTATGGGTCATAGTGGATTAACAAGCTAAATATGAGTAAACAGTGTAACACTGTTGCAAAAAATGCGAACATCATTGTGTGGATGTATTAGCAGGAGTGTTATAAGCAAGACATGAGAAGTAATTCTTCCGCTCTACTCCGTGATGAATAGGCCTCAGCTGGTATTGTGTTCAGTTCTGGGTGCCAAATTCAGGAAAGACTGGGCAAACTGGAAAAAGTCTGGAGAAGACAAAAAAAAAGATTAAATGTCTAGAACATTGGTCGACAACCTTCAGAAGTAGTGTGCCAAATCTTCATTCATTCACTCTGATTTAAGGTTTCGCGTGCCAGTAATACAATTTTAATGTTTTTAGAAGGTCTCTCTCTATAAATCTATATATATAAATACTATTGTTGTATGTAAAGTAAACAAGGTTTTTAAAATGTTTAAGAAGCTTCATTTAAAATAAATTAAAATACAGATCTTATCAGTTTAGCATGGTTCTTAACCTGGGGTGCGAGATGCCTTCTGGAGGTGCAGACACCAGACGCTGGAGGTTTTTTATAGAAGGTAAATTATCAAAAACACAATTAAGCATAGACACATAATACAACTACTTTGTTTCATCAAAGCTAGTATTATAACATTATAGCATTTTTAACATTACTGTAATATACAAAAGTGTTCCGTTTTAAGTTTCAAGTTTTTAAGCTAATTGTAGTAATTTTTTACAAGGGCTGCAGAACGCTGGGACCAGGCCAGAACCAGAGCCTGGGCTGTCGCTGGTACCCCAGGCTGGCAGAGGGCTGAGAAAGTCCTGGCCGCCGGCCCACTCAGCACGCTGCCAAGCAGCTGGAACCCTGGACCAGCAGCAAGGGGAGTAGGCGCGGTGGCTGGTTTCCAGGCCAGCAGCAGCTGAGCGGGTGGAGGCCAGGACCCCACTGCAAGGGCTGGCGGCCAGAACCCCAGACCGGCAGCTGGATGAGCAGCTCAGACCGCTGCCTGGCTGGGATCTGTCCACCAGCCTCCAGCCAAGGTCCGCCGCAGCCACACTCAGTTGCTGTCGGCTGGGCCTCCGTTCACTCAGGCCAGCAGCGGGCTGACCGGGGCCTGCGCCGAGACCCCAACTGCAAGGGGCTGGCGGCCAGAACTCCAGCCAGGCACGGGCTAGGCAGGGTCAGCGGACAGAACCCCAGACTGGTGACGGGCTGAGCAGCTGAGCCCGCTGCCAGTCTGGGGTTCCATCCACCAAATCCTACCAGCCGGGGTCCTGGCTGTCAGCCCACTATCTGCTGCTGGCCAGGGGTTCCATTCCACCAGGCCGACAGCAGGCTGAGTGGGGCCAGCGACTGGGACCTCGCTGACAGCAGCGTGCAGTAAAAATCGCTCATGTGCCGCCTTTGGCACGTGTGCCACAGGTTGCCAACCCCTGGTCTAGAAAATATGACTATGAAGATTGAAAAAATGGGTTGTTTTGGTCTGGAAAGAGAAGACTGAGGGGGACATGATGATGTTTTCAAGTATGTAAAAGGTTTTACAAGGAGGAGGAGAAAAATTTCTTCTTAAGCTCTGAGAATAGGACAGAACAATGATCTAAATTGCAGCAAGGGAGGTTATAGTTGGACATTAGGAAAACTCCTAACTCTCAGGTGGTAAGCACTGGAATAAATTGCCTATGGAGGTGTAGAATCTCCATCATTGGAGATTTTTAAGAGCAGGTTGGACAATCTGTCAGAGATGGTCTAGATAAACTTAGTCCTACATGAGTACAGGGGACTGAACTATGACCTCTCAAGGTCCTTCCAGTCATATGATTCTATAATTTGAGCCCCAGGGATACAAGGCTAGGGAGAAATGGAGCAACTAGTATTGCCTGTATTATAAGCATTCCAAAATCTAACCTTAGCGTCCAAAATCTGGGTACCTGCATGAACTCTCTAAGCTTTTACCAGCTTAGATTGATTTGCTGCCACCACCAAGAATTTCCAGTGTCTGGCTCACTCTGGTCCCCAAAAACTTTCCCTGGGACCCCAAGACTCAGAGGCTCTGAGTCTATAACAAAGGAAATAAACCATTTCCCCCCCACCTCTCCCACCAGAATTTCCTCTCTGAGCTAACCTGAGAGTGACGATGCAACCTCTTACATTACAATACCAAGAAGTAGTCTCCTCTCTTCCACAAAAGACCAAACCCCAAAGACAAGGAAACAGAAAAGATTTATCTTTCTTCCCCGTAGCTTCTCCCGCCTGGCACTACAAAAAGTAAACACAGAGAGCAGCTTTTCCCCTCCCCCTGTCTTTCCTTCTCCACCAATTTCCTGGTGGTCAACTAGAAAAAGAAATCAACAGGTCTTAAAAAGCAAAACTTTAATAAAATAAAAGAAAGAAAAGAATAGAGAACAGTTCTCTGTAACCTAGATGTTAAATACAGGGCTTCAACTTATAGAAATGAAAAACAATAGAAAAGGGAAAAACACCTTTACAATTAAATACTTATAGCAAATAACATAAAGACTCCACAGCCAGAATACAGATGCAAATATAGTCAAAACAATTTTAAAAGACATATACTTTTTGCTACCTTTGTACTTTACAAACGGAAAACGAAGATTAGAAGCTTGAAGATAGAAAGAAAGAAAAGATCCCCTCTCATAGCTGAGAGCCAGAAAAAGACACAGACCCAAAAAATTCCCTCCCCTGAGCTTTGAAAAATCCGGTTTCCTGATTGGTCCTCTGGTCAGGTGTTTGGTTCTCTTTGTTAACCCTTTACAGGTGAAAGAAACATTAACCCTTAGCTATTTATTTATGACAGCCAGAAGTACAAATGGCCCTCCAAATGTGTGTCTGCATAAGGCAGTGCTTGGGTCATGGCTCCCCAGCGCTGGCATGACTATACTTGAAGGAATACTAGCTATGCCTCTTTTACAGGTATAGCAAATTTCACAGTACAGATATTCCCCTATCTTTTCTGTAATCATTGAGCCAGGCTCTGCTCTCAGTTACACCCAGACAGCCCCATTTAAATCATTGGGATGCGTGGGTGAAGAATTTGGCTCAGCATGCTTTACAAAGCCATCATTCCTCCCAATCTGGCTGTGGGTGATGTTCCTCCTCTCTACCCAGCATGGCTGAAGAAGCATACCTAAGAAGTGTAAGAAGGGCCCACAACCCATCAAACAGCCTCAGTCCAGGCTCCCAAGTCTGGGGACAAATGAAGGTACATTTGCATACTATGAATAGAAGAAGGTGGTGTCTATGTTGGTTGGGCCAGATTTTCAAGCACTCAGCAGTCACAATTAGGGCTAGATTTTCAAAAGAACTCCTTTCCCATGTTTGCACCTAAATAAGGGACAGATTTTTAGAAGCACTCAGCATCCAGCAGCATCAGCTCTACAACTTGTGGATAGATCTTCAAAAGAGTTCAGCATCCAACATGCACCCTCATTCCTCACTTTGGTTGAAATGGGAGCTCAACTCCTCTGAAAATCTGGCCCAGGAGTACACTGTTACTGCGTCAAGTTCTCTTCGGGTGTAAATTGAAACATAGCACTGTTTAAGTCAATTGATTTTAATGGAACTGCACCACCATGCACCAGCAGAGAACATAGCCCACCATTTGCAAATAGTGGTGTAAGTAAATCTAACTTTACACAGTTGAAGTGTTGCTTGTAAATAAAGTGGTGCGTGGTTCTTGTGCTGGCCCTCTGCATAGGGACAAATTTCACCCTAAACTCTCTGCCCCAGTCTTTGGAAAGTATAAATACTAGAGCCTGAATTAGAACACAGGAACTGCTGGCTCCCAGTCACCTCTGGATTATACCTTTGGAGGGATTAAGGTTGTGGTTAACACAGAGCAGCTGCAATGCTTCACTTTGAATGTTCACTTTTTTATTTACATTTAACAAAAACGTGATTGAATCCTGGTGGTTTTCCATCCAGTGATTTAGATTTGTAAATAGTAAAGAAAATGGAAAAGCTATACACTCCCAGTTTAGCTGCAATCAACAGCTGCAATAAGAACAAACTGTGCAGGGAGAGAAAAAGCTTAAAACAATAGTTGAAGCTATTATGTCTGCCAATAACCCCTTCAACCACTACCACACCTGCTTTCCATCTATCCTTATTAACAAGTCTAATGTAAGAGATTAAAAACTAGAGATGTTAGGAATCCAAATACTCATTACCAGCTGGTATGTGCAGATGTCAAAAATTAGGCATTTCAGGTGGGCTACCTGACCTGAAAATAACATGCACAAACCTAGGTCAAGTGTTGCAGATCCCACATTAAATACCTTGCAGAGACTACCTGGCTAAGTTGAGCGAAATATCATCTTATCAGCATGCAGCACTAATGCCAGTGGCTAAGGGAGGAAAAATGCAGTAGAAAAATGAGGAGTGAGCAGGGAAATATATATAATTGGAATGTATACAGACTTTCATTCCAAAGGGTCCCCCCTCCCATCTCATCCTAAGTAAAGCAATTATCCTATGGCCCATGCTGCACACCCTCAATACTAGCAAACAGGTGTTAAATTTGGTATTTGACAGCTATAGTGATGACATGCATTGTCTTCACAGCTGTGGTAACTGGCAGCCATTGTTACCGTAAGAAACGCTGGCAATTGGAAGAATAATTTGCATTATTTTGTAATTGCATAGAAATTAATATGTGCAACCACTGCAGCCATCAGTCAGATCTCTGGGCAGAATCTTCAATATCTTTTGCCTCAGTGGAGACTATAGTCCATTTATCATGCATGTTGGCTTTTTGCATTGACTTCTGAGAGGAGAGAGATGTATGTAGATCACCTTTCCAGATTCTTGTTTAATGAGGTCTTCAGACTGTTACAGTTAAAGATGGGTCCAAGCTAAAGCATCACATCTGATCTTTCTTCCCAGGCTCCGGGAAAACTCAGCTCCAGATCCGAAATTCATGACTGTCCCCTATCTCTGTACTGGCCCAACGTTGAACACAGAATTCAAACACTGAAAGGTTTGGATATAGATCTAATCCTAGAGTTGGACTTTGTAGTTCAAGACAATCTCTAAATATAATGAGGTAATGTTCCAGAAGAACAGCCTTTCTTTTTCCAGGCACAATTTTCACCCACAAAATTTGTACCCATATTTCATGCTTAGAACTGAATTCCAACCAGAAGCCAGAGTATTTGAAAGCAAAATTTAGCTTCTTTGTCCAGCAAATACTGCAATCACGTTGATAACTTTGTCTGTGCAGACAAATAGTGATTTTCAATATAACTTGGTCAAACCTACAGTACTGTGTATCCTGCAGGAGATGTTTTTCAACCTTTCTTCACTAATATGGCGAAACAGGCAGTATATTTCTCATGATTGGTTATGAAATTAACCATTAAAAATATTACAAATAGAGCTATAATTAAAAAAGTAAGTGTTTATAAAGGAAATTTGTAAATCAAACTGTTTGCTTAACTTTATGTTTAAATGCATTCTAATAAGCAATGTATTTTCACAGTGCATCTACCATAAATTACTCATCAAAGTTATTTATATATTAGGAACACACAGTCCATATCCATAAATATTATGTTTGGATTGATTTATTTTAGTATTTATACACAGTCTGTTCTTCAAGCTTCTGGGCTTTTAATTAATCTGGATTTGGGGCATAAATTCTTTATGCCTTGATTAATACCAAGCAGGTTTTATTTAATTAAAGAGACAGACTGGTGAGAGACATTTTAATCAAAAATTTCATATGCATACAGTACATCTGTATTTTTTTAATACAAGCTCAAGCACATTAAAAAAAAAGATTTATTCTTTCTCAGATGTTTTCCTTTTAGAATGATGCCATATTTCTAGTTCACATGAGAAGTTACTCTGATGCATTCATTCCATCTAGCCTGTCCCTCGCTCTGCAGAACCCAAAACAAGGAAACAAAGTGAGTGAGAGGGAGAAAAAAAATCACATGCAGATAAAAGATTTGTCTCTGAATTTTCCAAAAGCTAAGAGGCAAAGAGTAAAAGCCAAGTGTGATTTTAGGTGTCTCCTGAAAGTTGCTCATTGCTCCCTGAATTCCCACTGAAGCTAGTGGGCAAGCAGAATCTGGCAGGATCAGGCCCCTCATATACAAAATGTGGTACCTTCTTCCTGTCTGACTCAGAATCTTCATTTCCTTTTTAGTAAAGATGTTAATAGGCCTTGGAGGCTTCAGGATAATCCTTGGTTTTAAAAAAGCCTAATTTTGGATTATAATATACACCGGAAAAGACCTGGATCTATCTATCTACTACTATATTTGTCTAATATCTATTAGGCATATATAAATATGTCTACTACTTTCCCTGTCCCTAGAAAAGCCTAATCATGTCTACTTTAGAACATTTCATTGTAGTAAGATGAGGCCCTGAAATATAAACTCTTGTGTCAGAGGCCTAGTCTGAGGCCTGAAGCCTGAACCAAAGTACTTCCAGGCATTGCTAAGCAAAAGCTGGGCTGTGAGCCAGAGGCAGGCCTCACTCACAGAAGTGGTGAGAAGAGGAACTTGTGCCAAGATGACATCAAGGCACTCCACAGACATAACAAGGAACAGGCAGATGCATCTTAAAGGCAGGAAAGCATAATGGATAGATCTGTTTGTCTAGAACTATATGATCAAAGGGGAGACAGTACCCTAATGAGCCAAGGGGCTGTACCTCAATATGTCAGTAAGGATGAGTAATCTATCCTATAACTTTATAAAAGTAGGTCCCAGAGTGCGCGTCTTTGTCCAGCCTAGGGGGCAGTGGAAAGTTCTGCCACTGACTGAGCTGTGTCCATTGCCAGGGAGCACACATTCGTAGTATGTCCTGTAGAGTCTATAGGAAACTATTACTGTGCTTCGTTTGACAATAAACCTGGTTCAGGTTCCTTCGTACCTTACTAGAGTCTGTGGTCTTTGGGGGTTCTCTTGCGGTTTGCTGTCTCAGCTATCTTTGCAGAGCTGGGGCGGCACGCAGAGGAAACACGCACACAGCTGGCTATTATCATCGAACAAAAGCAGAGCACCACACTGGTAGCTACTGACAACATTCATAATTTCAGCTAGTTTATTTACAAATTGGGTCCTGATTGTCTTTTCATTTCCACTGGTCTAAATCAGAAATAACTTTAAAGAAGTCAGTGGACTAATGATGGTTTAAATGAAAGGAAAATCAGATCCATGGACTTCATTGTGACCAATGTTTAATTTGTAATGAAAGAGGTACCGGTGCCCAAGCAAGTAGGTGCAGGAGCTCCAGCAATTTTTTTTTTTTTTTACATTCATAACTGATGCAGCAAGCCCAGAAGTGAACTGCGAAGTCGAGACGGGCCAGGGCTCAGGCCTGGCAAGCCCTGGCACAAATTAAGCATTGGTTGTGACTATTCACAAAAGATAGTGGTTTCAGGATCAAGCCCTGGACTGGCAACTCTGCGGGGAATTCTAGAAAACATTTTTGCAAACTAAGTGTCACAGAACTGAAGAGAAGTAGTCATATACATGAATTCTTTTTTTTTTTATTTGCTGCCCTTAGTAATTTCTGTTAAATTCATTGCCTAAACTAATTTGTATTTAAGCAAAATGTAATGAAATAGCAAAGCAAACTTTCCCTATCATTTGATAACCTCACTTTAGGTTGTACTAGAAATACAATTACTTCATTTTGCATTGAACAGGCACACTTCTCCTTTTAGTGGCAGATGGTGAAAGAGGTGGTGTAATTAAACAAATACCACAACAGTAGTGAGCAACAGTATTTTGGGAGGGAAATCACTCAGCTAAAGCAAGGGGAAAAGAAGGGTTACTCTGCCAGACAAGGAAAACAAGAAAAGCCCTTTGAAATCGACTGCTATTGTCAAAAATTACATGATATGCTGCCTATTTCGCTCACAAGCCCCACTGAAGTGAAAGAGAATACCTGGAATCCTCCTTTTCTTTGGATGAAGACTAAGTGATAACATTATGAGAAACTGGAGAAACCATAATGAGATGTGTAATAGAGTTGGTTACTGGAAGGCCATATACGTTTGTTGTATACAGCAGAACCACAGTGGTCATTTGGTTAGTGCTCAGCTGTATGCCTGAAGTTATTTTCACACACAGTTTAGGTCACTTTGATGTCTAAATCTCTGATTTTCAGGTTCAAAGTGACCTAAAAGGAGGTGCTAATAACTGCAAGTACAAAGGCATGCCTGTAAAAATAGAGATTGGTGACTAAAAATTGAGCTTGAACAATGAGACATTGGTATGAGACCACATTGCTGGGACATGTTTAAATAAAGATAGCTTGGGGTAAGAAGCAGGTTAACTGAGTTTCACAATAGTTCAACACTGCACAGAAAAATGGTGGCAGGAAATCTCCAACTGGCATCATTAGGAGACAGCAGCAAGAATGTGGGAAGTGAGGACAAATAAGACATTTCACCTGCTTCACATTGTTTTGCCTACAAGCATCCAGACAGATCCTCAGCTGATATAAACTAGTATAATTCCACTGAAGTGAATGGAGCTATGCCGATTTACACCAGCTGAGAATCTGCCTTATAAACTTCAGATCTCCATTATTAAAGCAATGTTTGTAGCTTATCAAGTTATCTCTTAAAGCACAGGATGAAATGAACTCTGTTCTTAAGTTCTGATCCAGAGACCCTTCCCCTGGTTAGTTCCCAATGCACCCACACCGTGGGCTTAGTAGGGCTGGTGTGGGGGATCTTTCTACAGAACTTAGGGGGTGTGCAAGCAACCACACACAGCCCCTAAACTAGTGATTCCCTGTGCAATGGCCCTCCACATCTTAGTGCAACTAGCCATTAAGAACAATGAACTAAAATACTATAGCACAAATGTCTGCCAGTCTGTAGAGTAAAGATCAGCAGGTTTGGAAACAACTACAGTTTTTAGTGTGTCTCCAAAAGAGAAATCAAGGCGATCTCAACAATAATGTGTGCACTCTCTCACAGACAGAAGAGCACACGCAAGTGGACAATGTAGTGTACCTGCTTCTGAACATTCAGGCCACAATTTTCCACTTTAAGTTATAGTACATAAAACACTAGTCAAAATACTGTAAATAATACCAGCTGGGTCTAAAATATATAACCAGAGTTCAGGACAAGCACTTCTGAAGTGAAATTAAACATATATAATAATAAAAAACCCCAAAAGCAGAAATTACAATTTATTCTAAATGTAAATGCCTGCACAGAACTGCATATACGACGTTAACCTCGATGCAGCAGGTGATAGAGTAATACCACAAATACACAAGCACTAACATTCCTGAGGCTGTTTTAAATAACAATCCAGTCTCATTAGTTAAATTAAAAATAAATACAGGATTAACATTTCAAATATCGCTAAGATATTGAGTCACTATCCTAATGTAGTTCACATGGGGTCTCTAAATAAATACTACAGTAGATTAGAATAGAGCTTAAAAGAGGAGAATTAACAATGAATTTCACTGTTTGCTGATTTGCGATACTGATTGCAGATATAGGAAGTTCTTTTACAAATCTCTTCAGTGGCCACAATCCTCCCAGAAAGGTTAAACATCACTGCTAATGTGTGATCAGTCCACACATAGTACCAGATCCAAAACCCAATATGGTCAACAGGAGTCTTTCTGCATATTTCAGTGGGCTTTAGATAAGGTCCAGGCATTGTTATTTATTATTGTAAGCAGGGTCTGAATGAGTTCTTCTCTGACAGCTAGCTGGGGGGAAAGGGAGAGACTTCAAGAGCAAACTGTATTTACATGAATACACCTGCTGTGCCTAGGTATCCAGCAGGGAGAGTCGTATTGCTCAAAGTGATCAACTTTGGCTGGTGTTGGGTTACAAATCACTTTACTACTGAATGCAGGGGTAGGGAAATGTTGTTATCAATGTTTGTCGTCCTAATTGTATGAATAAAGGGAAGCAGAACGGTGCTTGACGTCCAAATGAGGGGGTCACCCTCATCTGAAAGGACCTCGTTAAGCCGGGGCTGGAATGCCAGAGGCCTGTGAAAGTAAGAAGGATGGGGACAAGTTTCCTAGCCAGGAGATGTGGATGCTACCTAAGGGTCCCTAATCTGGTTGTTCCTCCCCTCTGTTCAGAGATAGACCTAAATAGGCTTTATTATGAGCCATTTGTTATGTTAAGTATTCACTGAGAACTGAAATCATTTCTGGTGTTTCTACCAAGCCTGCTGAGACCTAAAAATCACTAAGAGACTGACCTACAGAGGTCACAGCAGAGAGACAAGTGGCAGCATGAGGTGACTGATAGGTGGCCAATGAAAGCTGTCAGCAGCTGGCAGGGCGGCCCAGCAGTGAGGAACAGTGGCTGGCAGCACAGCCCAGTGATGAGGAACAGGAACTAGTGAGGCAGCCACCAGAGAGGAATAGTGGCTGGTGAGGTGGCCAGCCAGAGCAAGTGCTCAGATCGTAGAGCAAGCCAGGTATCTTCTTTCTGGGGTGGGAGGTGAACTCTTGCAGATGCACTTCTGAACCCTGGGTCCTCACTGACCAGAGCAACCATTGTTCAGTAAAGCAACTTTTCATTGTAGAACTCAAGAACATGAGGCAGAAGGTTACTGGGTGTGGGGTTGAGCTGGTTCTGTGTTGTATTGTTGAAAAGTAATCTCTAGATATTGAACCTGGCCCTGGTTGCTGCCGGCTCTGCCTGGCAGAAAGGTTACATTATTATTTGTACTATGTAAAATCAAGGAGCCCCAGTCATGGACAGGGCCAGTGCAACCATTTAGGCAATCTAGGAAGTCGCCTAGGGCACTAGGATTTGGGGGGCGGCATTTTCTTCAGCAGCGACCACAGTGCCCGGATCTTCGGCCGCCCTGGTCTCCGTCGGAATTTAGATGGAGGGAGCTGGGGCAGGGGAGCGCGAGGAGGGCCGCCTGCAGCAAGTAAAGGGGAGGGTGGCACGCAAGGGAACTCCCCGCCTCAGTTCACCCCGCCCCACCTCCTCTCTGAGTATGCCATGGCTCTTCACTTCTCCCGCCTCCCAGGCTTGCGATGTCTAAGATTTTGATTTTCATTTCCTCTTTGCCAGAAATGGGCTGTGAGTCAGACATGGTTGGCGAAGGTGCAGGCCAAATCCAAGAAAGAGCTCCGAGCATTGGCGCGTACAGGAGATACTGATCTGATCGCGTGTAGGGGAAACAATCTGTTCTAGTCAAGAGCGCTGTTTTACCAGAAGAGAAAATGCCAAAGCATTTGAAAAAAAAAATCTCCAGGCACACAGTGACTGCGTGACAAGCATAACGGTAAGCCAGAGACTCAACGGACGCACATGGAGGGAGGGTGACTGAGGATCCAGCTATCTACAGTCCAACAGCAGTCTGCCGAAAGTATTTGGATTCTTGGCTGAGCTCCCGAATCCCTGTAGGATTCAAACACATTGTCGCCGCGTGGTGTCAGGGCAATGGCTCCAATTACCCCCACCATGTGAGAAGGAAAGGGAAAGAATCATTTCTTATTCGTGTGCTCAGTGTCACCCTGATGTGTGTACTGGAAGTGCTGCGTGGTAGACGCGCTAATGCTACAAATAACGCGCAGTGAAAGACAAGTATCTCGATCTCTCCCTCCCCAAGCCGTGGAGACGGACCAGTTCGCAATACTGACCGTAATCCATCGTCCGCATCAGCCCAAGTGAGTGCTCCTGGTGGCCTCTAGGTGAGGCTGGCCGGGGCGCAAACTCGCCACCAGGCTAAAAAATGGGAATGACTCCCCAGTTACAATTCCCAGTAGATGCACGAAACGGTGTGGTAACGTCTTCCTCATAGGAACTGGGGGCTGAGCTTGCAATGCAGCCCCCTCGCCTTTCCTGTGTGTAAGAATAGATTGCGTGATCGCTGGACCTGTTAGCAACAGCATGCCTGGCTCCTCGTCCCCACACCGCTTAAGTTCCTGGACTGGCACTATAGTCGCACCGAGGCCAAGGTGCGCTCACTCCTCATTTTATGTCACTAATCAGTGTCGTTTTTCATGTATCTGCTTTTTAGGACTAACCATGACACCAAACATGGGCACAGACACACTGCCATGGTAGCGCCAGGAGAGTTTGGGGGAAAGAAGGAAGAGCAATGGGCTGGGGTTGTTGAGAGGCACGCCTGGTGAATACTGACCCGGAGCAGCGTGTGCATCCTCTCGAACTACATGTGGCTTTCTCTAAATACATTGCCCCTTTCATTCTAGGCAGACCTGACTTATTTCTAAGAAGACCATAAGAGAGGAAGTTGACATCGGGGATCAATTCCCGAGATTTTGCTTTTTTGCGATTGCGCCCCCGCGAACCCGATTTCAGCAGGGGCACTCATGGAAGCAGCGGACAGGTACAGAGAAGGGAGAGATAACCGTGATTTCCGACTGCAGTTTACTTCCGCACGGTAGACCGGTACGAACGACTCAGGTGAGCCATTCGTCTGCTAGTATGCAAAAGCACGTGAATGCTGCAGTGAGCGCTGGGTATTGACCTGACCTACTATGTGCCGCCAGCCATCCACAGCTGACAGGTGCCAGAAAAGAAAAAAAGTCGTAGAACAGGCTCCGATACGTTTGCCGTGCAGCTATGGCGATCTGCCAGGGCCAATCCAGGGAAGAAAACGGCGCAAAAGGATTGGTCAAGGTGCATGTTTTGGTCGCGGGGAAGGAATGACCTGACGCATTTACCGCGAACCACCGTGACAATAATGAGTTGCAGACGCAGAATGTCACAGAGGGGCGGGGAGGACTGTGGG
>NC_133770.1:26308480-26347686 GCF_003597395.2 Chelonoidis abingdonii | reverse complement strand
GAGCTGATAGGAGTGTGTCGGGATGGAGGTGGAGGGGGTGAGCTGGGGCGAGGGGGTGCCTCTGGGGGCGTGGGGAGCGTGCACAGGGGGTTGCAGTCGGGTCGAGAGGGGGAGGCGCCTCAGGCGCTGAGTGGCTTAGAGGACAGGGCAGGTACAAGATGAAAGTTCGCCTAGGCCATGAAACATCCTTGCACCGGTCCTGGTCATGGATATATGGCTAATTGTACTAGGCCATGTACAAAATCAACAGAAAAAGGATGGTCTCCCCCCCTGTCCAAAGCATTTACAATCTAAGTAAAGGGGGGGGCAAGAGACCGAACAGATGAATACAAAAGACACCTAAGGAGAGTTATAAGAAATAGTGAGACAGAACTGGTCACCCTGATGGGCAGCAGTCAATGGCACGTAGAGTATGACTTGCTCTCACTTCCATATCGTTTTCGACTAACTACTCTATCTTTGACTCTCTTGTGACACGATATAATCACTCTTCAATACTGTGCTGGGCAAAGCAATGACTAAAAGTGTTGTCAAATGCCATTACCTGAGGCAAATGCATAGTGTCAAAGCAATGATTGGAATAGTTGTGGGTACTGAAAAGTGCTTCAGATGCTAAAGAGCTGATCATTATGACTGGCCACCAACAATATGAAGAATATTCATCATATATATTCATGGCTTTATCTGAATTTCAAAATGATGACAAAAAACCTCGTCATGTAGCTGTTCAACAGCGATGTTTTTACAAAGAAAAAGTGGAACATAGCTGTTTCCACTGAACTTTTAAAAAAATTTCACCGCTTTAATCAACATGTTTTGGGTTGGACCTGATATGCAATAGCGACAGAGAGGCCCTGTTTCAATGGAATGCAGAATATTCATTGACAGGAGGGAAGGTGATAGAATAACTAACCCAAACTCTATAGAGTAATTCCAGTAAAATCGAAGACGTGGAGCACCAGTAAGTAATTGGCGCAAATTGAAGTCAATGATGCACCACACAAAGAATTGTCTTGAGAATAATTCCATGAAGTTATCTGTTACACTCCTTTTTTAAGCTTGCTCACACTGTTCTCTCATATAGGCGCTGGTCTACCACTACGTGTTTAAAACCGGAGTAGCAGCGTTAAACCGAATTTAACGCCTCGTACCCGTCCACACTACAACGCTCTTTATATCGATTATAAAGGCTCTTAAATCGGTTTCTGTACTTCCCTCGCCCAACGAGAAAGGTAGTAGCGTCTAAAATGCGATAATTGCACAATCACATTAGGTTAGGTGGTGCACACATCGACGTATTGGGCTCGGCGGTATCCCACAGAGCACTGGACGCTGCTGGACAGCAATCTGAACTCGGATGCCCTGTGGCCAGGTAACAGAAAAGCCCCGCAGCAATTTTGATTTTCATTTCCTTTTGCCCCGCATGGAGCTGCTGATTCACATGGTTGAATGCCAAGTCACCAAATCCAAAAAGGCTCCAGCTGGCCGTACAGGAGATACTGATCTGATCGCTGTATGGGGAAACTTTGTTCTGTCAAGAGCGTGTTACCAGAAGAGAAAATGCCAAAGCATTTGAAAAAAAATCTCCAGAGCACACAGTGCTGGTGACAAGCTAACGGTAAGCCAGAGACTCGAACGGACGCGCATGGAGGAGGGTACTGAGGACTCCAGCTATCCTACAGTCCAACAGCGTCTGCCGAAAGTATTTCATTCTTGGCTGAGCTCCGAATCCCGTAGGTTCAAACACATTGTCCGGCGTGGTTCAGGGTAGCTCCTCAATTTACCCCCACCATGTGAAAGAAAGGGAAAGAATCATTTCTTGACTTGCTTTCAGTGTCACCCTATGTGTACTGAATGCTGCTGGTAGACGCGAATGCTGCAGCAGTGAAAGACGCAGTATCTGTCTCTCCCTCCCAGCGTGGTAGACTGAACTGCAATATGACCGATAATCCATTCGTCGCATCAGCCCGTGAGTGCTCCTGGCTGGCCTTAGGTGAGGCTGGCCGGGGCGCACTGGGTAAAAATGGGAATGACTCCCAGTTATTCCCAGTAGATGACAGAACGGCTGTGTAACCGTCTTCCTCATAGCAACTGGGGCTGATGCTTCAATCAGCCCCTGCCTGTCCTGTGTAAAGAAAGATTTGGGACTGCTGGACTGCTATGCAGCAGCATGCTGTGCTCCTCTCCCCACACCGCTTAGTTCCTGGTGGACTATATCGCACCGGAGAGGCTGCCTCCTCCTCATTTTATGTCACTAATCAGTGCGTTTTTCTATTCCTGCATTCTTAACTCATGACACAAATGGGCAGAACACTGCCATGGTAGCCCAGGAGAGTTTGGGGGAAGAAGGAAGCAATGGGTGGGGTTGTTGAGCAGGCCGCCCTGTGAATACTACCCGGAGCGGGAACTATGGGATAGCTACGGAAGAGCTACCCACAATGCAACGCTTCAGAAATCGACGTTAGCCTCGGACCATGGACGCACAACGCCGAATTACTGTGCCTAGTGTGGCCGCAAGAAATTGAATTTATAATATCAGTTTTATAAAACCGATTTTAGCTAATTCGATATTATCCCGTAGTGTAGACGTGGCCATACTTTCCACATACTTTGCCTTACATTTTAGGATTTCAAAGATCTTGCAAATAATCATGGATGAAGCCATTGATTAAAAAGGAATAGAGGATAATGCCTTTTCTGTGAAACTGACAAAAGTAGAAATTTGTCAGAGGATGAAATGATATGGGTGTATATGCCAATTTAATTTTAATTACTGGATGCTCCTCTTGAATATGCTGTTAATTGTGTATAAAAAAAGTAATCCAGTTACCATGACAACAGCTATATCACACGGCAGTCATATTACATTGTTTTTTATATATACAATATATTTTTCTCTTTGGGTAACATTATTGTTGGAGAAACAGTTGTAATAGTCTGAGTATTATAGCCAGACTTCCAGCACAGAATGAAATCTTGGATTTCATTAATTACTTTATTACCACAAATTGTTGGAAGAAACGTGTTCTTGGATGTTAATTAATAGCTCGTTATTATTATACAAATTAACTTGGCAGCACCATGTACTGTATATTTGTGGAATAATGAATAACATTAATGGGAAGCCAAGATGGCAAACACAGAAGTGCATGCATCTATTATCTATCTACTCCTTAGACATACATAAACCTTTCCTAGGGCTCCAAACAGAAATCCTTATGAAACACATGTTGAAGAGTCAAGAAAAGGGATTTAGGAGAAAAAAATAATGAATATACAAATAATGAATATACGCAAACAATGTGAAGCAATCTGCATGTAAATTGGGGAGAGGAGCACAGGTTTCTGAGGGGAAGAGATCAGAGGAGGCACCCGAAAGCCAGTCTGCATGCTTGTGATTGGAATGCTACTGCAGCTGTAGGCCCTCTGTAAATAGTAATCTTAATAAAGAGACAGTTTAGTTTAAAACACATGGGGTCCTCACATGTTAATACCCAGCACATGGCACATGAAACAGAAAGCAATACCTATTCTACAGTCTATAACCCATAGGCCTTTGTTCTTTAAAAAGTTGTCATTAAAACTAGGAAAAACTAGCAATGTGCTGGAGCATAGTGAATTACTAGCAATGTGCTCAGCCCCCTTGTTCCAGATTAACTGTGCAATAGAAATCCCCACTGGCCAATGAAGTAATATACAAAGTCAAGATTTCAAGAGGCATCTATGCAGTCCTGATTTATATCTCATTTACATTGATACAGCTCCATTCACAGAAGTGGAGTTACTCATGATTTACACTGCTATGAATGAGATCAGGATAGATCCCTGAAGCTCCAAGGAAGGGAGGGAAGTTCTTCAGGAGGTGACAAGAAAACTTTAATGAATGCACACAATAAATGAACTTTCTTTGCACCGATTCCTGAATTTTACATTCCTTATTGTTGTTGTCTGTCTGAAATGGTCCCATGGTGTTGGGGTTTCCAATCTATCCCTGTTGTGTCCAATATACTCCAGTGAGTCTCAGCAGCCAACACTTTAATTGAAAAAGCTTTTATTAATTCAAAGGCTGATCAGCCCAATGGCATAACAATCAACTATCCCCACTTAACCACTGTAAGTGGTCATCAGTCACTCACAGCAGGGCCAGAAGAAGAACTCACTACACATCCAGCTTTGGCTGCCTGCTAACCCTGTACAGAGCACCCAGAACTAGTGAGAACGGGTTTTAACCAGGGTTTTAACCCCTTATGGCCTCTGCATCATGGTTAGATCAATCAGAGGCCAAACAAATTCTGCACAACAACTACATCACGTAAGCACCATTTTATGTTACCGCAGCCATCTTACTTATGCAATGATATATTCCTTCATATGGAGGGGGCCACTGACAGTGGAAAGCACCTCAAAAAATCTATTTTGTGGCCAAAAGTAGTTCAGCAAATTTTCAACATGTGATACTTCAGAAAAAGAAGGGTTAGGTCAGGATTAGCTTCAAAGGCAAGGGCACCTTGTCATAAACAGATAGTTAAGGGTTAATGTCTCTTTTACGTGTAAAGGGTTAACAAACAGGGCAACCACAAAACCCCTGACCAGAGACCAGTCAGGAAATAAGATATTTCAACTCCAGTGGAGGAAGCCTTTGTTTGTGGTTTGCTTTGTTCTCTTCTGGCCTGAAAGGGAAACTCGGAGAACGATGCTACCGAGCACTCCAATGGCCCGTATCTAAGCCAATCTCCCTGCTACACCATTGCTCCCTTATCACACTCCAGCACAATAGGATTTATGGTCCTTGATACAGAAAATACCTAGAGCAACGCCACGTTTTCACGATCACATTTTCTAAATGGTATCATTAAAAAAAGAGGGAGAAAACGAATGTAGTAGTATGTCATAAGAGAAGGGCAAAGAGTAAATAAGTGAGTCTCTCAGTCCCGAGGGCTGCACATGACATGGGCGAATTCATGCACTTACACTTCATCAAGGCCTGACAATTGTCTAATAATGATTAAGAACTAGACACTGGGAGACAAATATGAACTGATAAAATCCAATACAACTGATGAAATCTGCAATAGTACAGTCTGGTAAGAGCATCATTGGTGCTTGCCACTGTTTAGTAGATTGAAAGAAGCTTTGCTCTAGTAACAGACGTTTCTGTTACTTTTCGCACATGATTTGAGCTCAAGGGAATTGGAGTCTGTACTCACCAGGGAATTGGTGGAAGAAGGGAAAGGTATAATGTGATCACATCACTGATGTTCTATAAAGATACGATTTTGTAGACCCGAGAAATGATGGGCCAACGTTTGGATCTGATGGCGGCGCAGTGCGAACACATAGCGATGAGGAGAAGGTGGAAAAAGCATCTGTTTATTAAGGAGAACAAAAAACCGATTAGACTTGGTAATGGAACATCACATCAGTGATCATCTCACACTAGCTACCTAACCCAGTAGCGAGGGAAGCTACGCAAAGTGAAACTGAGATGGCGACAAAGAATTTACTTTCCTTGTGTTACGCTACACACAAGGGGGAGAGATACCTTGGGTTGTGGCGGTCCCCAGGGAAGTGGTCGCGTAGAAGGAACACCAGAGTTTATCAAGGCACTCAAAGTCCTGATTGGTGGCAGCTTAATCAGATCTAGCAGGTAATAAGCTTCAGAGGAATTCTATCCAAGAACTGTGTCAACCTCCATCCCCGGCACCCAAGAAATGAACCAAAAATCATCATTCACCCAGAGAGGGATCATGTCCCTTTTTTGACTCTAGGGCCATAAAAGATGTATCCAAATACATCTTAGTTGAACTTGGGCCATTGATCGAGGGTTGGGTCATCCAACATGCATCGGGGAAGCAGACCAGCCTCAGTGAATTGGACGGACTACAGAGCTGGCAAGGCTATAGCGAGGATGGTACTCAGCAAATACTTCGAGGCACTAGTCCACCGCTGACATCTTAATTATAGGAATCAGGCACTGCTACAAAGCACCGCAACATCGTGCCTTCTCCGTGCTAAACACAGTAACGAACCTAAGAAGACGCTCGAGATGGCCTGAGCTTGACTTAACCAAGCGCGCGCAAAGACTCTGTGCGTAAGATGTCTACAGCAGGCCAGCTTGTAACCCAGCAGCAACAGCAACTCAGTGGCTGTGATGGCTCCTTACTTGGCGCTGGGTAGCGCCAGCCTGCTGTTCCCATCCTTGAGCCAGCCTTACACCTGCCTTGCCTCACTCCAGGTAACCTGACGGACCCTCAGCTCTGAATCTGGTCTCGACCTCAGTTTTGACCCTTGGTGCTTATTCCTGACTACTGCTCCTGTTCCAACACTGTGCATGACTGCCTTGTTTCAGGTCACTGAAGGCTAGGAGAGGGAAAATGCAGCCTCCTTCAGCCTGGGACTATGGAAGCAATGGAGGAAGACAGCTAGTGCTTCCTCAAATGGAGATCTGTCAAAGTCCTCCCCCCACTCCTGAACTAGGGGTACAGATGTGGGACCTGCATGGACACTTCTAAGCTTAATTACTAGCTTAGATCTGAAACACTGCCACATCCAGAAATTTCGTGTCTGGAAGCACTTCCTGTCCCTCAAACCTTCCCCTCCCTGGGCAGCCTTGAGAGGCTTTTTCCACCAAGTTCCATTTAAATTGCACACACAATTGCACCACCATATCCAACTAGATATGCACTAATACTTTTTTTTTTTTTTACATAATTGGAATTTAAGTACTGTAGTCTGATGCTTCAGATTTAAATGATACGTTGAAGCTGCACCATTCCAGAATGTACTCCAAAAGAGGGGGAGGGTGAAAACGAGTAACTAATGAACTTTTTGAGGGAAGAGGAAAGGAGGGAGAAAAAAGTCTTGAATGGTCTCTTGCCTAAGTAGTGAATCCAATGGGAAGTAAAAAAAAGCTTACAGAGACCCTAAAATGGTGGCAGTGATACAGTTTTTTTGTATGAGGAACAGTCATAAGCTCTTTATATAGGCAATAGATAATCTTTTTTTGCTTTCCATGTATTCAAAGATGCAAATCCTGCTAACGAGTCAAACTCGGAAAATAGAATTAAAAGTAGTGTCTGTACCACCTTGCCCCAGAAATGTAACCAATTTTTTGTGCTTTTATGGATATTTTCTTCTTTTGAACCTCATACCAAAAAACCCAACTGTTCTCCCCTACTATTGGGTGGTGGCAGACTACAGGACTATGCTTGGGAAAACAGTGAATATATACTACTTCTTTGAGTGCTTTGCTCAATCGATCCAATTAGGATGTGCGCACACTGCATGCACGCTCGTTGGAAGTTTTTACCCTAGCAACACTCGGTGGCGTCGCTGGGTCGCCGCTGGAGTGGTGCCGCATAGTGCTGGATATATGCCCCTGCCGACCCACACCCTTCAGTTCCTTCTTCCGCCTTGACGGTCGTGGAATACCGATCCAACCTTGTATCTTAACACAGGAGAATTTAATCATCCCCCACTCCTTCCCCACCAGTTCCTGTGAGTCAGATCCAATCCCTTGGATCTTAAAACAAGGAAATCAATCAGGTCTAAAAGAAAAGCTTTTAATTAAAGAAAGAAAGGTAAAAATTATCTCTAAAATCAGGTTAGAAAATACTTTATAGGGTAATCAGATTCATATAGCCCAGAGGAACCCCCTCTAGCCTTAGTTCACAGTTACAGCAAACAGAGGTAAAATCCTTTCTGCAAAAAAGGAACATTTACAAGTTGAGAAAACAAAATAAGACTAACATGCCTTGCCTGGCTCTTACTTACAAGTTTGAAACATGAGAGACTGATTCAGAAAGATTTGGAGAGCCTGGATGACGTCTGGTCCCTCTTAGTCCCAAGAGCGAACAACCAACAAAACAAAAAGTGCAAACAAAAGACTTACCTCCACCAAGATTTGAAAGTATCTTGTCCCCCCATTGGTCCTCTGGTCAGGCGTCAGCCGGGTTTACTGAGCTTCTTAACCCTTTACAGGTAAAAGAGACATTAACCCTTAACCATCTGTTTATGACAAGGTCTGTTCCTATTTGACATAAATTGTCCAGTGAGATAGGATGGGCCTTTGAACAATGAAATGAACAAAATAAAATATATGGGAACTATGTAAAATGTGTGTATTAGTGCAACTTTCAGATTTCATTTTGTACATTGAAAAAAAAAGTTCTTTCAGTCAGAGCTACATTTGCATCTTGTACATTTTGGGTATTTCTGATGAACAGTTTGGATTTTGATGTGACTTAGAACAGCCTCAAGGAGGCTACAGAAACTAACTTGCTCTAAGTTTACTTTCATAGACTCGACAAATTTAGAAAATCAAATTTGGATCACATACCTGTATTTTTAAATGACATCCAGCTTTGTAAAGCAAAAATTGGAAGTTTTGCTTGGTTCTACGTTAGTGGCTTCTTGTCCATGGGTGGCAAACATAATCTTCAACATACCAAGGTAATACAGTGTATAGGGAAATCACAATCAGCAGCTTCTTCAAAAATTTCCTTCTGATGTATTTAGATAGCAAAAAGTGATATAGATGATGTGTGGGGGTAGAGAGAGATGAAAGGTAAAAAAAGTCAGTCTTAAAACAGCCCAAGGAATTCAGTCAAAGCTATCAAATTATCTGATAACACCAAAGACTTGGACTAACGCAATGCTGATTTTATCAATAAAGGGGTTTGATAACAGTTTCACCTCTCAAAATAGAAGACAGTTACTTTGATGTCACCTGAATGTGGATCTTTCATCTAAGTTTCCACTATCCTGCCAAATATATATATTTTAAATCTAGCCAGACACTTCCGGTCACTTTTGTGCTTTTGCCATTTTTAATTAGCTGTCTGGAATGGTTATATTACCAGAAATGCTTTCATCATTATTCTATAAAGTTCAAGAGGAGTTTAAATAAAAATATTGGGTTAGAATGAAGATAACAAACAAAGAACTAGAATTTTGAGACAAAATACTATGACCCTGATTGTCATCTTACTTAAACCTGTGAGATGGAAGGAAGTTGATAGAGTTATGCCAAGATAGATTGGGGTCAATGTAATCAGAATCAAACCCTGCAATTTCTAGTCATGGCAAAGTCTGAGTGCTCTTCTGTATTGCTAACTCCAATGAGTGACCACCAGGGATCCAGGTCTTCCATGATAAACCCCCCCAAAAAATTATCCAATAAAAACTATACAAATCTATATGTTTCCGTGATTAAACCGAAACACTGAAATTTAGTTTCCCTAGCCACAATATACATAAACATCAGTTGAACACAATGTGTTATTGATATATTTACAATTTTAAGCAAGTTTGAAGCCTACCAGTGCCATCAATCATTATAAAGAAATAAAATTAACAGAATGGCAATTTGTATTTCTCTGACTTTGAACATAATCTGCAGCTTTGCTGCATATAGTACAGAACAACATATTACCAAACTCAGTGACGTGGTCTTTAGGGGTGATTTTTAAAGTTTTTGTAATCTTTTCATAACTTTAATTACTCACATGAGGGGACTGAAGTGAAATTTGAGATGAATTAAAACATGAACCCCTATACGCCATTGAATAACCTCTATATGCCGAGAACAGTCTATCGGAATATGTTTAGCTATGTAAATTCAAAGTGCATTCAAAAAACAACCACAAGAAGGGAAGGTTGCCTGACCTGTAATGGTGCTTTTCAGTTGTGCCACCAACTGGGCTTGGTGCGTCTGTAGATCGTGTTCAGTGCAGTAAGGGATATAGCATTGACTCTTGCAGGTATAGGAGAGACCTAGCCTTCTTCTCCATTCAGAGGTGTGATGATGTGTAAAATGCTGCTAAAAAGGCTATTCTTCAATGAAGATCACACACAAATGCTTTCTGTTGCTCTTGTTGTCATGGAACTATTGGTCTTTACATGATTCTAGGCATGTCTACCTAAATGAAAAAGGATTTAAAAAAAATAGAAAAAAAAGAGAAGAGGCCACAAAAATGTGCACTGCAAATAGAGGAGAAAAAATATGGAGGGGCAGGTATGGAACAGGAGATTGAACAGCATGGAGAAAGAATATGCCTGGTTCAGGAGCCTGGGTTACAGAGGGGATGGGGAAGGTGATGATGGCAAGGGAATCAATGGCCGTTTCTACATCCTACAGTGTCAGAAGATGATAAGTAGAGCTAGACAAATAATAGATTCTTCAGTTCTCTGGCAATTCCGGGGGAAAAAAAAATTGGGATAAAGCTGAAGAGAGGTCACACAAAATGTTTTTTTTGACCTGAATGGAATACATCATTTGAATTTTGAGCAGTTTTAGCTTTATTATTTTTAATAACATCAAAGGAAATTTTGAAACAAAAAGTCATTTTAAACCAAAACATTGAAATATTTTGTTACAGAATGGTCAAAACAAAATATTCTTAAAGGTTTTTGTTGGGTTTTGTTGTTGTTTTGACTGAACCAATTTGGCAAAATAAACAGGAATTTGTTAAATGTTTTGGTGTTACCATGTCTGCATTTTTCATTGGGAAAAAAAGGGTTTTGTGCAAAAAATTACACCCAGGTCTAATGGTAAGCTAATCTAGTGGCTATAGTTCAAGGAATGTCAATTATTCAAATTTTAGAGGTGTGATTTTCAAGTTTTCTTATAGCCAGGGGTGGCTCTAGCTTTTTTGCCCCCCCAAGCACAGCAGTCAGGCAGCCTTCAGCAGCATGCCTGAGGGAGGTCCCCAGTCCTACGGATTCGGCGGCTTGCCTGTGGGAGGTCCACCGATCCCGCGGCTTCAGCTTGCCTGCCACCGAATCTGCGGGACCGGCGTACCTCCCGCAGACAAGCCGCCAAAGACTGCCTGACTGCCGCCCTCACAGCGACTGGAAGGGCACCCCCTGCAGCTTGCTGCCCCAGGCATGCTCTTGGAGCGCTGGTGCCTGGAGCCACCACTGCTTATAGCTCTCTATGAGAAATCTCCTGAAATTTCATGAAAATCAAATGTAAGCGGAGTCAGGATGAGCTGTATCCTGACATCTGATGGTGAATTGTAAGGGTGTGGAAAGGTTTGCATTGGCAACTTAGCATAAGCCCACAGCAGCTTGGGAAGGTGATTTTAACAGCTCTGGGATCCCCAATTTCTTTGTTATTGGGGCAGGAGGAAAAAAAAAGTTTGTCACCCTGATTGTGTGAATGGGGAGCTGTGGGACTGCTTTGTGACAGAAATGACTCAACCTCCAGTGAAGCACAAGGGAAGTTTTCTAAAGCAAGAATTGCAGTAAAGTGCCTAACTTCCATTGACTAACTGCTATTCATATTGTAACAAGATTATCTGCCCCTTTAAGGCCCAGGGATGGAGGGAATTGGTGCAGGGAGCAGCTGGCCCTGCTCCAGAGAAAAGGTGCTGGGAATCAGCTGATGTAGCTGGCTACTACTTCTTGATTGGCCCACACTGTATCTGGACAATATAGAGCAGGGCCCAATTTCAGTGGGGGGAGAAGCAACCAGGATAGAACAGGGAGTACACTCTCATTTAAACAGAGCAGGACACTGCAGGCCAGCTAGCCCTGTCCCTGTGGATCCCTGCAAGGACAGGAAAGGCCCTGCCAAGTAGCTATTAGAGATCATAGGACCCCAGTCTCAACCCTTCACCAGACAGTTGTGTTACATTTGCACATTTTTCTTTATTTCTTTGTCAAGATAATAAACAGAGCCCTGAAGAAAGGGACATAAACTAAACTAGATGTGGCCACCTGTCTCCAGCTGGTGATTAGGGCCACGAGCCTATCCGTATCTTTGAAATTTCTCCCCCACATGCATAAATGTATTGCTGGATCTGGGGTGATCTGAGTCAGAGTTTTTGCACCAATCCTGAAAAAAACAGAAGTGCTTATTTTGCTCACCTTTAGTAAAGTTTAGTGAACGTATAATTGTTTGCAGGATCATAATGTTAATAATAATTATTTATTGTGATGAAACACCCTGTCATGGGACATTGGCCCCACAAAGGTGTAGAAAGGGTTAACCTCAGCAGGAAGTAGGACAGAGCAGAGGTGAATCGCTGCTGGGAGCCCAAGGAATGAGGACTGTGTTCCTAGCTGGCTGCAAGGATTGAGCAGTTGAGTGCCTGGAGGAAAGGGTGAGAAGGTACTGGGGCTGTGGGAAGTGTCCCAGGGGATTGTAGCAGTGATGAGAGGAACTAGAGATGCAGCAGGAAGTAGCATGATTATCAGACTGAGACACTAACCTCTGGAGGAGGGGGACACGGAGGGCTGAGTTGCTAAGAGAGCACTGTGGTTCCTGACGCTGCAAGAGGTACTGCAGGCAGAAGCAGTGACAGTGTGCAAGCTGTGGACAGGGGGGGTCAGCCTTGAGCTAATCCCCAGAGTGACCTGGAGAAAGCGTGACCTGGAGAAAGCGCCAGTCCAGTGGTGAGTGATGTGCCCAGTGACACACTCTAATTCCAATATATGCTCTTATCAGAGAATGTACAAGACAGCATTTTAAGATTAAAGGCCGTATATAAGTACTACAATAAATGAGAGATATTACTAAATATTATATGCAGTGTAACACATCCAATATTTGCTGTAGGTATGTTTACCTTAACTACTCTCATACTATATATTTCTCTGCACTGCTGTTTTCTATCCAGCATTCTCCTACATGTGCTTTGTATTTTTGCATGATATTTTTATCAAGCATGTATTATCTTGCATGAAAGAAGAACACAATTTCTTAGCTCCACAGGACAAGCTCTGTAGTTTCACTCTTTTGTTCTCACACTGTTTGTGATCCCACTTAGTTTAGTATCATCAACAAATGTTAACTTATATACCTTACACCATAAGGGAATAAAGTTAGATGGTTTTCATCATAAAACAAACCCTTCCATAGTCCTAACTGATACATCTCCCCAATTTGATGTTACGCGGATCATGATTATTTTTGGTTTGTTATGTATTAATCAGTTTTCCCTCTGGCATAGTTTTATTAGATGACACCTTTCCAGTATTTAATTAGTCTCATGTAGGTATGCATTAAAGGCTTCCTCAAAACCTAGCTACTAAATACTGAAGCAGAATTGTCCAGTGGGTAGAGCCGTGGAACAGGGTTCAAGAGATCTCCATTCCATTTGTAGCTCCACTGCTACCTTGCTGTGTTAACTTTCCATCTCTGTACAGTATCTGTTTCCCTCCCAGCCTTTGTCTCTCTTGTCTTTTTAGACTGTAAGAGCTTAAGGGAAGGGATTGTCTCTTATTATGAGTTTGTACAGTGGCTAGCACAATGGGGCCCTGATCCTGATTCAGAGATTTCTAGGTGTAATACAAAGTACAATATATGGGACTTTATCATTATTATCTAATTGTATTATGTTAACACTAGAGTCCCCAGTCAGGATCAGGCCCCGTTCTCTCAGGCCCTGTGTGCACACATAGTAACAGACCATCCCATTCCCATAGAGTTTACACTCAAGACTGCAACAAAATATTCTGTCAAAGTCATTTTTTTTAATGGAAAATTGAGTTGTCAACCAAACACATTTTTTCCCACAAAATGTCTGCTTTTCCACAGAAAAATTCAACCTGTTGTCAAAAACCTGAAAACCAAAAAGGTTTTGTACTGCTTTTTTCCCCAAAATTCAATATTTTCTTTAATAAATAAATAAATTCTGACCGATTCAACTTGCAGTCCAATTAAAACACAGGATAACAAGAGGTTGTAACAAACAGAAGGAAAAGAGATGGGAGGATGAGGAAAGAGTATTAAGAAAACTGCTTGCACAAGTCAGCAGTGTGTACAGGCAAATGGCTTCTAGTTAGTTACAACAATGTGTTAGTTTTGTTTGTTTTTTAATAAATTCTAAGACGTAATAAAACAAATACCCTAAGACAGGAATTCTAAAACTGTGGGTTGGGACCTAAGTTCCCTCTAAGCTGCACAGCCATGTAGCTGCCTATTAAGCCCCATGCAGGGTCTCAGGATTGCGGCGGGGAGAGACACCTCTCCCCGCTGACCTCAGCGTGGACATGCACCAGCCTTGCCACAGCTGAGGGAGAGGACCCCCTCCCTGGCCCGGCCTAGGCCCGCCAGAGCTACCGGGGAGAGGAGCCCCTTCCTCAGCCATGCCCAGCCCCGCCGGAGCTCCCACAGCTGGGGCCACGGGGAAGCCTGCATTCCAAATCCCTCATCTCCAGCCCCACCCCAGAGTCCACACACACCCCGCACTCCAACCCTCTGCCCCAGCCTTGAGCCCCTTCCTCTACCCCGAACCGCTCATCCCCAGCCTCACCTCCAGAGCCTGTGCCCCCAGACAGAGCCCTCATCCCCCTACTCCCTCTCTGCCCCAAATCTGAGCCCCCTCCCACACGCTGAACCCCTTGGTCCCACCCCCACCACATGAATTTTGTTGTGTGCACTAATATAAGGGTGATGGGTCACACATCACCTCCATATTGGTGCACATAAGAAAATTCATTCCGCACATGGATATAAAAAGTTAGAGGGAACGTTGATCGAGACCCCAAAGGGGTCGCCAGAGCTTGCGTTAGATTTGCTGGGAACCAGGGCTGAAGCCCAAGTCCCATCATATGGGGCCAAAGCCTGAGAGCTTCAGCCCTGGGCAGCAAGGCTCAGATTACAGGCTCCTTACGTGGGGCTGAAGCCCTCGGACATTGGCTGTGGCTCCCACAACCCAGGGTGGCAGGGCTTGGGGAGATTCAGGCTTTGGTCCCCACTCCTGGGGTCATGTTGTAATTCGTGTTGTCAGAAGGGGGTCATGGTGCAATGAAGTTTGAGAACCTCTGCTCTAAGAGACATATCAGAAGCCCATATTGGCCACCTACCTAAGAATTATTAACTGGGAGTTTACTACTGGCTAGTGATTCCCACAGCACTGTGTATTGAGAGATTCCAGGTCATTGTTTCCAGCTGGTAAAGACAACTAAACACACATTAAAACTTTTCTAATATACTTTTCTATGTTAAAAATTTCTGTAGCTGCCACAGGGATGTTGGGTGATTGTCTCACTGACCATTGCCCTTCCTATCCACAATCTCTAAATTATGGACATGTTTAAAAATCTCAACTAAAAGCATCACAGCAGTAGTGGTTCTTAAGAAGGAGTTATATAGGGGACGGATAGGAGTTATATAGGTGAAATGTCTATGAGACTCACTGACTGTTACCTAAAGTCAGTGGGAATTGCAGGTGTTTAGCCCTCTGAGTTTCAGATTGCTTATTTATATGGATTTAAATATCCAGAGTGAAATCCTGACCCTATCAATGTCAGTGGGACTTTTGCCATTGACTTCAATGGGACCAAGATTTTACCACTGAACTTTAGACACTCATGTTTGAGAATGTGGGCCTCTATTCAGAGCTAACCCTCGTTGCTCAGTTCTGTATTAAATATATAGTCTTCTAATCTGAGTAGAAGGAAATTGGTTTAAGGACACTGCAGATTGTTCTTTCCACAAACACAATATCTTCCTTCAGAGGCAGATTATAGCAAACTCTAATTTGGTTCATACAGATAAAATCAGAGCATCTCTCTAGGCTAACTCTGCTTATTATTTATAAAAGGAATGTTTGCTTAGTCCAGAAGACAGTCTGAGAAAACATGATTTTTTCAAAAAGACTAATATATTTCATATTGTGACCCTACTAAAAGCATATACGCTTATAGTTTCTGTATCTCTAGGTCAGCTGGCATTCATGAGTCTTCAGAAGGAATTAGAAGCTTCATCCATAAATAGCCTCTTACAATCACTAACCCTCTCCCTGAGAAGACAAGGTAAAATCTGCCTAATGTCCTGGCTTCCCATCCAAATATGGGTATTTTTAAAATCTAGTCCAGGAGTCGGCAACTTTTCAGAAGTGGGTGCCGAATTTTCATTTATTCATTCTAATTTAAGGTTTTGCATGCCAGTAATACATTTTAACATTTTTAGAAGGTATCTGTCATAAACAGATAGTAGGAGTTAATAGAACAGAAGTACTTTATATCTCTTTTGACTGTAAAGGGTTAACAAGTTCAGTAAGCCTGGCTGTCACCTGACCAGAGGACAATCAGGGGACAGGATACTTTCAAATCTTGAGGGAGGGAAGTTTCTGTGTGTGCTGTAAGAATTTGGTGTTGTTCTCTCTGGGTTTCTGAGAGTGACCAGACGTGCAACCAGGTTTGTCTCCAGTCTCTCCGATACAGGCTCTTATCAGTTCAGACTAGTAGAGTACTAGGTAGATAAGGCGAGTTAGGCTTTTGTTTGTTTTCTTTATTTGCAAATGTGCATTTGGCTGGAAGGAGTTCAAATTTGTATTTGCTGAAAGAATTTAATTTGTACTTGTATACTTAGGCTGGAGGGTATTCCAGTGTCTATAGCTGAAAGACCCTGTAACATATTTCACCTTAAATTACAAAGATCATTTTTACTGTTTTCTCTCTTTTAATAAAAGTTTTTCTTGTTTAAGAACCTGATTGTTTTTTTATCTGGTGAGACCCCAGGGGACTGGGTCTGGATCATCAGGGAATTGTGGGGAGAAAGGAGGGAAGGGGGAGAGAAAGGTTCATTTTCCTCTCTGTGTTAGGAATTACTTTCTCTCTCCGGGACAGTCTGGGAGGGGAGAGAGAGGATGGGGGGAAGGTGAATTTTCCTCTCTGTTTTGTGATTCAAGGATACTTAATCACTGTAATCCAGGTAACCCAGGGAGGGGAAGCCTGGGAAGGCAACAGTGGGGGAAAGAGTTTACTTTCCTTATGTTAAGATCCAGAGTCTGGGTTCTTGGGGTTCCCCGGGCAAGGTTTTGGGGGAACCAGAGTGTACCAGGCACTGGAATTCCTGGTTGGTGGCAGCACTACAAGTACTAAGCTGGTAATTGAGCTTAGAGGAATTCATGCTGGTACCCCATCTTTTAGACGCTAAGGTTCAGAGTGAGGGTTTATACCATGACAGTATCTTTCTATAAGTCTATAATATATAACTAAACTATTGTTGTATGTAAAGTAAATAAGGCTTTTAAAATTTGTAAGAAGCTTCATTTAAAATTAAATTAAAATGCAGAACCCCTCGGACTGGTGTCCAGGACCCGGGCACTGTGAGTGCCACTGAAAATCAGCTTGCATGCCGCCTTCAGCACCCGTGCCATAGGTTGCCTACCCCTGATTTAGTCTAACTGTGTCATCAGGATGTCTTGATTACATTAGCTGTTTTTCCTAGATTATACACAGAATTGTCTACCATGCATCTTTCAGGATGTCTTCAATTCTTAGTTGATTGGTGAAGTGTTATAAGTAAAACTACCTAATGTCAGTGAGACCCAAGAATTTCATTCCATGCCAGTGGCTGCAGAATTTACCTTTTGATCAGGACTGTTCAAAAATTTTCCATAAAAAGTGCTTTTCAACTGAGAGTTGAGTTTTTGACGGAACAAATTTTTTCACGAAAATGTCTGCTTTATGTGGCCATTTTTTTTCATAAAAAATGAATAAGTAAAAATATATTTTTATTCAGAAATGCTGCCATGATGCCTAATGAGAACTGAAGCTCAATTTTCTCATGTTTCATTCTCCTATATGGGATGGGATCTACAGTCAAACTATATCTCCAGTAATGCTCCTCAGCCAGGGACTTCTATGATGCACCATTTGCCCTAAGGCTATGAGGAGCACTCTCTAACTGAGTACACAAGGGGTCTTTCTGGAACAACTCTAGCAGCTCACCTACACTTAATGCTGCAGCAAGGCCCTAGAGGGTCCTCGTGCAAGAATAGACCTGGGGGCCCCTTCCTGATTCTGAAATCTAAAATTATACTAACCTTTCCCATCTTGGAATATTAGAACATACCCATCTTATCCATAAATACATGAACACAATACACGGGCTATCCAAAACGGAAAAGTTCTATTACACATTGATAAACAGTATAAGTATCTCAAAGAGAGAATGCAACCTTAACATCACAAAGTTAAACATTAGAGAGTCAGGAGATTCAAAGTGTAAAGATTTTGCAGAAACATTAACTCAGAATGTAGCACATTCTAGCATTTTATATTCCTTTATCACTCTTAAATATACTCCTTTATAACACTGCTTTTGTCAATACTACGTAGTCGCTGGTAATCACTCACCCAGACCCCAACAACCCCCACTTCACATCCCAGTCCACACACCCTTCTCATTATTCCCCACTCCACATCCCTAGCCCACACACCCAGCCCAGTCTGCCCCTACATCTTTCTGGATAAGTTCCTCACTGTTGAAACAATGGCCACAGTTCAAGTCCTGGGGGTGGTGAGCAGGGCAGGAGCTCCCTGCGGGGATTGGCCACTGAGCAGCAGGTGTAGGCTGGGCACCAATATGCAGCCTCAAGAAGCAGCGCACTGGTGGTACCAGCAGGAGCAGCCCTGAGTTGCTCAGTGCCTGAGGAGCTTCAGCCATGATCTTATTGGTGCCTGGGGTGGAGAGCAGCTGGGAAGAGGCAGGAGTGCTACATTCTCAGCTGTCAGGGGGACACTTCCTGCTCTGATGTCAGAGCCCTATCTGCCTATAGATAGACTGTGGCATAGCTACAGTGGTGCCTAGAGTGGTCTCTGCTGGTTGGGCCCCTATAGCCTTATTCACCCTGGTGCAACTACATGACTTGTACCATTGTAGTTATGCCCCTGCCACCCATCCATGGAGGGAGACTATCTCAGGACCTACTGTGTTTTATATTTGAGGTGATTTAACTTCCAGGTGAAAGGAAACTTGAGGTTGGTGGACAGAAGGCTGGGGTGATGGATAATTTCAGAGGCAAACTAGTATGTGTGCCAACAGCACTGCTGATTAAGATCTTTTCTTTCATGGATCAAACCCAAGAGATGCTGAACTCCCTCAACTCCAAACAAAGCTAAGAGAGCTTTGCATTTTGCAAGACGGCATCCTTAATGGAGGGTTTGTATCTTTGTACCTGAGGAAAATTTTGTCTAACTTCTGCAGTCTAACAGGTATATATAGTGTGAAGACCCAGGCCAGTTGGGAATAGCAGAGTAGTAGAAGGCAGATATACTGACCACTGGATAAGCAGTTTTCTGTTCCCTGACCGACCAGAGCAGGGGCTGCTCCAGGCTAATGGAGTCAGGTAAGGCTGTTAAGCACCTGACTCTCATTAAGGCCCCTCTGATGCTATAAAAGGGCTCACTCCAGTCAAGCCAAAGAGAGCCAGGGAGCCAGAGTAGAGGAAGTGTGGCTTAAGGGTTGTGTAATTAAGACACCCTGAAACCACTGGAAAGGGAGCCCTAAGGTAAGGGTGAAGAATGCATTGAGAGAGAGAAGCAGGAGAGCAGTGGGGAAGTGTCCCAGGGAAATGTAGCAACTCTGGCAGTGAAAGGTTGGCTGCCAACAGCTGCTACCATTAGGGTCCCTGGGCCGCAACCTGGAGTAGAGGGCGGGCCCGGGTTCCCCACAACCCGCCACTACAGAAACGCCTCCTGGGAAGGTAATACAGGCCCCTCTCAGGACAGGAGACTCAACTGTTCTTGAATAAGCCTGTAGGGACAACAGAGACTTTGGCAGTTTTCTCACCAACCTCCTTGCTGGCTTATGATGAAAAGGGCTCAGTAGACTGTTTCCTGGCCCTAGAGAGAGAAGGGCTACATGGATGATTGCAGTGAGCCTCTGAGGCGAGCATAAACCGCCTGGAAGTGAGGGACCCATGGGGACAAGGCCGGAGCTCTACCACAATAGATATCTCTGAAAATGAATGGTTAGCTTTGGTCAGATAACCGTCCAATGCAAATGTGAAGAGCTGCATAATAACCATGTGTTATAATGTTTTTCAAAGGAACACCAAAGTCTTGCTGTTTCCTTTTCTTTGTGTGTTTTCAAACTAGTTTTCACTTGCTATAGACAAAGTAGGTGGTGCAATATGTATGTGATAGTAATTTAATGTTCCATTGCACACAATGGTTTCCTAATCACTATCTAAAAAACAGAGAAAGGGAAGGAATTGACTTGGAGAATTACTGGAAAAGTCAAGACAATATCTGCTTTGTTTGACTTGCACTGATAGTCCATACTGGCCCATTTCAGTTGTCCTTTTCCCCTAAGAGTCCTTTACAGATATCAATCTTCAATGAATCAGACTTCTATCAGCTTAGGTTTCAAAAGATTCTTTGTTACCTCGGCAGAATAGTTACCCAGGCCACAGATTTTTTTGTGACACTCCTAACGTATTCCTGTTCTCATGCTAGAACTCAATCAACCAATTTCAAATACTGCGCACATACACCATGTAAGTATACTGACTTGGTATGCTAAGGCATGTTAATACCATTTTCTACAATGGGAAAAACAGCTTCCAGACTTTAAGATAAACATACCTATAAATTGTATGGTCCTCCTAATGGGTCTGATTTGTCATTGCCCTGAACTTTGTGCAGTGCAAAGTGGGTGTGAAAAGTTACTATATCAGAATGCTAGCATTTTATTTATACCTGCTTCCATTGGTTTAAATCAGTGGTTTTAAACCTTCGTGGGCTGTGTACCCCATTCCAAATGATGTAGTCTACCTCATATCCCCAACTGAGATAGGGTCATAATATACCTATGATTAGATTGCCAAGTCCTACTAAATAAAATATGTCTTACTAAATAAAAGGATTTTTCTCATGTTCCCTCTGACGAGAGCTCACATACCCCTAGAGTTATCCGTACCCCAGTTTGAAAACTTTTGGTTTAAAAGACTGAACAAGGTTAATAGCAAAGATCTCACTTTAAACGTTATGAGAACTGGCAGGTATCCTGCTATCACTAGAAAGTGAAGAGGTCTCATCATGGGCCTGATCCAAATCCCATTGAAGTTGCTGATTACCTTCAAGGGGCAAAATGTATTTGTTAGGTGCAACATCAGTTCTATAGATGGTTGCAGCAGATATTGCAACCACATGCAGTATCTTTGGGGGAGCATATTTCATTAAGTTTATGAATGTTTTACACATTGTTGTAGGCCAGAGATTGTATGCAACTATATGTGGGGAGGTCTACTGCAGCTCCTTCAGGAACTAAAAACAGTATGAGGTGACTACTACAGTTCCTGAAATAGAAGTAAACAGCTCCAGAGAAGTACCAAGCACCAGGGTGGTTTGTATACATTGCTTTAAGCTGGGTTTTCCAGAGACTGGGGAATAAAGAAGGGGCTTTTGGTATATAAAGGCTGAGTTTGGGGAGGATTTTGGGTCTTAGCAGGATGCCAGGTCTTGCTGAAAGGTTGGAAAGACTTTGGCATACTAGGGCTTCATAAGACTAATGAGAGAGTCCTGGAACATTTAGTAAGCAGGTAGGGACTTCTATTGTTTTTATGTTTTCTCTGTATGCTTTTTTCCCTAGTAAAATAAATGTACCCTGCCAAGAAAGAGCTGTGTGATCACTGGTAAAAACAGTCATTGTCCGGTTGGCCTTTAGGAAAAGTGGCTTCCTGGGGTTATCACAGTGGAAGGCAGGAGATGTCTAACCTTAAAAACCCCAGTCAGGAGGGAGAGAGATGGTATCTTCTCAAGAGAGGTGACAGCTAAGAGCCGGGAAACATAAGGGTGCATTCCTGAGGGACCCCAGAGGGGGAAAACTGTGATAATGATTTTCTTATCTCTAGAATTAAAACTATCCATTGACTATAAGTTGTTAAAGGGCCATAATAAAGATAGTATCCAAGCTTTCTGTGTTTGTCCTTTATTCATAGTGATTATTTTTAGCATTAGAAAAAAGCAAATGTTAAAAAATAGACTTTTTGTTAATTACTTGTGTATGTCTTACAGCTTTGTAGTTCTGGATTTCTATTGCTATTTGATATATACATGATTTTTATGGGGCTGGGGACCAGTCAAATTGATAGATACATAGCTTAGGTATATGCTTGTTCTACAACACCTTGAAAAGCACATATGGAAGGCACTCCATTCATAAATGCTATGCAACTTATACATTATTCAGGGTAAGCAAAGATTCACACAGGACTTATGGACCACTAAAGTCTCATTTAAACCCTATTTTTGGCTTTAAGTGGCTCATGAGCCATAAACTGGATTTTGCACAGGCATGAATTTCACCCTGGGAGTCCATCCCTGAAAAGTGTTCAGCACTTCACAGAATCGGTTGCTTAGTAAAATAATCTATATTGCTTTATGTGGAAAATGCAAGTCATGTCTGTCTCAATGATTTACTGTATTTATCTGAAGTTTTTCCAGAACTAATTCACTTGCCTCTCATTCCTTGCTGACCTTCACGGTAATATGAATATAGAGAGATTTTACAAACAAGAGCACAGTTTAAAAGGGATTAATCTGATTAAGTGTGACATGTTCCCAAAGTAGACCTTAAACAGGAAGGAAATACCAAGTTATGGGATACCTCTCCGCCCACATAACATTTGTCTACTGAGAGTGGTAGACTGCCTGTCATCCCAAAGGAACTTCCTTCTGCCTCCAACTGATACAAGGATATGCACTTTACACTGTGGCTTACTGACAATGGTTAAAATGGTGATCTATCACTTTAAATTCTCAGAATGTTTCCTATGCCTGCTTGCAGGTTAGGAGGCTCTATGGGGAAGCTTGTGACAGAGTCAGTCTGCAGACAGACAGCCTAAAGTAAGTTAGGGTGGGTTGTGTCTTTCCCTTCAACTCTTTTTTTAAGGGAGCAGCCTGGTTTGTCTCCCTCTGTTTTGGAGTTCTTGTGTGTAATTGTGCAGAATTCAAAGAAATAAAGTAGTGTTACATCGCAACTTTCTAGCAATAATATTTGTTTGAATCTAACTTCTCTCTGTGTATGCCATGAACATGACACACACAACACATAAATCCTTCACAACATTCATGCAATACTTTACTTACAGCTTCAGCAACAATATCAAACATTCAGCATTAACATATGGACACAGGTTACCTGTTTTCTAGGTGGCAAATGTAGGAGGGTTGGAGGGAAGTATGGAGAGTACCGCTGTTCCCTCCAAACTTCCCTGATGTCATGTGTAGATATGGAGGGAGTGGAGATGTTTGAGGTGGGGAGAAAGCAGCATGGTAATTATGAGGGTTATGAATTCTGTGCTTAAGGAGGCCATGTGGCCATCTCAGTTGTACTGGACACCACAAGACCTTCTTTCCTCAGAAACCCTAGAACTGACCAGCTGAGGCAAACTTCACGACATAAACATTTTCACATTCTCCTAACTATAGAGCATAGAGGGCAGCAATCTTTTCCTACATCTTCAATAACATTAGAAACGAGAGCCAAGAGGTCTTGTCTTGGGACAATCTTGCTTTCATCTGGCTACTGGATTTCTTGACTATACCACTTTTCATCTGAATCAGGCTTCCGGCTGGGGGGAAAGGAGAGGAATTTCCAACAAAATATCCTTTAGTCTAGGAGAAGGTGCAATGAGCTTGTGCTACAAAATACAGTTGTTCTATGTTTTGGACGTATATTACACATTTTGATCTCTTGTAGCATGTGCTGTGCCGATATTTCCCCAGAAAACCTTTAGTGAAATGGGGGCCTTCCTTCTTGCTGCTTCAGTCTTACTGAGAACAATAGGAAATGGCAGCTGTTTTCCTAAGGCTACACACTCACAACAAACACACATGCTAATAAGTAGTGGTCATCTTTGATGGTGAGAGTAGCTCCAATCCCACTGGCTTCCTTTAATCCCACTGTAAGTTATGTGAAATGGTGCCTATACGGGAGGGGGAGAATTAATTGTTATGCTGTGTTTGCTTAACTGCAGCCTAATTTCTTCAAATTCATTTTTGAAATAAGCTGCAAAATAATTTGTATCGTATGGAAAGTATGAACGATAACAAATTAGCCATTTGTTAGCAAAAAGGATTTCAAGAAAAGGTCAAAATTGGGGGGGGAAAGATCTGTAAAGTCTCATTTTAATTCATTCTAACTCATAAACTAAGTGACAGACTGAACAGAAAATCCCCAGAGAATTCAGCCTTTACCCACAGAGTATGTGTAGTAAATTTGATGAAGGTACACTGCATATTTCATACAAAACAAAGAAATTGACAATATGCTTTAAGTGAACAATTGAACCCAATCATAATATAAAGGCACTACCACCCCTCTATAATGTATGTATGTAATATGTGCATGTGTATGTATATGCATAAACATACATACATGAAGCCCTTCTGCCATTAGATAACAGCAGCAGTAAGGGTCAGGATTAATATACAATGGTAACTCCTGACAAACATCTAAACTGACTTGAACTCCTATCCAGAAAACTGGGAAAAACTAAACAAACCCTTTCTGAGTCCCCTTAATAGGCAGAACTTCCCCACTCACAAACACTTTGAGACAGTGTACAAACAAGGAAAACTTTGGAAAAACAGCACCAGTGCAAATAAAGAGTAAAATATCCTCCTTCCAGTAACTCTTACAGTAGTCTGCCTAACTCCCATACCACCCAACAGTGAGAATCTCCCACAGGTGACAGTCCCTTGGTTGTTCCAACTCACCTATTCACCAAACCCCATTCACAGTTTTGGATCAGCAAGAGACAGTCATCCAAGCGTCTTTCAGCTGGTCTGTCTCCAGTCCCAAGGATTCTGCTTTCCTGCTCCTGTCTGAAGATGCCAGCATCTAACCCAGTTTAGTCATTCAGCGGATTCAGCAAGGTCTTGTCGGAGTCCACTCAACACTGCAGCTGTCCACGGCATCATCTCTTGCCTTCAAGACTACAATCTATTGTCATCTCTCACCACAAAGCCCAGAAAGTTCATAGGACCTTTCAGCAGAGCCTTGGCAACTTGGAAATGAGCTCTTTATACCAAGATAAGAGCTTTTTTCCCACTTTGCATGTTTCTGGGGACCCCTACTCCCAAAATTCAAATTCATGTAAAGTTTATGATGACTTCCTGTGTCCATAGAAAAATTATGCATAGTTAGCCTGTACAAATGATTATCACTATGTAAACCCTTTTCTCTTTTCAACAATAGAGGAAGTATTTCCTCTCTGGAGCTTCTATCCATATGCAATACATTATGTAGGGGGGGGGGTGTGTGTGTGTACATATACACACTCTTTGCACACACTGATAAGTTTGATGCTGTGGTATAAAAGAAATAAGATGATTTTCCTAAATGTAAGTATAAAGACATTTTTCAGATTTAAATTTTTGTTCAGAGCTAAAACTATTACCTTATTTCTCAATAACAGTGGTATTTTTATTAGTTCAATAATAGTATCTAGTCGTGTGGAAAATCTTTACTACTGCAAGCTTTCAAAAATTAATTTTATTTTTGCTTTGTTATCTGGATATCTTTCCACCATATCTTTAAATGTATTTTTTCCATTCCATTATGAAAGTTCTTTTTCAGTGCTATGGCTTCATTGTTTCAATGGGCAGCAAGTTATTATGAGGTTTAAATTTAATAGAAAATGTATGATAGCTTACACTGCAGTCATCTGTCAAATAAATTTTACCCTCTTCCTGCTTGTCTGTGGGAAGTTACTGTAAAGTATCTGAGACAATTCTACTTGTTTTCTATCATAAGTCAAGTTCAATTAAGTTACTTTCTTTGGGCAAAATCAGAGAAGTTCAAGGTTTGTTACAGAGCACAAAATGTGGAGAACTTAGTTTATTCCCCCTTCATTCAAGGGATTGGCTTTTGAAGTGCAGGGAGCCAGCCAAAATAAAATAGCCTCATGAAGCACAGGATGACTAGTCTGTTCTGTTACATCCTCCTCTGAAGCATCTGATACCAACTAGTGCTGGAGACAAGATATTGGACTTAGAAGGATTATTGATCTACTCTGGCATGGTAGCTTTTACATCTTATGCTTTAGCAATGCAACATCATCACGCAATGCAGCATCAAGACATGGTGATGCAGTGGCATGACATCATAGCTCCTACCTAGAGCCCAAATAGTTTAATACACCTGATTCATAAGTATAGTCATCATTAAAACTGCCTAGATCGTTCCACTATGATTTGTAGTTCATATTTTTTATTATTCACAGGTATTTTCTGAGTATCTATGAAAGGATTTGGAATCCTACAAATTTTATCATATTTAACATAAATAATTCATCTGAAAATCCATATGGAAGCGAAAATTATTTGCTGTATGTTACCCTCATGTTTAACAAGTTTCAGTTATCAAACCAAGGAGCAGAAACCATGCCATGTGACTTACAAGGCCACCTATATAACACAAATAACAAATGCAGTTTCATAATTTAAAAATATATCATAATTTAAAAATTATTAATCAACACCTCTGTGAATGTTTATGAAAAATGAAAGCATTCAGAGAAAATCAGGATCTTTTTTGGAGGTATTACTAATCATAAATGAGCTAAGTTCACAAAAAATAAAGGGCCTGAGCCTACTTACACAGATATACTGTAAATTACGAGTTATCCTATTTTCAGTCAACAGAAGCGCATTGATGTAAGTGAAATAAGGAGGGGTCTGTTATTCATAAGTAATAGTTCAGACAGCAATATTCATGCTGTATGTCATATAGGGGATAGCGGAACCAAATTTACCATGTCCTGGTTTAATTCAGCAGATTCTGCTGGGCCTAAAAGAATTATTATAATCTATTATTACGGTAGTGCCTATAGAGCCAGCAAGAACGGGGCCTCATTGTTCTAAGCACTTTACAAAAACAGAGTCATAGATGATCCTGGCTTCAAAGAGCTAAATGGAAGAGGCAAAAACAGGTCAGGGAAAGCAGAGTGAACAATGTGATGGCAGCAAACATCATGTTAGTTGCATGAGGGCTTTTTTCCCCCTAAAACTTCCATACAAAGAGTTATAGATAAATTTAACAAAGCAAAACAAAAAACCAAACAAGTCTTACAGTGACTAATGTCAATAGCCATTACAAAAGGAATCTTAAATTTGGGATCAATCCCTGGAGCTGGGAGTGTGAATCCCAGCTCAATGAGACATCCTGGTACCAGCTCTTAGCGAACTGGCAAGCTGAAGCCAGGAGTGTAGCAGCAGTAGCATGGGCAGTGGTGAGCAACTGCCACAAGTCCAAACTCTCACATACCCTGTGGCTACACACTTGGGGTGAGTACCCTTTGCCCACCCCCTCACAACTGCCCATGCTACCCCAGCTACACTACTGTGTGTAATGTGCTACTGCAATGGGATGCTAGTGCAAGTATACATATGTGAACTCGGAATCACACCCCCATTTCTGCATGTAGACATAGCCTATAAGTATTGTGATAACCTCCAGCTGTAAAGTCCCTATTGATAAAACAGACATACCTTATTTCTCCCCACTTCTAAGCACTTTAATTTAATTTTCAAAGAGGACATTGGAATATACTTACATATTCATAATGTATTTTGGTGGGTTACATCTTTAGCTGACTTTAGGTCATTTTTGGATGGTTCTGTGAAATAATTTTCCTTTAAATGTAACTGAATTCTGTCTTTTGTTATATGGCTAATATACACAGGGCTGGCCTGAGGGTTTTGGAAGTGTTGGTGTGATGATTCATACAAAATGTCACAGTTTCATGGCAACTGCGCCTGTATTCGAGCCCCATGGTTCACAAAGGTCACCCATTTTAGGCTTCTGGCTCCCAGCCATCACCTTTATTGGGTGTCAGCTCATGTCTCATGGCCTCTTGACTGGGGATTTTTAAGGCTGCACAGCTCCCTGCCTTGCATTGTGATATCCCCAGCAAGCCAAACTGCCTAAGAGGCTAGCACCTGTACTTTGCTTTCTCTCCAAGGGCTATAGTCAGTGTATTGCCTGCAATTGTAAGTTACCACACAGTTCTAAGTAAGCACATTTATTCCTAAGCATTGCATAAAAAACATATTGAAACAATAAAAGAACCTGAAAAGGTTGCCAGAGATAAACCCCCTCTCCACCCGAGGGGATTGGTAGGTTTTTGTCCTTCCAGATTCATCAAATTCCCTTTTGAACCCTTTAAATAATTTCTATGTCAATTTGTTGAAAGTAAGAGTGAAACCAAGACAAAAAGTAAAAGAGCCATATTTTTTTTCATTTAAAGTGTTAGGAAGATTGGAATAACACACATCGATGTGTTGCACTGAGAACTGCATAATTAAAAAAAATACATCCAAATTAATCCAAGAAACTTAACTATATTGGTGTTGCTGGGCCGTACTTTGATGACCACAAGCTGTAGGCAGGGCCGGCGCTTCCATTTAGGCAACCTAGACGGTCACCTAGGGCACCAGGATTTGGGGGGGCGGCAATTCAGCGGTGGGGGCTCCTTCCGCGCTCCGGGTCTTTAGCGGCAATTCTGTGGTGGGTCCTTCACTCGCTCCGGGACCCGCCGCCGAAGTGCCCCGAAGATCAGGAGCGTGGAAGGACCCCCGCCTAGGGCGCCAAAAACACTGGCGCCGCTCCTGGCTGCAGGATATTAGACATAACTCCTTAAGACTGGACAACTCAAAGCTTTCACTCTCTGCGTTCTTAGGACACAGTCAGACATGCCAAACTCGAGAAAAAAACACAGAAATTGGGCTTGGTTTTGGCTTTATTGACTTGTGAGTTGCTTGTTGGCTATTTTTTGGCTTGTAGCTTGTTGTAGCTTTTTGCTGCTTTTTTTTTGATTGGCTCCTGGCGAGCAGGGGCAACCAGGGACAAAGTGAAGAGAGAATCAAGGGTGCACACCAGGCCCACCACAGGGCCAGAGTGCAGGCCGGGGGATCGAGTCACATATAGTGTTGAGATTCTTAGGGATTAGCTTGATTTGGCCTTGTTTTGAAATGGGATTAGCTTGATTTTTGGGTTATTGTGAAAGTCACAGTGCTTATTTACCATTTGAAAGTTGGCAGCTGTGGCTCCAGCCAAGCCAAGTAATCAAATTCCACAAGGAAATTTGCATGCTTGAAGTTATGCATAAGCTTAAGTCCCTTAGACTAAGGCCACGTCTACACTACGGGATAATATCGAATTAGCTAAAATCGGTTTTATAAAACTGATATTATAAATTCGATTTTATGCGGCCACACTAGGCACAGTAATTCGGCGTTGTGCGTCCATGGTCTGAGGCTAATGTCGATTTCTGAAGCGTTGCATTGTGGGTAGCTCTTCCGTAGCTATCCCATAGTTCCCGCAGTCTCTCCCGCCCCCTGGAATTCTGAGTTGAATCATTATTGTCGCGGGTGGTTCTGGGTAAATGTCGTCAGTCATTCCTTCCTCCGGGAAAACATCAGCTGACAATCCTTTCGCGCCGTTTTTCCCTGGATTGCCCTGGCAGACGCCATAGCACGGCAACCATGGAGCCCGTTCAGCTTTTTTTTTTTCCGGGACCGTATGATGTACTGAGAGTGCGCGGACAGAGAGGGTGATACTCCAGCGCTACACAGCAGTAATTCACTTGCTTTTGCAATGAAGGCAAGATAGAATGGTTTTACGTCATATCCGTTACCGTTCTACTGCCGGAGTAAAAACTGGCAATGAGAATGACGGTTATCTTCTCCTGCCTCTGTGATGTCCATGCTATCATGGAGTGCGCCTGTGAAATCGGCTGTTGGGGCAACATACGCAAAACAAATATTTTGGATGACTTCACTTGGACTGAGTCAATCTTCCCTTATGGTTTGTAAAAAATAGAGTCAGTGTCCTGCCTAGATATGGGGAAGTGTACTAGAGGACTGGTATCAGAGCAGCACAGCTGCTCCATGCAGTATTCAGCAGGGGTGCCGCTTGCAAACCTTCCACCTGTTGCTTCCCTCCTCCCCCAACCTTCCTGATACAGTGGGCAGTTGTCCTGACCATTTGGTCATGACAGTATAAAGAATTGAGGAATAAGTTAACACTGAGTGTTTTAGTGAACATAAAAATGAGGGGGAGAGCAGCCTACCGGCGCGATGATAGTCCGGAGATATAAGCGGTGTCTGTGGGGGAGAGGAGCAACAGCATACTGTGCTATGCAGTGTCCAGGCGTACAGAATCTTTTTCTTTACACAGGAAAGGGCTGAGGGGGCTTGAAGCCCATTTGCTATGATGAGCCTGGTATTAGCCGTTCTCTGTCCTATCTACTGGGAGTAAGAAAAATTAAAATAGTAAAAAACAAGCATGTGGCCTCGGTATGTCAACATGTAGTATTCATGAGGATGGTTACTAGTCTATGCACCATTACCACCGGGGAGAGGAGAGAGGCGGATTACTGCTCTTCCTGCTGCGCATCACGGTCTACCCAGCAGCATTTCAGTACCAATAGGATCGGTTACACCCCCCCCCCCCCCCTGAAAGAAGTCAAGAAATGATTTCTTTCACCTTTTCTTTCACGTGAGTGGGGGGGAAAGAAACTGAGGAGCTGTTCCTGAACCACGCAGACACGTGTTTGAACCTACAGCATTGGGAGCTCAGCAAGAATGCAAATACTTTTCAGAGACTGCTGTGGACTGGATAGCTGGAGTCCTCAGTGCCCCTCCATGCCATGAGCGTTTCCATTTGAATCTCTTGCTTCTCGTTACGCTTGTCACGCAGCGCTTGTGTATCCTGGAGATTTTTTTTAACCTCTTTGGCATTTCGTGTTCTGTAACGAGCCTCTCTTGGGTGCAACAGATTGTCTCTCCCCATACAGCGATCAGATCTAGTATCTCCCATTCGGTCCATGGCTGGAGCTCTTTTTGGATTGGAGACTGCATCGCCACCCGTGCTGATCAGAGCTCCCACGCTGGGCAAACAGGAAATGTAATTCAAATTCGGGGCTTTTCCTGTTTACCTAGCCCGCTGCATCCATTCAGATTGCTGGTCGAGTGTTTCAGTGGTGCACTGTGGCGATACTGCCGGAGGCAATAACGTCGCATTTCCGTCCACACTAACCGTAATCGATAATGTTAATATCAAATTTAGCGCTACTCCTTCTCGTCGGGGTGGAGTACAGAAATCGATTTAAAGAGCCCTTTATATTGATATAAAGGGCGTTGTAGTGTGGACGGGTACAGCATTAAATCGATTTAACGCTCTTTAAATCGATTTAAACGCGTAGTGTAGACCAGGCCTAATTCAGCAAAGCATTTAAGCAGATGCTTATGTCCACAAAGCACTTAAGCACATGGTAAACTTTAAGCACATGCGTCAGTCCCATTGAACTCAATGGCACTTAAAGAAAGACCTGAAAAGAGCTTTGCTGAATAAGGATGGACTGCTGAAATGGGCTATAGGTAGGACTCACTGCCCAATATAAAACAGTCTAAAGACTTGATCCAACTAAGTGTTGAGTGCCTCCTCTTGAAAGCCCAGCATTTTGGCAGATCAGCCCCCAAAAGTATATTTCTATCTGAAATGCAGCTACATTTGCTTGACAGCCTTTTCTGCATTCCACAGATTTCCCAAACTGGAGACATCATAGCACTTGAGTGGCATGGTTTCTGCACTGTAATTAGAACTGTGCAAATCATAACCTAGGAACAAAGTATTCATTCAAGCTGGCATATTTATTTCTATTTATTGTGCAATGCTTGCTTATGAACTGAGACATGCTTCCTGCTGCAGCACTTGTTTGCACTTTAGCTGTCTATTACAAAGCTGTGTCACGTGTTTTATAACATTCAAACCTAAGAAACATGAAATCTTCTAAAATTACTACTTTGCCATTGGAACACGGTGTAACCCGTAGTAACAGTGTTTCTCTTGTTTTAAGTAGCAGGTGTTGAGGTCATAGCAAATGGCTGCCTATTCAGTTTAGGCCTCCTAATGGATCTTTTAGGGCTAGTCAACATTTTCATTTAAATTACACCAGGATATTCTACATTCAACCCACACAGTAAGCTTTGCTGGAAAGCTACGGGGATTCAATAAACCCTACATTACACAATCTGTCTCTGTAGACAATTTTAATGCTAACGACCTAGTCTGGTTTTATGTTTTCCCTGTTTAGCTTGGATTTTTACATACGTTAAACAAGACAGACACCATGGGCCAAATTCATCCCTGCTGAAACCCAACTGAAATCAGTGAATTGATACCAAGGATGAACTGGTTCACTGTGTGGCTATATTCTGTCCCTCAGAAAAATGTATGTCTTCATCTTGGGGACATTTTTACTTAGGAAAAGGGTAGGTATAACCTGGTAAGCAACCCACTCATTTTCAAATCTCCTTTCACACCCTTAGCTTCAGCTTTTACAGCTGCATGACCTATTCCTTATATTGTGCATAGAAAAAGGAAAGAATATCACCTTAATATTTATTAACTTGAATGCAAAACAGTGGACCCTTGACAAATTTGATAATGGAAACTACAGTATGTGGAAACAAAAATATTTACAGGTTTAAATATAAAATGACATGAAATTGCTAACCAGAATTTCACTGACATAGAAGTATTTGGTTACTTTTCAAAAGGTACTAATATTTTTTGTATAGATCTGATTAGATTGACTTCCAGTTAGTCTCACTGTGTGAAATTCACCCCTATCCCTTAGCCATCTCAAGGCCTGTGAACCAATTATGTCACATGTATGTCTTATTTTGAGGACTTCAGTGGGTCTCTGCACCAGAAGTGAATTTTACCCTCTGTAGTTCAAGGGAAGAAAGTGATTTTTTTGGTAGGTTCAGGGGTTGCATCTTTAAACTGTGAGCCCTAGAATGTATGGAGGGGGAGGGATAGCTCAGTAGTTTGAGCATTGGCTTGCTAAGCCCAGGATTGTGAGTGCAATCCTTGAGAGGGCCATTTAGGGATCTGGGGCAAAAATCTGTCTGGAGACTGGTCCTGCTTTGAGCAGGGGGCTGGACTAGATGACCTCCTGAAGTCCCTTCCAACCCTGATATTCTGTGTACCTAGTGGAAATTAATGATATTTTACAAATGTGTGACCAGATGCCATCTTGACTTATCTATTTACATATAATCTCCTATCCTCCCTCTCCTCTCTTTGTCTATCTGTCCTTAGATTGTGTGTAGCTTGAGAAAGAGACTGGAGAGATACAAAAGATCCGCTGCTAATAACTACATGAGAGTAGGCAGGAGCTTGCACACTTCAGTCAGCCACAGTATTACTACACAACATAATTAAAGCCTCATTCTGAAAGATATGTGTCGCAGTTCAGCACAACCGCACCTGTATTCCCCCTTTGTGATCCAGTGGGGGACTGGCATCTCTCTCCTTTCTGACTGAGGTTTTTTTCCCAGGCTGCACCATTCCTTGCCTAGACTGTGATACTCCCAGCAAGTCAGACTGTCTAAACAAGCCAGTGTCTGCACTTTGCTTTCTCTTCTCAAATTTATGAACAATGTAATTGCCAGCAGTTATAAATTACCACACAACTCTTTATAAGAAAGCACATTTATTATTATAGAGAAAGTGTTACAGGAAAAAACATATTTAAACAATCAATGATCCTACAGGAGTTCTAATAAGCTTACCAGAGGCAACCCCCCATCACACACACACACAACTCCAACCAGGGCTTTGGTAGGAGTCAGTCCTTCAAATCCACCAGAGTTTTTTCGGATGGTTACAAGCTAATAATAACCTTAGCTCAGACTTGCACACCCATGATTAGTTCAGACTGTCCTTTATATAGCTTGGGCCTTTGATCTTGAGACTCTGGGAACAGGTAATCAGCAGACAAAGGTCCAATTTTAAGGGTGTAGTTTCAAAAGGCTGGGTTTTTGCATAACTGGGAAATTTCCATTCACCTCCACCTGGAGATCCCAGGAAATACACTTCACACATATTGTCCCAGAAGATCATTCTGGTCTTCCACTTTGTTTAGTATGGCCCTGTGATCATCCAGGCCACAATAATGCATAATCTTTGCATTTAATACAATGGACTCCAAAGATACTTAACATTAATTCAATAAGGTTTTTCAAGAATGTAGCAGGTAGTTGCCATATATGCCACAACATGTGTTAGTCAAATCCAACTTATTGGGCTCAATACAGGAGTAACTGGATGAATTTCTATGGCCTATGTTCTGCAAAAGGTCAGGCTAGAATATCTAATGGTCTTTTAGTCCATAAAATCGATATATCTATTAATTCTGACTGCACAGAATCATTTTGTTTTTAAACGCACAATTGAATATTATTTATTTATTTATTTGACTGTTCCTTTTGGTTAGTATTTGTTCAACTGTTAATACCATGAGTACAGTCAGTGTCCATGGTATCAGCTCTTCTCCAGCATCTGTTTCATATTATAGAGCTACTCTGAAGCTATAAAAGCTCTGCTTATTTGGTGGGGTTTTGTGCAATATTAGTGCAATGAATATAGTATTCTCCGCACTCTACTGCATTCTCTTCCTAAGGCACGATGACATTATACATTGCAACAGTTTTGAAGAATAATACAAAAAGTCCATTGACTTCCTGACGTTTTAATAAACTTTAGAGAATTCAAAGCACTATAGTATTTGCAAAAGGGCAGAGGGCAGTTAGAGAATGCATTGTGTCAGTGAGTCACAGATTAACAGATACAGATAGCACTAGACTTTTGACACATAACAAGGATGAGCAGGAGAAAGTAAATTTGCCTGTTTCTTGGTTGATATTCAAAGGGATGAAACGAAAGAGGAAATTTTTCATTTTTTCCCAAAGCCTCTGATTTTTTAAATTTTTTTTTGTAATTTCTCTATAGTTTGGGGACTGGTTTTGAGCTTTTCTGGAAAGGATTTTGTCAAGGGAGATTACTCACAACCGGGATCATGTCACTGATGTGCTGGCTGCTACTTTTTTAACAAGAGGATCCCACAGAAGGATCCCTCCTTAATTCTATAATAAACCCTGTGCCGCAGGGAAACATGAATTCCCGGAAAGAAGTGAGAGGATGGGGAAATCTATTCATTTATTTTTCCTTTTAAATCAAACTTTTTTTCTTTTAAACATCCCCAAGGAAGAAGGTAACATTGCTTGGTAAACAAACATGTCCAAGAATTCTTGCTGGATGTGCTTCTACTTTATCTCTTACAGCCACTGAATTTATTCGTAGGTTAGCACTGTGCTCAACTTGTACAATTTGACAAGGCAGATGAGAGTGGTGATTCTGTAGGGGGAAAAAAAAATTGGGGGGGGAGGTGATCCACCAATGGGAGAATTTGGGAAAATACTGAATCTGCCTTTTCGGTATAACCTAGTCTATTCGAAAAACAAAAAATAGTGGCCATGTAGACAGCAGCTCCAGCCAGTAATATTATTTCCTTTAGCAAGCAGCATTCTTTTTTTTTTAAATAAAAAAAAATGCTAACACATTAGTGGCATATTGCTCAGAAGAATACATACACACACATTGTATATAATCCAAACCTTACCCCCCCCCCCACACCCTCAGCAGTTTGTCTTTATCGGTAACTCAGACCACAATCTCTCAGCATAAGCATTCTTCCCAAGCTTGGTTGTTCCCCAGGTTTCTTAGCGGTACCTTCCATGTTGCAATCTCTAGTTCCCTTTGTTTCTAACAAAGAAACTCTTAGACCTCTTATGTCCTCTTTGGAGTTAATCGTATGTAGCAGATTCAGTTATACTTTTCTTGCATCTTTAGAAAAGGTTCAAGCATTTAACATCAGAATCACTCACAAGTAGAGTCTTGTATCTCTAAACTAAGCGTTAAAATCTCTGACCATGTTATATATTCCCCTCTACACCAACTTGCAGGGCCTGCTTTCTCACTTTTGTTTTTCTCCTCTATGCAGCCAGTGAAGGACCCAATTTCCAAAGTCCTCTGTTGCAGGCTGTATCATTTTCCTTTCCAGACTGACAAGTTCCATGATCCCTGAACACTGTGGAGTATAGAAGAACATGAAAATGATCTAGCCTCTCCCCAAGCCAAGCACCTAGGTAACAAATGGAACATTCCAACACAAAGCCATCGACCAGGCTTTGTGTTGGGATGTTCTCTTACTCAGAGGGGGGGATATGTTGTTATTCTTTATGTATTTCAGTAGTGTTTAGAGACCACACTCATCGACCAGGGCCCCAGGTCTAGGCAGAACAAATGACACAGAAGAAATAACAGTCCTTGCCCTGAGACACTTACAATCTAAGTATTAGACAAGAGACAACAAATGGATACCACAAACAGACAGGGGGTGCACCAGGAACTAGTGAGACAAAATACATGCCTGAGAGTCTCCCGGCCACCCATTTTCTGCTCTGAAATAGTTCTTTTGCAATAAGCCCTCCCACACTATTCCTCATGCTACATGTTGTCAGATGGAACGGCTCTCTATCACCTAAAGAACCAGATTAGAATTGAATGGGTGATTTTGAGGAGAAAGATTCTATAGCTTGTTACCAGTCCCCTGTGGCATCTAGTACCCTGAATGTCTGTTTAAAAATATTTCACTCAATATAATGTATGTGCATGTATATATGTATATACATATATAATTTATGTATATAATTTATATATATAATTTAAATATGGACAGAAATAAGACAGTCTGTGATTAAAAAATGCAACCAAAAACATATTTTTAGGCCAAGATTTGGAAATAAAGCACTAGATCCCTGTTTTAAACCTTGACTTAAACGTATTAGAAAAGGTTGTTAAAAGTTCTGGGCAACTTTGATCAAACTTGTATTTGCTTCATTAACATTTATTCCACTACTGATGGGAAGTAAGGTGCTCTTTCTGAATTACATTATAAGTAGTGTTTTATCAAATTACCTGCCTGAGAATGTGCTGATTTTGGGGGGAGATTTTAACTGCGCTATCTATTATACCAAAGACAGAAACCATTTAGAGTCTCATCCTCCACCTGTAAAAGAATTGTCCTCTCTTACACATTTATGATTTAACTGATGTGTGGAGGAATTTTAATCCATCAAATAGGCAATATACATGACTCAGTACAAATGCTAACCTCCTCTCTAGCAAGGCAAGATAGGTTTTATGCATATCGGAATCATTTACATCTGTTAAGAATGAGCTATTTTCCTCCAAATGTGCTTTTTTCCCCACCCCCTTGATCACAGTTTTAGTAGTTCTTAATTCTGTTTCACCTTCCTTACAGCTATTAACACATATCTTTTATAAAACTTTTCTGATACACATTTTCAAAGCTCAGTTTTCATGTTGTACCTGCAAGAAATCTGAATACTTTTCATATGGAAGTACTGAATGCTCCGAATCCAAATCTAGGCTTCAAAATCAAATCTAATTTAATATATATGGGTCTAATTCTCATTTATACTAGGGCCCCTTTACATTACTCCGAATGTGTAAAGAGGCCTTAAATGGGAGTAAATTATATTTCACTCACTTAAAGGCTTCTTTTCATGACTAGTGTACTGTAAAGTTACCAGAGTGTAAGTGAGAATTCAGGCCTACTCCTATACATTGTAGGCTCCTGATCTTGTGAAACAATTTAGGTCCCTGATTTGTAACATGCCTAACTTTAAGTCCCAAGGTTACTCATGTACTTAAAGTGAGGCGCACTCATAAGTATCTTGCTGAATCAGGACTCTGTTTAGCAGACCCAGATATGAAGATTACTTTGCTGGATTACAGCCTTCACATACCCACCCCTGTAGCATCCTAAGTCAGTGGTTCTCAACCCTCAGCCCATTGGCCACTTGCGGCCCAATGAGAACAGAGTTGTGGCCCATGTAACAGCTTCAGGGCCATATAGGTACTATATATATTGTATGGATGCTGCCCACATAATACAGAGAGAGCTGCGTATGCGGCCCACAATGGTAAATAGGTTGAGGACCACTGATGTAGGTGCTATCGTTCTGGGGTGGGATTTCAGACATTGCAAGGGTTTGTCTTCAGGCACTGAAAAAATCAGTTTTCACTTAAATCATGTCAAACCATTTAAGTTAATGAAAATATTTATAATATGATATATTTTTAAAAACTTCATGTTTGCCAAAAAAACAACAACTACATTTAAAGCTTCAAGCATATAAGAGCACTCCAAAATACCAGATTTTGTTTTCATGTCTCAGCCACACATATACCATATTCTAAATCGGATCAAGTTCAAGAATGAATAATGGTCTTCTTGAGAGCTCTTGAGACACAGTACAATATTTTGCTTATGGCACTTAGCAGTGACCATACATTTTCAAATCTCTGTACAAATGTGAACTAATTATAAATTTATTGGCCTTCACAATACTTCTTTGGGATACTTTGAATGTCATTCTCCCCATTTTACAGGAGGGGAAATGGATTCAGTGTCAGGATAAGGCTCAAATTATCAAACATGTCCACTAATTTTTGGTACCATCCCAGATTAGAGCTGTGCAAATATCTGAGGTTTTTTTTCTGTTTGCTGGCCAAACTGAAAAATTGGAAAAATAATTCATTCATATGACCTAAAATAAATGATTTGTTTTTAGAAGACATTACCTGCCACTGCTGCAAATCAGTCCTTGCTCTTTAGTATTTTTATCCAGATCAAACATTCATTTGACAGTTGTATCAATCAACACAAGCACCCAATTCTAGGCTTAAGCCTTGCACTTGAGGCTTGTTATGAATTTGCTACCAGTTTGAGAGGCAATATGGTCTTTAGAACTGAGCATGGAACTGCAAGTCAAGAACTTCCAGTTTCTTATCCTCATTCTGTCACTAATTTGCTGTATTACTCAAGTCACTGAGGCCAAGTGTTCATTATTTTGGGGTACTCCATTTGGGATACCTAGGCTCTGATTTAAAGAGGTGCTGAGTACCCTATGTTCATATTAATGTCACTCGAAGTTGTGGATGGTACTCTGAATCTCTAAAATCAAGCTTTCTTAACCTGGGCTAAATGTAGACAAAATTTTTCAACTAAAATATATTTTTGACTAAAAATGCAGATTCAGGTTGACCAATATATTTGCCTATTTCATGTTGGATTGGCCAAATTGTTTTGATCAAAAAAAATCAAAACATTTTATTTTCACGTTTTTTCACATTTTTTAAAATAAAAACTTTCAATTTTTCAGTACTTTATTCAATTTTATTTAAAAAAAAGATTTTTAAAAAATCTTAAAAACCAAAGAAAACATTTAATTGTGGATCAAAATAAAGCTGAACAAGCGTGTAAAGATTTGGTGTTTCATGTTTCCTTTTGTTCAGACTCAACTGACGTACCAGCTATTGATCAGAGAGCAAACCAAAATATAGAAGTTCCTTAAGAACTTCCAGAGATGAACTCGAACCAATGTCCTTTGACCTGAACTACACTGTCAATTGCTCTTGGCAATGGCAAGGCATTTGGGACTGATAAATATCATCAGGGATCTACAACCCATCCTGGACAATGATCCCACACTTTCACAGGCCTTGGGTGACAGGT
>NC_133770.1:26271611-26307963 GCF_003597395.2 Chelonoidis abingdonii | reverse complement strand
GCTTGCCAACTACAAAACCAGTTTCTCCTCCCTTGGTTTTCACACCTCAACTGCTAGAACACGGCCTCATCCTCCCTGATTGAACTAACCTCATTATCTCTAGCTTGCTTGCATATATATACCTGCCCCTGGAAATTTCCACTACATGCATCCGACGAAGTGGGTATTCACCCACGAAAGCTGATGCTCCAAAACATCTGTTCGTCTATAAGGTGCCACAGGACTCTTTGCTGCTTTGAAGCATGAGAGTGAGTCCCACTGATTTCAACAGGACTATTCACAGGATTAAAGTTGATCATGTACTTTCTGAATCAGAGCCCCAGGTTGTAAAAGACCCATATACCAAGGTATCTGATATCCCCTCTCCAAATGTTACCCCTTTCTTGAGTTCCATTCCCATTCATGTATAGGGGAAAGATAGTGCACCAATTATCTTGCACTGGTAATAATGTGTTAATATAGTGACTCAAGGAATCCTTTGAAAAATGCATTAAACCCTCCTTCAATAGCATCTATTTGGAAGTCTTCTGTTGCTGCTATTTTAGACACATACTTTGTTTTATTCTTAGAAAAAAGGGAAAGTCATTCTTCAATGTTTAACATGTAATTTGTAAACAAGCTAAATTGCTTGTATTTTGTCTTTTTGTTTCATAACTCTTCTGCGTTTGCACTCAAAGACACATCTTCAATATCTTTCTGGAGGTAAGATTTCCACTTAAAATATTAATAAGGGGAAAAACATATATTCCACAGGAAGGTGCTACTAACATTACATGGTTGTTCATATAACAATATAATGAAACCATTTGTTAATAATATTAAAATGAGAGCGATCAAACCCAATGATGACTGGAAATGGCCTGAAGCAGCACTCAAATATTGATTTAGTCGGAAGTTATATGTTCTTCATTATTAAACCTTGCATTAGTAGTTGAAAGCCTTCATTGCTTAGAAAACTGGTACAGCCAAAGCAGGTTGAACATGACAAAAAAAATTGCATTGCTTAGTATACTAAATTATATTTTAAATAAAAGATTTGTCCTTTGGCTGAAAGGCTGTTTTACCATTATCAAGAAGGGTATTCTTCTGGTTGCAAAAGGAATGGAAGTAAAAACTCTGATCCTTAAATGTCTCTTTCTCCTGACTTGTAGCAAACATTGATTTCTAAGACCCCGTCCATTTATAGTTGGAACCATGTATTTTTCTGCTGATGCAGAATTGTATAACTATGTGCACTAATGGATCTGAATGTGGAACTGGAGTCTAAGGGTTTACTCTTCTTTCTTTAACTTTCTGAAAGTGGTATACATATTTTAATATATTTAATATAGAAAAGCAAACAGAGAAATTGCAAAAACTAAGTCTTTAAAGAAGAATGACCTTAAATAGTGAAGAATTGGAAAAATGTTACCAGTTGAAATGTAAAAGTGGCAAAGAGTCCTGTAGCACCTTATAAACTAACAGACATTTTGGAGCACGACCTTTCGTGGGTGAATACCCACTTCGTCAGACCCATGCACATGCATCCAACGAAGTGGGTATTCATCCACGAAATCTCACGTCCGACGAAGTGGGTATTCACCCACGAAAGCTCATGCTCCAATACGTCTGTTAGTCTATAAGGTGCCACATGACTCTGCCACTTTTACAAATCCTGACTAACACAGCTACCCCTCTGACAGTTGAAATGTGTTTTCTTCATTTAAATGTGATACTAGTTTTTTTGTCAACTATCAATTGATTAATATATAGTATGAGAATTAACAGCTATTGAGGGAGACCTTTTGCATTTCATTAGGATAGTTTAATAACATTCAGTAGAATATTTTTTTTTAAATTTCAGTGAGACACAATTTAATTTCTCAGAAAACAAATATTGCATCATATGCATTGTTGTAGCACAACCAAAATATAGTTCTAGCTTTTGGATTCTATCTATAACAAGCGACTAGATAAATTACTTTTGTGGCTGATCACCAACAGTAAGCAAAGCAGATCCTTCATGAAAAATAACAGGTTTTTAATTAAAAAAAAGAAACATTCAGACATCAAGGAACTTTTCATAACTCCAAGTCTTTAGAAACTTAATGTGTTTGAAGAAATCTGGCATTTGCAGAACAGATCCAAAAAAACAACAGTAGATCAGACCTCTATAATCTCAAGGTTATAATAAAAGTAGAGAACTCTCATTTTTAAATCCCCTATCCAGCAAACTGCAGAAATATCATCTTAACTTTAACCAGGTCAATAGTGCCATTGATTTCGGTGGGACTACACATGTACTTCAAGTTAAGGACATATGTCAGTGAATTGCTGAATTGGGACTTCGTACATCATTGCCTATTCTATAACGTGAACATTTTCTATTACCGATAAAATATTAATTTTCCGTAATTTATTTATTCTTCCAGCTGTCTTCAAGATTTGATTCTTTGGCCTTTGTTTCAGTGGTAAAATGGTAGTCAGCTGTGAAGCAGACCACAGGGCAGGTGCAAGATCACCATGATTCGCTGACTTTCTAATGTATGTACCATATTTGATTACTGTACAGTCTGACCAAAAAAGCATGGAAACATGGGAATTAGTATACTGGATGAAACCAGCAGTCCATCTAGTCCAGCAATGACCAATTTCATCTGCTTCTGAGAAAGGTGCTACAAACCCTTCAGTAAGCAGATAGCAGACATACTGACCACATACAGTTTTCTCCTAACCACACTAATTTGAGGTTGACTTATGCCCTGAAGCATGAGGGTTCAGGGACCTTCCTGATACATTCAAGGGTGCAATCCAGACTAGGGAGAGATTGTGTCACTGCCTGACCCAGAGCCCTGGGAGCCTCACAATGCTTTGCTGTTGTAGCTCCCAGCCTGGGCTATTCACAGACAGATTACCTGCATGCAGGTCATAACCTGAGAGTCTGTGTACAGCCCTGGTCCAGCAGCACTGACCCCAGCAGCCTAATCAGCAGCACACCAGCCATGGTTACTACCTGCAGGGTGATCCCAACACACTCCCAGTCCTGAAATTTCCCAAAAATATGTGTTCTACACTGCCTAGCCCTTTCCTGGACAGTCCAGATATTAGAGGTCTGTTGCCTCTGTAAGCGGTCAATATTTAAGCGTTTCCTACTACTTAAGTGGAATTACCAAACAATTTGGTTTAAATGCAACACTGGTTTAGTTCTGATAGTTTATTTAACTAAAAAAAGAAAGATTTTAAATGAATACAAGTATAAAGCATTAATGTCACAAATGGTTACAGGAAAAATAAAAGTACAACACTTTCTAATAGCTAAAACTCAACAAGTTAGACTTTGTTCAAGGTAAAATCCTTGCCACATATTCACAGAAACCCAAAATCTCAGACCAGGATCTCCCTCAAAGTCAAAGGGCTGGTGAAAGAGAGGGAGATAGAGAGATAGAGAGAGATGTCTTGTGGTATTTTTGACCCTCACTTTAATCATAGAATCATGGAACTGGAAGAGACCTTGAGAGGTCACCTACACTCATGGTAGGACTAAGTATTAATATTCTAATCGCTCTTTGAAGTGGATTCCTCTGAGGATTTCCCCTCAAAAGCAAATTTTATTCTAAAACTAAAGGCAGCGACATGGAGTCTGGTGGTGAAAGTGGCTCCATGCTCTTCCTTTTCCCTGGTGTACGCTGAAATGCAGATTTGCCTTATCTCCTGCCATTTCCCCGTCTTGCTGCCTCAAGGGTCCTCTTTATTACTTATATGTAAATTGAGGTACACACTGTCCTTTGTTTAGGATAGACCTGTTTAACAACTTTTGCCTAGTCAGGGCTGTGTGGGATTGAACATGTGCTACCAATATTATACTGGGGGACTTCATAACATCACATATAACGTTGCTACAAATATTTCACTACGATATTATTGACCAGGTAGTTGGTTTTTTTTTTTTCAAATGATAGCTCATAAGGCATATTTTGTACAATAGTGTGTAGGGTGGTGAATACCTGGGTAGTGTCATATCCAGTGATGGATCAACTCACGAATATCCAAATGATAATCATGAAGTCAAAGCTACGTTGGACTGGTCATGTCAGCTGCATGGATGCCAACAGAATCCCCTGCCAGCTTCTGTATGGTGAACTCTCCCAGGGCATCCAGCATATATGTCGTCCAAGGAAATGTTACAAGGACACCATCAAAGCCAATCTGCAGTACAGCAATATCAAACCTAGGGACCTTGAGGACTCCGCCAGCGACAGAACACAGTGGCATGCAACAGTCAGAAATACCTGCATCACCTTTGAGGAAGACCACTGCCAGTGCCTACAAGAGGCACGTGAATGACATCACAGAGCATCAGCAGCGCACAATCCACTGACCGCGAACTTCCCATGCATCATCTGCAGCAAAATGTGCACCTCTAGTATTGGCTTGTACAGTCATCAGAGGGCACACCATGAGACCAACAATAGATGATCTGCACAGATTTGTCATCACTGGATCGATGGACTTTGAAAAAGAAGGTGAATACAAGAATGCTTTCGGTCACACTTCCAAAACTCCTGTGCTTTTTTTTTTTAAACTAAAATAATGTTGGATATTTTCTTATTATCCATATAAATATCAAGCCTTTTTGTTGAACCTGTCTATGCTCTGGGTCTCATTAAATCTTGTAGAAATGAGCGCCACAAGAAAAATGTGCATTGTGTAAAAAGTATTCCTTTTCCATTCCATTTACTGATTGTCCATTTGTTCTTGTATTATGAGAAGAATGAATACGACATTCAAATCTACTTCCTCCACACCATTTATCACTTAGCGATCTTATATTGTCTCTTTCTAAGTAAACTAGTCCCATTGTATAAACTTCTCTTTTATTTTCATTCCTTGCCTATCTTCTTGTTGCCGCTCCGAACCTCCATCATTGCCTGTTAATCTAAGGGATCGTCTTTGGGAATATGTCATACACCCTTTATAAGAAAACAGAGATGAGTTTCTAATTACCAAACTAGTGATCTGTTTTTTTTAAAGAAACTAAAATCTACAGTCATTTTGTTTATTATTATCATATATTCTTTAAATTGTCCTTACTGCGCATCCAATGAGAGTTTCATTTTTGGAATAGCGAATAGACATGAACATAGTGAATCCATTTAACAATACGTGTTAAATATTGAACCATTCTTATTACATTGTCGCTTTGCTTGAAATGTATTTGTCATTGTCTGCTGGCCTAAAGCACCTGTTTCTAACTAGAAAAAGAATAGGCTTTTCATCAGTGGAGCACAAGAGCAGCTTTTTCTTTGTCCCTAAACTCATTTAAAGTCACGATTCAATCCAGGGGTCAGCGAGGGACTGACTTCTAAGTCCATTTTAGCTGTCAGATCTTTTTGGGGGGTGGGGGCGGGGCCGGGGAAGAATGCGTTTGAAAATCGGAAGAGGAAAAAACCCAACAAAACTTGCTATACTCTGCCACAGAGATTAAAAATGAGGGTGCTTCCTGGCATGCTGCATCAAAAGACTTGATGAAATATGATAGCGCAGCAACGCCTGATTTCAGAATGTTGTTATAATACTAAATTTGTGTCAGGTAATATTGTATCTCCTCCTTTCTCCTCCTCCCATAATCTTTTTTTACACACTGCCACAGTAGAGAAGATAACATTAACTTGAGCAGTGTCTCCGACTGGCAGAGTGAGAAGACATTATTAATGAGACTGAAGATTAGCCAAAATTTTCAGCATATCAGCTCTTGCATTAGTTTCCTGTGAATTGGAGGCAACATGTAGAGTTGGCTGCAACTTCCAGAGCTAGGAGGAGAGCAGTATTCCATTTTGCACGAGAATTGTGTACGCTTTCGAAATGTTGTATTCATCTGGATGGAATGATAATAAACATTCAAAATTCTGCTGTGAAACCGTAAATCTGGAGAAAACAAACCATTTTGAATAATCATACAATCTGATAATTCTTCAATACAATAACCACATGGCAGGCTAAAAGGAGAGCCGAGGATTCTAAAGCTACAGTACAGCTAGGTGCCTGAACATGCAATTTGCCCACTTCGCCTTAGGCGCACCGTGCTTGCCATAGATGCGGAAGCCGTGGTCCCCAGCCACCAAGCCTGGAACCTTGTTTAAGTGCTTGTTGAGTCCCATGAAGCGCAGGGGCACGAATATCGTCAGAAAAAGTCTGCCTGTCTTAGGGTATGTCTACATGCCGTAATATTTCGAATTAGCTTAAACCGATATTAACAAAACAGATTCATAAAATCGGTTTACGCGTCCAAGTGGGATCCTGAAATCGATTGTTTGCGGTCCATGGTGCCAAGCTACCATCGCACTTTAGGAGCGGTGCACTGTGCGGTAAGCTGTTCCTCAGCTATCCCCATATTCACATCTCCGTGTGGAGCACAGTGGACCTGATGGGCAAAACACTGCCCGGGTGGGCTGGTACAGCCCTCACCCCTCCCTTTGTGAAAGGAGCAGACAACCCTTTGGCGCCTTTCGCGAGTGCATTGAGCAAACGCCATATAGCACAGCATCTTTCCCTTTTTTTTTCACGTGGTGGTGAGGGGAAATAAACTGAGGAGCTGTCCTAACCCTCCGACACTGTGTTTGCTACCGCAATTGGAGCTCACCAAGAATGACGAAATATTTCAGAGACTGCTGGTGGACTGTGGGGAGAGGGAGTCCTCAGTTCCCCCTCGCCTCCCGTCATGAGCTGTCCATTTGAGTCTCTGGCTGTCCCCGTTACCTTGTAACACAGCCTGTGTATGCTGGGTTTTTATTCAAACCTTTTGGCATTTCGTGTTCGTAAACGGAGCTGATACAACAGATTTGTCTTCCCCTACTGCGATCAGACCTGCTACTCCGTACGGTTATGGAGCTCTTTTCGATTTCAAACTGGACTGCCAGCCGTGCGATCAGACTCCACAGGGGCAGACAGGAAGAATTCAAGTTCGGGGCTTTCCTGTTACCTGCCCCTGCAGCCGAGTAGATTGCTGTCCAGAGCGGTCGGTGCTGCCTTTGGGACCGCCCGGAGGCCATAACGGTCGATTCGCCACAATGACACCTAATCCGAGTACTACTATCGATTAGTGCTATCCTCTCGTGGAGGATTCCGAAATGATTAAGGAGCCGTTTAACTCGATATTAATGACGACGTCGTGTGAACGGATACAGCGTTAAATCGGTATATCGGCCATTAAACCGATTTAAAGTCGCAGTGTAGACCTGGCCTTAGGAATGTATCCGGGATCTGTTACCATAGCATCTCAGCACCTTAGGCTTTAATGCAGCAGTTCTCAAACTGGGGTCTGTGGACCCCTGGGGGTCTGTGAGGCTACTCCAGGGGGTTCATAAGTCATGTTTGGGGCTGCCGGTGCCACTGATCAACTCTTTGCCCACCCTCCCAGTGCTTCCTGCATGCTGCGGAAAAGCTGTTCAGCAATGTTGAGGAGGCACTGGAAGGGAAGGGGGGGAGTAGGGATGAGGCACACTTGGGGCAGGGGGTGGAAAGAGGCGGGAAAGAGGAGAGACGGGGTAGAGTGGGGGCAGGAAGAGGTGGGACGGGAGTGGGGCTTTGGGGGAAGAGGTGGGGCCTGGTTGAGCACCCCCTGGGGAATATTAGAAGCTTGGTTGGGGGTCCGTTAAAAATTTTAAATCAAAATGGGGGTCCTCGGGTTGCTAAAGTTTGAGAACCACAGCTTTAACATATGTATTTTCACATGACAGCGAGAAAGGGAAATACAATTATTTCCCCATTTCACAGATGGGAAACTGAAGCACAGAGAAATTAAGGGCCAGATCCACAAAGACATGTAGGCACCTAAAGCCTAGAGTTAAGCACCTCAATTGCAGATTTGAGCATCACTATGATCCACAAACTCCCTGTCCAATAGCCACTTAACTCTGTAGGTGCCTGAACTCTCTTAGTGCCTAAATTTCCACAGTAAAAGGTGTGACAATGCTGCCCGTGGGAGCCAGCTGAGGTCACTCAATCAGGGTGAACTGCAAACAGAATGGGGCAAACAAACCCCAAACACTGGCGAATATTCCAATACTTCGATTTACCAAGTCAGCACAAAACAGCTTCTATAGTACCTCACTGGTTACTCAGAAGTCCAAATAATGCAGTCCCCTTAAAGTACCCAGCCTCAGGCCTCCATGCAGACACACATGTCAGATATGATGATGATTACTGAAAATCTTATCTCATCATATAAACAAAAAGGTTCTTCCAATCCCAAAGGATCAGCCACACACCCAGGTTCAGTTATAACTTAGATCTTACCCAAAATACGTGCTTATAGCCAATTCGTATTAACTAAGCTAAAATTTATTAAAAAAGAAAAGAGAGAGAATGTTGGTTAAAAGATCAATATACATACAGACTTAAATTCAATTCTTGACATTCAGATACATAGCAGAGATGAGCTTGTAGTTGCCAAAAGTCCTTTTAGAAATAGTCCATAGGTTATAGTCCAATGTCCATATTCAGGGTGACTCCAGTCAGTGACTGGGGATCTCAATCCTTGTGGCTTAAAGTTTCCCCCTCTTGCAACCGAAAGCAGATCTGAGACGAAGAAGGATTGTGTCCCAGGGTCTTTATACATTTCCTGCAATCTTTTGGCCTGAGAAAACCATACCCTTAACTTTCCTTCTCCTAAACATCATGCAATTAGAACGGGATAATTTAACCATTAAACAGTTCAGATACAGGTTACCGTGACCTTCAAAGAGACATATAGACAATAATACTATTTCACTCAAGCATCTTCCTAAATGTTAATATTCCTTTTGTGATCTTTGAATCAAAGCTATAGCAATAGACAAGACTTGTTTGCTTATATCACAAGACCTGAGCAAACATCTACCCTTCTGTCTCTAACAATGCAGACTTGCATTTCAAAGCTCTATTCATTTACATATCTTCCTAACCAGTCTGTAAAGTTCTGCCATGGGTCAGGTCAGCTTGTGAGTTAATTAACTCTTTCTGGTCCTGTCACCTTTCATCGAAATATAATATTACACTTATAACATCACAAAAGGTCCCTAGGCACTTACATTTCTGCCTCTGGGTATGTGCCTAGATGTCTATCTCACACCTAAGCCCCAGCTCAATCTTCAAACCAGGTACAGATAAGAATTACCCAATCTGTCTCACCTGCTGGGTCCAATCTGGTAAGCATGTTCTGTGAATGCCTAATGCCACACAAAATGGCCAGGAGCTTGGAAGAGCTGTCCTTCCTAACACAATTTAGCCCAGTGAGTTGGGTACCCACCTACTGTGTAGGAGACCCTGGTTCAGTCCCCCCTCTCTCCTGATGAGATGGGATTTGACATCTCTGAGGTGAATACCCTAATCTCTGGGCTATGGTATAGTTTGGTCTCTCCTGTTGAAGCTGTTCCATTTCGTATAAATAATTACATATGCATTGGGCCAGAGGGAGAATGACTCTCTAGTCCAGAGGTTAGGGGACTCACCTAAGAGGTGGGAGATCTCTCTTCAAATCCCTTCTCCTTATCTGGTGGGAGGGGAAATTCAACCAGTCTCCCATACCCTGAATTAGTTCCCTAACCACTGCTAAAGGTTACAAGGCAGGACACCTCCTACCCCCAGGCTGTTTTGTGTGGAGCTAGACGTGTGCTACTGCTGTCCTTGCAGGAACTGGCTTAGGCTCCTGGCTGCAGGGGGAGGTTTCTGGCTGTGGACAGGCAGTGGGGACATCTACATTTGAGCTGAGGTCTGTGATTGTAAGCTTGCATAGACGTACCTGCACTAGCTGTGCTTGGGCCAACAACTAAACTAGCAGTGTCTCTGCTGTGACACGGGCAGCTACTCTCCCCGGCCAACCCAAGTACAATCCTACCTGATCCCTCGAGTACGTATTCAGGACGCTAGCCCATCCCGCCACAGGCACACTGCTATCTTTAGGCACTAGCTTGTGTGCAGCTATGTCATAAATGGATAGGTAGGTAAGGGTTAAGTTTCTTTTACCTGAAAAGGGTAACCGAACACCTGACCAGAGGACCAATCAGAGAACTGGATTGTTTAAAGTCAGGGGCGGGAATTTGTATACTCGGTGTCTTTGTTGTTTTCTTAGCTATGAGGAAACAAGTCTTCTTCTAATTCTCTCCTAATACTTCTTCTAAACATCTGTAAGTACCCAGGAACCGCAAAGTAATTCAGCTATGATGGTCTTTGGGGTGTATTTACCTGTATGTTAATTTGTTGTGCTGGTTTAATTGGGCTATCTTTTAAATCAGACTGTTTCTTTATATTTTCTTATAAGCAAGAGCCTGTATTGAGTTTCTTAATGCAAGATGATTGTTTTATATTTTCTTTCTTTTTTTCTATAAAGTTTTCTTGTTAAACCTTGTGAAAGTTCTTTTCCTAGGGAGGCAAAGGGAAAAGCCAGGCTGTGGGCTATTTTCCTATTTGGGTCCAGGGAAAGAGCAGACTACGGGGAAAGAGACGAAGAATTCTCTCTGTTCTCTGGTGGTTACAGTTTTTCCCTCATTCCTGGAGCAAGGGGGGTGGCAGAGCCCAGCTGTGGGTATTTTGCATCTCCATTGTCCTGAGGGAAGCAGAAAAGCTGGTTTCTTGGGTCACACAGGTTAGCCGCGAGGCAAGCCTGATAAGGAGGGGGAAGGGGTTATTTTCCCTGCTTTTAGCATCCAAGGGATTGGGAATCTGGGTGTCCCACCAAGGGAGGGGTGGGGACACCAGAGGGAGGAAAGGGGGGATCAGGCCCCATAGATTAATTCCTGATCTGGTGGCAGCGAGAATATCCAAGCTGGTAGTGAGCTTGGGGGAGTTTCAGGTAAGCCCCCAAACTTTGGACGCAAAAGTCCAGGTTTGGGACAGGACCAGACTGGTGGACACTAAAGTCCAGGTCTGGGACTGGACGGCTAGATTACCACAAGCTAGCACAGGAACATGCTGGGAATCACACTTCTCAGCTCAAATGTATGTGTACTCAATGGCCCTAACTCTGTGAGAGGGTTCAAAGTTAAGAGACACCCTTCTCCTCAGCATCTGCTATTGTCTAACTTGGGCAGCTCCCCACCTATCATGCTGGCTTTTGTGGATCCCATTCTCAGGCACCTAACTCTCTCTGTAACCCTGCATTTGTGGATTCCATTGATTTTCAAGGCATTTAAAAGTTAGGTATTGCAACACTTGAGTCTCTTTGCAGGCATGTCTAAAATCACAGAGAAAGTCTGGTAGAGCATGGAATTGAGCCTGGATCTCCAGCCTACCACCCTAACCACTGAACTATTCATCTCAGTAAAAAGCAAGCTTTTGATTTAGGTACCTAAATAACTTATGGCACCTCGCTGAGATTATCTACCCTTGTGCAACGGGATAAAGAGGCTACTATACTCCCTTCAAGAAATTACCCACTATGTCCAGTTGCAGCTGGGCCTTGTTAAGGAAGCGGGCCTTCAAATGGAAGGATCTCAGTTATAGGAGAGATCTTTGCTCCTATGGTTGGGTATGCTTTGCTTGGGATGATATGCACCTTCAGGGCTTGGTACTGAGCAGCATATGAGAGGGAAATTTTGAGTTTAGATTGTTTTGGGGCTGACTGTTGTTGTAGTGTTCTCTGGAGAGCCAGGGCATTTTCTGGTGGGAACTCTGAGGAGGCTGAAATAAAACTATTCACCCAACAGGGGAGGTGTGGCTGATGTCCTTGTGACCCTATTAGGGCAGCCACTATGCCTAGTGTCTATAATTTTTGGAATTCAGTTTAGCTACCTTGTTAATATTACAGATAATATTAAGGCAAGATGCCAAACTGTCAGCTCAGTGAATGCTCTCACTGTCTTCTAATTATATATGAAAACTGAACTCTCATGGCTAGTGACTGCAATACTTTGTTATTCTTACAGCAAAAATGGGTAGGGAGATTTAATATGGGGAATTTAGTATAATACTACATATTACGCAGATATGAAAGGTAACTTAAATAACAGACAGGTTTTTAATGGTAGTAGTTATCAGGCAAACACCTATTCTATTATAAATAGATTCTTATACCTTGCTCATCATTGTAATATCTGAACGTCTCCTAGTAGTGCATTAAGAGATCTGACTACACATCAGTCCCATGTTTATTCTCTCATCCTCTCCCCAGGGGGAGAGAAGTGCGTAGAACAGAGTGTTTTGCCTTGGAATTTGTAATTGTCTTGGGAAAAGAATCTGCTGTGTGTACAGAAATGTGCGAGTTCACCTTTCTCAGGTTGTTCCTGGAAAAGAAACCATAGTTATACATACGGGACAAGCTTGGCAATTGCTACATGGTCAGTGCTTTCCCACAGACCTTCTAATGCCTGAGTCTACTAATGACCTAAACTCCATGTAGCAGTGCCCTGGGAAAACTTCTGTCACTAACAAATGGTGAATCAGATAGACTCCCAAAATAAATCTGTTGAAGATTAACTTAATTACCTAAAGCTTCTAGGAGCTTGGGGATTTGCAATGAAGTACTTACAATAATAGAAAAATAAGAACTAACTCAAACTAACATATCATCCCATTATTGCAGTGAACAAGTCATAGGTATTCAGAGGTATGTGTCATTGCATGTGCATATAAGTTGCAAGGATATTAATGTAAAATACATTCAGAATTCTGATCCATATATAGATTTATTTTTCCTAGGTCTTATCCTACGTAAGTCTTAGCATAAAAGCCTAGCCCCACTGAAGTCAATGAGAGTTGCCATTCACTTTAATGGGCCAGGATTTAACCCTTAGGGCTTGTCTACACTACCCGCCGAATCGGCAAGCAGCGATCAATCCAGTGGAAGTCGATTGATCACATCTCATATAGATACGATAAATCGACTGCTGAGCGCTTTCCCGTCGACTCTGATACTCCACCAGAACAAGAAGCTCAAGTGGAGTCGATGGGAGAGCACTGGCTGTCGACTAATCGCAGTAAAGACACTGTGGTAAGAAGATTTAAGTATGTCGACTTCAGCTATGCTATTCACGTAGCTGAAGTTGCATACCTTAGATTGACCCCACACAGTAGTGTAGACAAGGCCTGTGTCTCTGCATCCCTGTTCAGGTATTGCCACTTCAATAACTAATGTCAATGAACATTGTGTAGCTGTAAAAAATTTACAGCTTGTTCCACAGGCTTCAAAATGTATAAATGGCCATCAACTAATTTCCTCAGTTAGCCAAATCGAATATAAGACAGTGACTTAGCTCTGTTTTTTCCCCAAATAGCCTTTTAGCTGAAACAAATCTTTCTTTCAAGCACAGCAAGTCTATGTAATCTGCATGAGTTCTGAAATTGCTTTTCACTTGATACCCTGGTGTCTCTAAGAATATTGTTACAAAATTACCAATATACTTTGTGGGATAGAGGCTGTTGAGAAATATTTATCTCCATTGCAGAGTGTCTTCTAGCTGGCAGCACTAGAGGATAGTGCTCTGTCCTAAAATACATGTAGCTATTTCACAATCAGTAAAGTATGATCCAAGACACAAACTCTTCAGAAACACCAGTAAGGCTTAGGTGTCTGATCTATTGTTATGTATCTTGTCAGACTTGGAAAGTAATTTCTTATTGTCCTAGGCTAGATCAGCATCATTAGCCGTTTGAAACTAGATCCAACTTGAGAGCCCGTCGTGGAAGACTCTCAAACCATTCCATCAACCTCTACAAGGTAGAATCTTGCTGCCCATCTAACTCTTTAAGAATGAGGTCCATAATTTTCTAATGCAGGAGTGCTCAATCAGTCACAGAACTATTCACACTGAGGTCTTGTCTACATTTCCTCATGGGATCGATCTAAGATACGCTCATCTGTTGACTCCGCTTGTGCTTCTCGTTCTGGTGGAGTACTAGAGTCAACGAGAGAGCATTTAGCATACTAGACACGATAAATCAACCCCCTGCTGGATCGATCGCTGCCCACCGATCCGGAGGCTAGTGTAGACAAGCCCTGAGAGGCTACCCTCCAATGTCTCTTCTCTTGATGTAAGCAACATTGCCTCCCACATCTTTGTAACACGTTTCCTCAGCATTCGATTTAACTGAATGTACCTACCATTAGTTCTTTCCCTAGGAGATGACAGGAAGAAATCCCCAGGCTTGGAAGTCTGTGTTTCTCCCCTCCCTCCCGTGGGTCAGGATTAGCTTCCTTTTTAGGCAGTAACATTCCACAGAAGAAACGTGCATTTTCAGAATCAGCTTCTATCATGAACTGTAGTTCTTACTATATTGCTACAATAAGTTACGCTGTATCTTTATGAATGACAAAAGCCATTAATCTAACAACCATAATAATTTATTACCATAATTAAGTAGATTATTTAATAATGTCAAAGTCTACATTTCCTAATAGATCTAATTAACACAGTATTTTACGTTCGTTCAAACTTTATGTGCTGGTTCTTTAAAATCTCTTACCCACTAACACTAGAAACTTGGTCAGACCCAAATGAGGTTCAAAAGGGACTCAGGACAAACTCTGGAATGGACAAAAGTGCAGGACAAAATGAGGACATACTGTTGGCCCACTAATACTCAAATACTCTTCTGCTTCTAAAAGCCTCTTTTCTTTCCACTAATATTACCCTTCCTTCCTTCTGTGCACACTACATGCTGTTGGAACAATGGTGAAGTCATACGTCAGTACTATATGGTGGAAAGCTGTTTCTTCTTGTCCACTAGTACCACCTAACCTTGGTCATGCTGCAGAAAGACACTTATGCGCCTCCTCCTCACAAGTAAGTGGCACAGTAGTCTTCTTGTCATTATCATCTTTCATGTGGAATGTAATATTGTGTTGACCAATCCATAGAGTAAGCCTTCTGGAACAGCAGTGACAACTCTTATGATATTTGATGTATTTCAAAAAGCTTCAGGAGTCAAGTAATTATATGAGAATTCAGCTTTCATTCTTATATGAACATTCATATAATTTCTATCCCTCCTGGATGAAGGAAAACACAAACTCAAGTTTAACCTTATAGGCTCAAAACCAAGAAGGCAAACAAAAAGAGTTCAAAATTTATATTAAAAAAATAATTCATGATTCTTAGTCAATCTGATTATTTTGGGAAGGGCTGACTCGTGATATTGAACATTTGAGGTAGGCAATACCAAGACATAGTGAACAATTCTGTACTGTCCTCCTCTTAAAGCAGGTTAGGAGCATTCCCAAGATCCTCTGTATTCCAAAGGGACCTCCCAGTCCCTGCCTCACTGCTTTGTCTATATCTTTTCATCACAATCCTCTGGTCTGATGTTCATCCTCAAATGCAAGGTGTCTGTAATAATAACAACACTTTGCAATTCTATAGTGCTGCCCATCTGGTGATCTCAAAATGCATCATTAATTAAGCCTCACAAGTTATTGTAAGAATAATGATGCTAAATATATTTCCCCAGACATTTATAGTTTACATTTTCCAGACTCAGATGTTGATACACCCAGCTGGGAGGAGTTTTTTTGTTTTGTGTTTTAAAATTCTAAGAGGGACTATTTTTTTGCTTGACATAGTTACTGTGCAAATAATGCAGGACTATTTAGGAGATTAAAAAGGGATTGTTGGCTTTCAGCCTTGCTAACTCTCCAGATCCAATGATGATGTAAAGGAGCCCTTTGGGGTGCATTTTACTGATCACCACCCTTATTTAGCAATTCTTTACTATCCATTCTATCTGAGCCCTTTTTTTCTTCTATCTATTGACTAATATTCCATCACCTTTTTATTCTTTGGGGTCCAGCTTAAAGGAAAAGGCATTATTTTAATTAGATCATGCCAGAGAAACCAGATATCTTTCTTTGAGAAGATAACTGATGTTCAAGGCAACATAAATGCAGTACATCTAATCTAACTGGATTTTTGTAAAGCATTTGATACAGTTCCACATGAGAAATTATTAGTTAAATTGGAGAAGATTAATAAAAGAATCCAAAGTTGGATAAGGAATTGGTTAAGGGGAAAACTGTCAGAGCCAGATTTAGGGGCAGGCAACCCAGGTGACCACCTGGGGTGCCAGGCTTGGGGAGCACCAGGCTTGGGCTTCTTTTTTTTTTTAGTGACAAAAGTTTCTATAAGCTTAGAGGAAATGATTTTTTTTTATTTGGCATGAATAAAAACAGATTTACAGATCCTAGCATGCAAATTTATTGTCTTATATGACAGGAATAAATCATGAATGCAAATTGTGCATCAAAGTTGTGGAATGGGGTATGAATGCAATAAAAAATAAGGCATTCAAAAGTTTAACAAATGGAGGGGGATGCTGAAGATGCTCCTCACTTGCGATGCCATTTGGTCTACGACTGGACCCTGGAGATTGCAATGGGTCATGCTGAAAGGTGAACTGTCAGGCTGGAGGGAGTTTCCCATGAATAGGTCCTGGGACCAATCTTATTTAATATTTTCATTAATGACCTTGACACAAAAAGTGGGAGTGTGATAATAAAATTTCTAGATGACACAAAGTTGGGAGGAGAAGGACTGGAATATCGTACCAGGAGATTTCGACAACCTTGAACACTGGAATAATAGAAATGGGGTGCAACTTAATAGTGCAAAGTGCAAGATCATGCACTTAGCAACTAACAAAAGGAGTTTTTGTTATAAGCTAGTGACTTATCAATTGGAAGCAATAGAGGAGAAGAAAACCTGAGTGTATTGGTCAATCACAGGATGACTCTGAGCTGCCAGTGTGATGTGGCCTTGAAAAAGGCTAATGCAGTCCTTGGATCCATCAGGTGATATGTTTCCAATATAGATAGGGAAGTGTTATTACCATTGTGTAAGACAGCAGTGAGATCTCATCAGGAATACTGTGTACATTTCCTTTCTCCCATTTTTACAAAAGATTAATTCAAACTAGACCAGGTGCAGAGACGGATTACTAGCATGATCAGAGGAATGGAGAACTTACCTTTTGCGAGAACTTACCTTAAGGAGCTTGACTTGTTTAGCCTAACCAAACCAAGGCTGAGGGGAGATGTGAGTGTTTTCTATAAAGATATCTGAAGGATAAATATCAGTGAGGAAGAGTGGTTATTGAAGTTAAAGTCCAGTGTTGGCACAGGAACAAAAGGATATAAACTGATTATCAACAAGCTTAGGCTTGAAATTAGATGAAGTTTTCTAATCATCATCATCATCATCATCATCATAATGAAGTTCTGGACCAGCCTTCTAAGGGGAGTAATGGGGGCAAAAAACTAACTTGTTTCAAGATGCAGGGGTCTTTCACTCCTGTCTTACTGAGACACTGGGTCTCAGCTTCTGGTTCCTTCCAGTCCCAATGATAGATTTGCGCTGGTTTGTATCAAGTTGAATTTTCAAGGCTATCTTGCAAGAGAAAGGGCTAGAGGGTCTTTCTTTTCTTTGTTTTTAATGATAGCTGAGATTCTCCAGCAACCATGTAGGATGGCTCTGTTAACAAGGGATTCAGGCAAGGCCAGCTGTGAGTTTTGACTAAATGTTTTTCTGTTGGAAAATACTGATTCTTCAAACTGAAACATCACAATAATATATGAGTTTGGATGGGAATGTAATCAAGACTATTTCTTTAATGTCACTATTAATCTATGGGCAGAAAACAACTTCTCTACCCCTCCTTTTGATTTGGTCATTCCCATGTGACCTTTATGTATTTGTTCCAATATTTTCCTTCTCATCACTGTGGGAACCACAATCTGTGTCACTCCTGAAATCACTGAAAGCTCATTTTTATAGTGGGAATAGGCAGGTGGGAAGTGTTGACTTTTTCCTCTTTTCCTTATTGCTTGTACTGCTGCTTGTAGTGTTTCACCTTTACCTGTTTCTGTCTCCAATTCATCCCATATGCCTCAAGATGCAGCATATGACACTTTTGTCATGATCATATGTATGTTTACTGCTTGTTCCAGATCATTAGGCTGTGTATTGTCCCATGAAGCATATGCTTTTGAGTATATGTCTGCCATTTTTAAGTGTCACTCATATTGGATCTAAAAGCTCACATCATACTTCTGTATTTTCCAAAGCAGCCACTGTGGTGCTTTTCCAAGTCCCTTTTTGTGTATTGCTGTCAATGGTTTGTGCTAAGTTTCTGCTTTGAAGCTACCACCATACAGAAAGTCATGAAAATGTGTACATATATATGCCAGACCTAATGTCTCTTTTTCTGTTTACACCTATATCTTTTCTTTGGTTGCCATAGCCATACATACATATAAGACTGATAACTAGTTAATTCCATGACCCTGTTATAGTACTCCTCCCAACCCTCCTTTAGAGGCATGATGTCTTTCAAAGGGTCAAAAGGTTGCAGCTCTGAAGCTGATGTTGGAATGTACTTTAAGTCATTGAACTCGCTTTCATGCTCAGGCATTCATGCCCACGCCATAACCTCATGGAGGAGATGTCTTGGGTGAGTTGTAAGAGCTGTATAGTTAGGTATGAATTTGCTGACATAATTCAACATGCCTAATACAGCCTTTGAATTCCCTTTTTATCTTCAGGTCTCAGCATGTTCAATAGTACCTGAATCTCTGATTCACTGGGCAGGAGTTCCTTTGAGGTCAGTGTCTCTTCCACCTATATTACTTCTGTTTGAAATTGACATTTGGCCTTATTCCACTTAAGTTATGAGCTCTCACAATTTTCAGGACTCTCCTCAGTCATTCCTGAACAGCTGTGCTGTCCTAAATTTTTATGTCATCAATGTACACTTTCATGCCTGCTAGACCCTCATAGTACAGTGAAATACTTCTGCAGCTGAACATATTCTGAAAGGTAGTATTAGGAAGCAGTACGTTGAAAGTCCAGATCTTGGAGTTCTCCGTGTGTAAGTGGATATGCCAAAATCCAGCTGATACATCTAATATGCTAATTAATTTGGCTCCTTCCATCTCAGGCAATGGTTCACTTACTGTGGGCAAGTAGAAGTGTACTCTTTCTGTATTTTTGTTCAGCTCCTTTGGGTCCACACACAACTGTAATCATCCTCCTTTTTCCCTACAGTTACTATGCATTGATCCCAATTTGTTGGTTCATATATTCTCTGAATGATACCATATGTTGTCATGTTTTGCATCTCTTTCGTCTAGACTCTTTCTTTTTGTGTACCATGCACCATGGTTCTGCATCTTCTCTTAACCATGTCTTGTATGTTACTGTGACTACAGCTTCATCTGATGCTGTTAATAGTTTCACATGTGTTCCCATGTTGTCCTTCTGCCTCTCTATACAACCTCTTAACAAAGCACTTCATATATATGTAGGCCCAAGCCTGAGCATGCCTTTGTGTACCACCCTAAATTCTTGTTTTATCATTTCCCCTCTGTGTTGCAGTGTCAGTGTGCATTCTCTGTTCATGCATTAGTCTTTTGTGGATACATTTGACTCCTCCATTTTTACATGCTCCTTACAGCTCTCTATTTCAGTGTCTATTATTACATTTACTTGTGCCCCAGTGTCTATTTTGTATGTCACATACCTGCTATTTGTGAATATTTTATTTAGCCAATCTTTTGAGTTTTCAGCCTCCTCCATTATTGTGCTTTAAGAACAGCTCTTCCTCTTCACTTGAGGAATCCAGTTTTTCACTTAATACATGCATTTTCCTGCTTTCTCTCCACGGTTTAGCATAATGGTTAGGCTTATTACAATTTCTACATATTTACCCAATAGGTGGCATTTCTTTATATTCATGTTAGTTGCTACATCACTGTCACTCTTTCCTGCTTTCTGTGTTTGTGTATTCAGAGAGTTTAATTTCTGTGAACTTCTCCTTTGGTGGTTTAGCTCTGGTACTCACAGCCATACGCTCTGTGCCTTTCTCTGCACTTTTCATTTGCATTCTGTTTGCTTTGCTGCTTGCCGTTTACATATTGGACTTTTTAGTGCGGGAGCCATCTCCCTTCGTAACTATTCAGAGACCTTTTATTGTTATAACTCAGGACAATCTAGTGTTTAAGAGAGAGTCTTTTAATAGGCTATATTCACAGGCCTGACTTTTTAGTTTTAGGTTTGTGGAAATCTTTTCAATTGTTTCCCCTTCATTCTGGCTTCTTATCCTGAACATATATCTCTCATAACATTATTTCTAGGGACATTATTTCTAGGGACACAGTGATCCTCAAATATTTTCATTATTTCTGCTGCAAAGCTCTCCTCTCTTGTTCCAACTCTGTATGGAATGCTTTGTACGCAACTATGGCTTCTGTGCCTGCCACAGTTAAGAGTGGCACTCTCCTTTGCAAATCCTGCTGTTTATTTGCCCCTGTGGCTTTCATGCACAGTTCAAATTGCTTTTCTAGGCATATTCAGCATTGCTTCTAATTCTCAGGGCTGGTGGGAAGTCACTTACAGTTTTACAGGCTCACTAGGTCTTCCAGCACACTGTGCCTTCATCCTCTGGAACCCTGTAATATCTCACTGATGAGCAGACTGGTGTAAAGACAAACATTTTCTTAGGAACTGGAATTATGTACAACGAGTCAACAAACTTCCTACTGCTCTGGGTAGCTGGGTAGTGACTGCCCTGTCCTGGGCTTCTTTGTTTCTGCCCCAGTAGGAAGTATGTCACAGGAAACCAAAAACTGTATAAGAGAGTACAGGAAATGTGGCATCCCTACACTTCCCAGAGGTCTTACTTTATAGCACACTGAAATCCCCAAAGGTTCAAAACACAGGAGTCAAACCTCCCAGAATCATGAGATTGGTCACAAAATCATGAGGGTTTTTTGTAAAAAAAACAAAAACAAAAACAAAATACAACCCCTTTCCCCCCACCCAAGAATACTGTGCTTTGGGATCTGCTTTCTCACCCTGCCCAGCTACAAAGTATGTGACACTTAAAGGGTTGCCTGGTCTCACAAAGTGATAACAAAGTGATTTTGGCTTCTGCTGAAGGAGCTTTTGTTAGGAATCCCAACTGAGATCATATTACACAAGTGTATAAAGTGTTTTCTGAATGAATGAATTAATTAATTAATCCAAATGAATTAATGCTGTGCCCCTAGCCCTACATTTGCTTGTCCCTGGTCCATCACTTACTTATGCAGCCCCCACCTCCATGTCAATTCTATGCCCCCTCATCTCTACATCAATTAATTTTGTGTCCACCCAATTGTCACATCTGTCCCAGCCCCATAGACCCACATCAACTCTGCCCACCAGGCATGCAACAGTTCTATAACCCAGCCCCACTTCTGCCCCTCCTGCTGCTGTGGAGACTCTGCATCCCCCACAGATATGTGCTGAGTTGCTGCGTTTTTCTGCTTCCTCCTTCCTTCTTATTCCTTCCAGTTTAATCAATCGACCTGCATGATTTGCACCTCTTAAAACCAAGCCCGATGTGTCTCGATATTGGCACCAAAGTGCACGAATACTTATGAAATGTTAGCCTTAGCTCTCAGTCAGCTTTTGGGGATTATTCTTCTTTTTTGTTGAGTATTAAATTTGTCCAAAATGTATTTAAAAGTTCACTTACTCCTACATTTTCACAGCAGTACATGAAACTTTATCCAGGAAGTTCCAAGTTTGTGCAAGTTACATGGCTTAACTCCCACAAAATAATGTTGGAAGTGTGCAGTCTAAATTAAGACTAGGCTATCATATTAAAAGAGTCCAGACGCAAAATGAAATTTATGTCCATGGACTTTTTTTTCAGTAAAACCTCATAAATATCTCAATTTCTATTAAATAGGAGTTTTGACAAACACCTGTCTCCAACCTAATAGGCTAAGCTGCTAAAGGTCAGTGCTAAGCCATGCAAAAATAAAATAAAAAGAGCAGCCTCCATTCTTCCTGTAGAAAGTTAATTACTTGATTATTGCTGAAAGACCTTAGAACTTGCAGAGCATATCCTTTTCATTCCCACTTCATAGGGAGCTTCATGCACTCTTTAAGTGCTCCCCTTTTGTTCTGAGATCATTTCAGAAGTGCACGTGACTTGGCAACATCACATTGTCTAATTGCAGCAACTCATTTTTTTCCAGTTTGTTTGTGTCTTCCTGTCAAAAAGACAAGCTGTTTTATTTCTTTCCTCTTTGAGGATATCAAAACATGTGGAGCAAAACACCAGGCAAAATTAGCTAGAATTATGTTATAAATCCTCTCAGGAAGATATATTTTCATCAAGAATTCCTAGCATTCAAGTTTGGAAAATGACCTAGTTGGCAATATTGCAAGAGGTAAATAGTCAAATAGCATGGTATAAAATAAAAATCAGAAATCCTAAGGATCATTGTACAGAAAAATAATTTATTAACTACAAGGCTTTATCTCCTTTACAATATATCTCATGCTTCTTGTATGTATATTGTTTTATAATTTTCCGTACACATGATTTAATTTTCTGTTGTTCAGGATAAAGTTTTAGTCCACTATACGTTTTTGAGGTCTGTGCTTTACAACACTGAGGACAATGGGATCTTGGTCCAGGACTATGATTGCTAGTCATTACCACAGTACAGATAGTAAATAATAATATAACACATATTATTTATGCAGCCTAGCAAAACTTTTTATCATGAAATCATTTTAATAACCCCACTCATATAACTGTAGTTAATGTTATGTAGATGTTTTCTTTATACCTGTTTCCAGGGATTTATTACTGAATTGTAAATCCATTTCTGCAGTGAAACTTGCAAAAATGATCTGTATCAACATTTTGTAGGCAGCCTCTGAGCACATTTTTAAAACTAACTTTAAATTAGGGCTGTCAAGTGATTAAAAAAATGAATTGCGATTGTGTGATTTAAATTAATTGTGATTAATCGTGTGATTAATCACACTGTTAAAAAGTAATAGAATACCATTTATTTAAATATTTTGGATGTTTTCTACATTTTCAAATATATTGATTTTATTTACAACATAAAGTACAAAATGAACAGTGCTAACTTTATATTTATTTTTATTACGAATATTTGCACAGTAAAAAAGCAAAAGAAATAGTATTTTTAATTCCCCCATTCCAAGTACTGTAGTGCAATCTCTTTATCATGAAAGTTGAACTTACAAATATAGAATTCTGTACAAAAAAACCAGCATTCAAAAATAAAACAGTGTAAAACTTTAGAGCCTACAAGTCTACTCAGTCCTACTTCTTCTTCAGCCAATCGTTCAGAAAAAACACGTTTGCTAAAATTTGCAGGAAATAATGCTGCTTCTTTTTTACATCATCTGAAAGTGAGAAAAGGCATTTACCTTTTCAAGATATTTACCTGTCAGATGGGCTAAAGATTCATATGTCCCTTCATGCTTCAACCACCATTCCAGAGAACGTGTCCATGCTGATGACGGCTTCTGCTCGATAACAATCCAAAGCAGAGTGGACCGATGTATGCTCATTTTCATTACCTGAGTCAGATGCCATCAGCAGAAGGTTGATTTTCTTTTTTGGTGGTTCAGGTTCTATAGTTTCTGCATCAGAGTGTTGCTCTTTTAAGACCTCTGAAAGCATGCTCCACACCTCATCCCTCTCAGATTTTGGAAGGCACTTCAGATTCTTAAACCTTGGATCAAATGCTGTATCTATCCTTAGAAACCTAACATTGGTACCTTCTCTGCATTCTGTCAAATTTGAGGTGAAATGAACAACATGTGCTGGGTCACCATCTGAGACTGCTATAACATGAAATATATGGCAGAATGTGGGTAAAACAGCATGAGGCATACGATTCTCCCCTAATGAGTTCAGGCACAAATTTAATTAACGCTTTTTTTTTTAATGAGCATCATCAACATGGAAGCATGTCCTCTGGAATGGTGGCCAAAGCATGAAGGGGCATACAAATGTTTAAGACATCTGGCACTTATATACCTTGCAATGCTGGCTTCAAAAGTGCCATGCAAATGTCTACTCTCACTTTCAGGTGACATTGTAAATAAGAAGCAGTCAGCATTATCTCCTGTAAATGTAAACAAACTTTTTTGTCTTAGCTATTAGCTGAACAAGAAGTAGGACTAAGTGGACTTGTATGATCTAAAGTTTATACTGTTTTGTTTTTGAGTGCAGTTATGTAATAAAAAATCTACTTTTGTAAGCTGCACTTTCATGATAAAGCGATTGCACTACAATACTTGTTTGAGGTGAATTGAAAAATACCGTTTTTGCTTATCATTTTTACAGTGCAAATATTTGTAATAAAATATAAAGTGAGTACTGTATAATTTGTATTTTGTGTTGTAATTGAAATTTATATATTTGAAATTTTAGAAAAACATCAAAAATATTTAATACATTTCAATTGGTATTCTATTGTTTAACCGTGCTGCGATTAAATTTTAATCACAATTAATTCTTTTGAATTAATCACGTGAGTTAACAGTGAATAATCGAAAGCCCTACTTTAAATAAAAAGGCATTCAGGTTGACTGTCTTGTAACCTATGGCAGGTCATAGGAAAATACAGATATTTCAGATATGTTTTAAAACTATAATACCTTTAAGGAAACATTTCAGGGCATTGTTCTATAATCTCTGTAAAAGAGCTGAAAAGAAGCTAGAAAGTTAAAAATTTAAGTGGAAGGTAGAGAGATGATAGCAGAGAATACAGCTGTATCCTAAACAATCAGGAAAGGCAAAGACATATGCTTTTTCCAGTATACTTTGTACAGGTCTCCATCCTGCTCCCACTGAAGTGAATGGTAAAACTCCTATTGGCTTCCAGGGCACAGGATCATCCTCATAGTTGAAAACTTGTAAAGGGATAAGAGGGATCATAGAGACTGGCATCTAGGCACCCATCTCCTGGTGACTCCAGTAGGAGTTGTGCTCCTAAAACCATTTGCGCTTTTGAAAATTGCCCCCACAGAAAATATAAAAGGTCGATTTCTACTTGAAAGTAGGCTACATTTATTGTCTTTGATACCTTTTTATTTCCTGTGTTAATCATGCCAGCAGTTACTGGCATGAAATCAAGTTGAATGTTCAAGATGAGTCGTGTGAACACAATTATCTATCCTGTTTGAATTTGAGAGCTATTAATCATCCTGTGATTGTCATGCACTGCTTTTATCCTGCTTCACTGATTGATCGAACATTCTTTCTGGTACCAAGCTATTCCTGGCTATAAAGAGCAAGACTAGGAGTCACATGGAGAAATATTAATTAACACCAGATAAAGATCTGGCCATAAGTTAGTTTCAGTTTTAATTCAGACCTTTATGAACAACATTCAAGGACATGTTCAAATCTATACATAAATTTTATTTGCAGCATATTTTAATGTGGCATAGCAACAATATTTCCTGCCAGTCAGGTCTGTAGCCTTCCTCTCTCTCATCACGCGTTTGAATACAGTCTCCAAATTTGATCAACTTTTCCTCTGTAACAGTTATAAAATTGGACCTTTTCTTTTTGTCCAGACTGCTAAAAATCTCAACCAGATCCTCACTTAATTACTCTGTTCTGGCCTTCCTGACACCATCATTGTCCAACACATTTGCCCAGCCAGTGCACCTTCCAATCCCTTCTCAAGACCCACTTCTGCCATGACACTTGCAATACATCAGTTAACATTTAAAGGCTAGGCTAAGGGGGAGTTAAGAAAAGTCAATATTTATTAATTTATGTAATTACAGAACTAAAAGAAAAAAGCAAATGTTGAGAAGAGTATAGTATACAATTGTATACTTCTTAGATTTTGAACTCTTTGGGTCTGTAAGAATGTCTACCTCTATGTTTATTCAGCAAGTGTGTGGCAGTGTATGCATACCATATCTCTTGTCGGGTGGACTGTGTGTGTTGACACTGCAGTTATAGCCTACCAGACTGTCTTGGGCCTCATCATGATTAGGTCTAATGGTCAGAGTCAAAGCAGCAGCCCTTAGGTTCTTGGCTGCATGGCCTAATGGCCAGAGACAATACCATGGCCTTTGAATGCAGGGCAGTGTGGCCTAGTCGCCAGAGTCAATACAGCCACCCTCAGGGAAAGGGCAGCATGACCTAGTGGCCACACTTAATATAGCAGCCCTCAGGTATATGGCAACATGGTCTAGTAGTCAGAGTTAATATAGAGGCCCTTGAGTGCAGGGCTGTGAGGCCTTGTGGCCAGATTCGGGGACCACCACTAGAGGGGGTGGCAGCTGCGCTCAGTGAGGAATCCAACCACAATATACTGACCTTAGACGGTTGGAAGGTACCACTCACTCACCTTCCCTGGGTCACTTCCTATGAGTTTTCCTGGAGCTGCAGTCCATAGGGCATCAGGGTCTCCAGGCTCCTCAGTGCAGGAAACTCCGTGGGACTCGGATGGCAACAGGTCTCCAGTTCGGGTCTTGGGATCTCCGGCTCCCGAGAATGAGGGCTGTAATGACTCCTAGGCTGGAGCCTGCACCAAGCATCCTTCTTCCTTGGTGGTCAGCCCAGACTGAGCTGGGCTGCTCTCCTTTATACTAGCAGTGTTTGGAGCATGCCCAGCACACTCTGAGGGGTGAGAATTCCTCCGCTCATAGTGTGGGATTAACCCTTTCCAGCCTAGTGTGGGGCATGCACACCCCGTCACAACTGTCATAATAGGGTCTTGATCCTGATCAGGACCTCTGGATGCGACTATAATATAAACATTACATAACAATATTAACATATAAAGATCTGTTCTGTGCATTTTCACTTAGAAGCTTGCATGAGAACTCAAATTCTACATCAGCTGCTAGCTCAAGGTGTATATTATTATGTACAGTGGTAGCACCTACAGGCTCCAACCAAAATTGAGACCCCATTGTGTAGGTGCTATACAAACACAGAGCAAGAAACGTAAAATATTGTAAATTGTTCCTTATTTTGATCTGAAAAATGTATTTAAAGACAAAACCAGAAAATACTTTTGGACAAGGCTTTAAGGACCAAACACAATCTCATTAGGGATTTCCTCAGATTAAGAACTTCACAGCTATGAAAGCACATGCCAGTGATTTTTTAGTAGTATCATGTTCTTCATGGATCTTTATTGCTTTCAGAAGGAACAAACTAAACCAAACTTTTACCCTTCTTTGTTGTAGGTTTAATTGTTTGTCCTTCACTTCCATGTGCACTACAATTAACAGCAATGGCTGCAGCCCAGCATTATGCAGGCGTGCAATGTATAACACAGAATCATGCATGGCCAACTTTTCCTGTCTCTCTCAAACCCAGACATCACCCCTACTATAGTTTTATCCTGGGCTTTTTTTGAAAGAGTCTCAAATTGTCTGGTACTGTGAGAGGAGGACAAATGCAGTAAGTGCTGCTATGAGACCATCCCCACTGAGCTCATTTTCTCTGATCAAAGCCAGGACATAAGGCTGATGTGCTGAGTCATCTCACTTGCACTTTACAAAAATGTTGACAACAGGCATTGAGTGACTCTCTTCATAACGGATACAGCACTGTGACTTTCCCAATGGCTCCACATATTAAAATATGAATAACCCTTCAGAGAAAAGCTCTTTAGCAACTGATACTTGAATTATGTTTGTAAAACATCTGGATTGTGGTGGTGAGTGGAGAAATTAAAAATGGCCCACGTCAGTGTTAATCTCCAACACAATCCTCTATTTTTTTTCCCAATTCGCTTGTTTTTAAACAGAGGAAATATGTGTAAATTGCTCTTTGTCACCACCACTACCAAACCCTTTAAAGATGGACACTCACATCCCCACATCCTCAACATAAGCAATCCACCATATATGCATACGATGATGAGAGCATAAGACAGTAGAACACTAGTTTGGAATAAGAAAGAAAGATGATTAGACTTCTTATCCTGGCACCACCTTTCACAAGGTAAAATAAGGATCGTAAATTAGAAATGAAAAAAATATCTATTTCAGCAAGTAAGCCTGGGACAGTTCCTGCTCCAGATTCTTATGAGCAGGGCAGGCTCCAGGCCACAACGTGCCAAGCGCGTGCTTGGGGCGGAACACTGCGGGGGGCACTCTGCCAGTTGCCGGGAGAGCGGCAGACGGCTCCGGTGGACCTCCCGCAGGCATTTCTGCGGAGGGTCCGCTGGTCCTGCGGCTTCGGTAGACCTGCCGCAGGCATTTCTGCAGACGGTCCGCTGGTCCCGCGGCTCCGGTGGACCTCCCACAGACATGCCTGCAGCAACTCCACCGAAGCGCAGGACCATCGGACCCTCCGCAGAAACGCCTGTGGGAGGTCCACCGGAACTGCGGGACCAGCGAGCAGCAGAGTGCCCCCCGGGGCGTGCCGCTGTGCTTGGGGCACCGAAATTGCTAGAGCCGGTCCTGCTCATGAGTCAGCCATTCTGGAGAGGATCATTGTTGGGTTTTCTGGAGAGAAGCAAGGCTTTGAGTGCTAAAAATGGCTACTTCTATTTTAGAGAAACAAGTTGGATGAGGTACATTTTTTATTGGAGTGTGGTCAGATTCTCTCCTTTTGCCTCCTCATATTAGTTACTCACCTACTGAGAATCCATCACCTCTTTGGCATCCTTTTAGATATCAGCACCATATTCCCCACTCACCACCTACAGGGTGAGGAATGGTCATTCTTCTCTATTTCAATTGGAAAATGGTCCAATCTAAGTGAATTACATTACAGTCCCTTGCCATCAAGACACTCACTTTCACAAGTTTTCAGGGCAGCCTATTCTGAGATTGTCTTGCTCCACAACTTCCCCATATAAATATTTCTATCTCTCACTGAGCCTCTAGTAACTCTGGGCTCAAGAAGCCATACATAGACTCTAAGGACCACGAGCTATTTGCAACAGCTACACATTTATGCTGCTTGACCACCTGACAAGTAGTAGTATGTTCTTCACTCATAGTAATCTTGGTAGACTCCCCAACCTGAACAGAATATTGTTGGTCTACTGCCTCCATTGGTCACTCCTAATTTCACCTGGGTTTTAAATCAGGGCATTAGGCTGGCTTAGAATTTGTTACTGAGTTTTTTATCTCACTAAAATTATCAATGAGAAACCTGATGCCCTAATTACCTGACTCCCACTCAGTCCAAAGTCCTTTGTAGTCTGTACCTAATAGTCCATGGACCATAGAAGGGAATGGAAAGACTTCCATTGATTTAAGTGGACTTTGTATAACCCATCTGTTCCTGCCTCTCTCACCCACTCTGCAGTTTATCTCTATTTTTAGCTACCATTCTAGTAGCCAATTTGATCGTGTGACTCCAGAGAGTTCTCCCATTCTTGTTTAAAATAAAATCTGCACTCTGTACAATGTGGTTTTTTTCCCTCTGCCCGTTTAAAGCATAATAATCCATTTATGGTAAATGGTTGGCATTTAGTCACTGTCTGTTTGGGATAATTTCTTGTGTTTATCAGGTTTACTGAGAGACAAAAAATCCAACCAGACTTCATGTCTCTTGCACCACATAATGGGAGGAAGATGGCATTTTCCTTATCGTTATCTCCAAGGTTGTTTTCACTGAAGCGCTGGTTAAATCTATTTACATATGCCCACATACGTCCATCAACCTCTTTACAATAAAATGCTGCTAAAACTTGCAATTTTCTCCTTTGCCTGGAATCTTATTTTTTTCTCTTTCAAATAGTATTTCAATATATCAAGCACCATCTTCATGCGTTCTTGCTTTAATCTGTGGATTTTAAGAAGTTATTTTATTGCATCTCTGAATGTAAGGCCTCAGCCACATGACACAAACAGTGTCAGGAGAAATAGTGAACATGCTGTCAAACACTGACAAGAGAAGTTTTAATGAGACTAGTGGAATTCAGGGCAATACGCTCTAAAGTGTGCAGCATAAGGCTTGAAGAATGGGGTTCCATGCTTATCTTAATACGTGATACATTTAGTACACATGTATGACAATTGGATCAAAATGAAGTGGCCTTGAATTTGAAGCAGAACAAATAAGCTAAAGGGAAGTGGCACCTATACAGGGGAGAGAGGCTGGGAGCAAAGTGAGGCCTGAGGGCAAAGAAAATGTATAGCAGTACAGTAGAGAGAAAAAAAGTGCTAGAAGAGGAACTTGCTTCAAGAAAGAGGGAGGGTTCTCCTGAGTATTAAAGGTAACGCGGCCCTGGAATATTGTATTTTTCAGAAAACTTTATTAATGTAGACTTCACACAGATCTAATTCTCCTTCTGCAGGAAACAGGGGGCTCCCATCAATTTCAATGGGATCCTGTGAGACTGGGATGGGACACACTGGCTTCAGTTGGTGTTGTTTGTACAAAAACATTACAATGGCCACACTGGATCAGACCAATTGTCCATCTAGCCCAGTATCCTGTCTTCCAGTGGTGGCCAGGACCAGATGCTTCAGAGAGAATGAAGAGAACAGGGCAATTATCAAGTGAGCCATCCCCTGTCATCCAGTCCCAGCTTCTGGCAGTCAGTGGTTAAGGACACAGAGAGCATAGGGTTGCATCCCTGACCACCCATTCACTTACTCTGCACCATCAGTTATTTTATGCACTTCTATTATATTCCCCCTTTATTCGTCCCTTTTCTAAACTGAACAGTCCTAGTCTTTTTAATTCTCATATGGAAGCTGTTCCATATCCCTAGTCATTTTTGTTGCCTTTCTCTGTAAATTTTCTGGTTCCAATTTGTCTTTTTTGAGATGGAGTGACCAGAACTGCATGTAATATTGAAGGTGTGCGTGTACCATGGATTTATATAGTGACATTACATTATTATCTTATTACTGTCTTATTATCTACTCCTTTCCTAATGGTTCCTGACATTCGGTTAGATTTTATTGACTACTGCTGCACGTTGAGAGGATGTTTTTACAGAACTATCCATGTTGACTCTAAGGGTATGTCTACACTACGGGATTATTTCGATTTTACATAAACCGGTTTTATAGAACAGATTGTATAAAGTTGAGTGCACACAGCCACACGAAGCACATTAATTCGGCGGTGTGCGTCCATGGTCAGAGGCTAGCGTCAATTTCTGGAGCGTTGCACTGTGGGTAGCTATTCTGTAGCTATCCCATAGTTCCTGCAGTCTCTCCCACCCCTTGGAATTCTGGGTTGAGAGCCCAGTGGCTGATGGGGGCAAAAATCATTGTCGCAGGTGGTTCTGGGTAAAAGTCATCAGTCATTCCTTCCTCCAGGAAAGCAACGGCAGACAATCATTTCGCGCCCTTTTTTCCGCTGGATTGCCTGGCCAGATGCCATGCACGGGCAACAGGGAGCCGTTCGCTTTTTTTTTAAGTCACCGTTGTGTCTGGATTCCGATGCGGACAGCGGCGATACTCCATACTACACAGCACAGTACATTTGCTTTTGCCATGATAGCAAGAGATTTTCAGTTGTTCTGTACTTGCTGGCTGGCTGCTGGTGTAAATTGGTTTAAGATGTATGGTTTCGTGTCCTATCTGTCACTGCTGCTGCTTCTCATGGGATGCCTGCTGAGATTGGCTGGGGTCAAAGCAAAACTGGGGAATGGGAAACGTTTTGCCCTGACGTTCCAATTCTCCTTATGGTCATAATAGTTCAGTCGTGCTAAATAGGGCAAGTGTGCTAGGAACCAAGTGATCGAGAGCAGCAGCACTCCATGTCGAGATCCTTGCAGAAATGATGACTGCACATGCTCATTGGGGTCCCTCTGCACAACCCACCCGTTCTCCCCTTCCATTCCTAAACCTTCTGGGCTACTCGTGGCAAGTGTCCCCTCATTTGTGTCGTATAAAGTATAAGCTGCAGGAATAAGAATCCAGTGACTTTGTTAGTGAGATAAAATGGCGGGGTGCAAGCTCCGGTGCTATGACAGATCCAGCATGGACATTTAAGCGGGTGGCGAGGAGAGAGAGCCAGCTAGCTGCTGCTATGCCTAGTCCGAGAGTACAGAGTACTTTTTCTTTCAAACGAAAGGAGGGGGCTGATGCTCAGCCCCATTCTCATGAGAGGGACAGTTTACCAGCCATTTTTCCTGTTTAGCATCTTTCTTTTTAAAAGTGATTAACTTGGGAGGGGGGGGGAAATTTTGGCGACCCGAACCCCGAATATTCCTATTTTACCAGATGCCTGCACCTCACCTGAGGCAAAGCCATGTTTGCCAACTCACTTTGAGTACGTGCCGCTACTTTGGGTCCTGCTCTATGGCGCCGTATTCCTCTCTTCATTCTATGTGTCTCTCCATCTATGCTTCCCAGCGGAGGTGACAGTGCGCTCCCGTCCTCTGCTCTCTCTTCCACTGTGGCGTTGCGATTGCTACCTCTACCTGCCTCCGCCTCCGTGTAGTCCGGTCGGGTGCTCTTGGAAAAAGTTCATAGAAACGTCTTCTTTCTCTTTTCTTTCGCGTGGTGGGGAGGACGTAAATGACACTTGTACTCCCTGGAACACGTGGACCATGTTTTGAACTAAGGGCCGTGGGAGCTCAGCAGATGCATTCTCAGTTTTTGTGAGACTAGTGCTGGGATTGGCGGTAGGCTGGAGTTCCTTCACGTACTCCACCCTCCCTCCATGAGAGTCCTTTGATTCCTCTCTGGCTTTCGTTCGCTTGTCCGCAGCACTATTCGTAACGAGATCTCTTTTATCAAACGGCCAAGTTTGCGATTTGTCTTCTGTAATGGAGCTCTGTAGAACAGATTTTGTCTCCCCAGTACAGCGATAGATCCAGTATCTGCCTACAGTCCATGCCTCGGATTTCTTTTGGATTTGGGACTGCTCGCCACCCGTGCTGATTCAGGGCCACGCTGGTTGGACTCGACAACAGGACAATGAATTCAAACGTTGTCGCGGGCTTTTCCCTTAGGTGTATTCCCTGGCCACTTGCATCCGAGTCTCAGTTGCTGTCCAGAGAGGTCACAGTGGAGCACTGTGGGATACCGCCCAGAGGCCAATACAGTCGATCTGCGGCCACACTAACCCTAATCCGATATGGTAATACCGATTTTAGCGCTACTCCTCTCATTGGGGAGGAGTACAGAAACCGGTTTAAAGAGCCCTTTATAGCGATATAAAGGGCCTCGTAGTGTGGATGGGTGCGCAGTTAAATAGGTTTAATGCTGCTAAAATCAGTTTAAATGCGTAGTGTAGACCAGGCCTGAGATCTTTCGTGAATGGTAACAACTAAATTCGACACCATAACTTTATATGCATACTTGGGATTATGTTTTCCAATTTGCATTACTGTGCACTTATCAGCATTGAGTTTTCTCTGCCATTTTGTTGCCCAGTCACCCAGTTTTATGAGATCCCTGTGTAACTCTTCTCTGTCAGCTTTGGACTTAACTATCTTGAGTAATTTTTTATTGTCTGCAAACTTTGAAACTTCACTTTTTACCCCTTTTTCCAGATCTGCTGAGGTCCCAGTACAGATCCTTGGGAACACTACTATTTACCTCTCTCCGTTGTGAAAACTGACCATTTATTCCTACTCTTTATTTCCTGTCTTTTAACCAGTTACTAATCCATGAGAGGATCTTCCTTCTTATCCCTTGCCTGCTTACTTTGCTTAAGAGCCAGTGAAGAGGGACCTTATCAAAGGCTTTTTGAAACTCCAAGTACATTATATCTACTGGATTACTCTTGTCCACATGCTTTTGACTCCCTCAAGGAATTCTAAAAGATTCATGAAGCATGATTTCCCTTTACAAAAGCCATGTTAATCTTTCCCAAATAAATTGTATTAATCTATGTGTCTGATAATTTTGTACTTTACTATGGTTTCAACCAGTTTGCCTGGTATTGAAGTTAGTCTTATTGGCCTGTAATTGCCAGGATCACATCTGGAGCCTTTTAAAAAAATTTGTGTTACATTAGCTACCCTCCAGTCATCTGATACAGAGGTTGCTTTAAGTGAGAGGTTACATACTGCAGTTAGTAGTTCTGCAATATCATATTTGAGTTCCTTCAGAATTCTTGGATGAATATCAGTTTATTCTGTCTAATTTATCAATTTGTTCCAAAACATTCTTTAGTGACACCTCACTCTAGGGCAGTTCCACAGATTTGTCACCAAAAAAGAATGGCTTGGGTATCAGAATCTCCCTGAAATCATCCTCTGCAGACAAGATGGATGCGAATAATTTATTTAGCTTGTCTCCAATGGCCTTTTCTTCCTTGAGTGCTCCTTTAGGATCATGATTGTCTTTATACCCTGCAACAGGAGGATTAAGGAGCTATATCCTACCGGAAGGAACTATCTTCTTTACAGGAACTCAGTGTTTCTCAGAGGAATTCACTCTGCAGGGCAAAATACTCTGTACCACTCAGATGGGATCTGAAGTCTCCAGGACTGTATTTGTTAGTCACTGTGATACAGCATGGCCAGAGGAGAGGGTTAGAAGGGAGCCTTATTCCCTGTAGAGGGAAGAAAGTTTACTGTAGATTAATTAAAGCACCTGAAACCAATTAGAGCACCTGGTAATACCAGTCACCTGATACCCGCCCCCCCCCCACCCCTGCTTAATAATAGGAGATATACCTATTTCCTAGAACTGGAAGGGACCTTGAAAGGTCATTGAGTCCAGCCCCCTGCCTTCACTAGCAGGACCAAGTACTGATTTTCACTCCAGATCCCTAAGTGGCCCTCTCAAGGATTGACGTCACAACCCTGGGTTTAGCAGGCCAATACCAAAACCACTGAGTTATCTCTCCCCTGCTTCAATCAGACAGGAGAAAGAGTTGAAGCAGAGTGGATTGGTGTTGGAGCAGAGAGCAGTTTGGAGCGAAGCAGAGGAAAGTTTGGAGAAGTGCTGTGGTGGGCTAAGAAGACCAACATCCTAGGTAAAGGGACACCTGGCTTGTGTAGAGGGAGAGCAGGAAACCCCCACAAGCTGAGGGCAGGAGAGGGAAGTAGCCCAGGGACAGGAACCACTAGTTCGAGTGGTTTACTGCTATCCCTAGGGCCCCTGGGCTGGGACCTGTAGTAGAGGGCAGGCCCAGGTCCCTCCCTCTCCACTCCCCTCCTCTAGGACACTAGTGGGGCAGTTAATATCCCAGTTCAGGGGCAAGAAACAGTGCCCTGACCACCCCCAGCCCACAAGAAGAGAGAGCATGAGACCCATCATAGTAGTGCTGGCAATTTGCCAGTCACTTTTAGAGAATTAGGCTCTATAATGTTTATAATTTTCATCCTGTCTGAATGCCTATTTTATTCTGACATTAACATTAAAGTACAGGCTAGAATCCCACCTATTGAAAAAAGTATAGAGCCCACAAATTAAAGTGTAATATTATACAATTAAAAGCAAAGTCTAATAGTCTGAAATGCAGTTCTATTCAATGAGTATTAGAAATGATTATAGGTTTCTTAGTCAATACATTGACCATCCTCACTGCATGACACTAACATAGTAGCCGAAGAGCATTTATTATAGCTTTTTACCAACTTTGATTTAAAGTCATGCATTCTAATATGTTTTGACAAGTAAATTGCTTGCCTTTTTTCCTTGATAGCCAACCACATAAATAATGCATGTATAGTAATAGCTAGAGTAATAATGTAAAAGTCAAGTAAGGCGACACATACCGCATGTTAATGATAAAGGTGCACTATCCATTTCAGGAAGAATGAAGAATTGAACAACTGCACAAAATAGGAAGGGGAACTGTGCAATCCTAAAAATAAAATAGTTTTTAAATGACCATGATAATAGCCAATGGATAAAATAAGTATAAACTACATTTTAAATGAAGACACTTCTGGCATTCTAAAGTTATTTCCCTTTCACAATAAGGACCCAATTCATCAAGCTCTTAAGCACATAAATTCATAGATTTTAAGGCCAGAACCTAGTAGATCATCTAGTTTGTCCTCTTATATAACATGGAGCATACAATTTCATCCAGCTATTCCCGTATTGAGCCCAATAGCCTGTTATAATGAAGCAGATCTTCTAGAAAAGCATTCAGTCTAGATATGAAAATGTCAACAGAGACATGTTGAAGTGGGGCTTACAGGACTAAATAGCTATGGCCAGTGACCCAGTTTGCATCCCCTTGTATCCTCAAACTCTCACATATTTCCACAATCAAATTTGCACAAAAACTGTTTGAAGAATCTGATCTTTTAGATCAAATTTCTTGTCCAGTATTTTTCATTATACGTGTCCTCTGTACTTTTGGCCAGGGTCAGAAGCAGGAAGTACTGCAAATCTCTTTGGGATCTTCTATTTTCTCTAATTTTTCAGTATTTTCCACTCCGTGCAAGTCTTGTGGCATACAAGATCATTGTAACTTACATAGAGTAAGCCGCTCTCATAACAAAGCAAGAGAAAAAGAAACAGAGACAGACATTGTGGGGAACAGCCTTTGCATTCCTTGATTTTGGAATTAAAACTAGAGAACTCATGTAGGGTTGTATAAAGTTGAGTGCACGCGGCCACATTAAGCACATTAATTCAGCGGTGTGCGTCCATGGTCCGAGGCTAGCGTCGATTTCCGGAGTGTTGCACTGTGGGTAGCTATTCTGTAGCTATCCCATAGT
>NC_133770.1:26189029-26269828 GCF_003597395.2 Chelonoidis abingdonii | reverse complement strand
CGGCCACACTAACCCTAATCCGATATGGTAATACCAATTTTAGCGCTACTCCTCTCGTTGGGGAGGAGTACAGAAACCGATTTAAAGAGCCCTTTATATCGATATAAAGGGCCTCGTTGTCTGGATGGATACAGCGTTAAATCGATTTAATGCTGCTAAAATTGGTTTAAATGCGTAGTGTAGACCAGGCCCTACTGTAGTGCTGGTGTCCTATCAATATGATCCAGAGATAACCTATGAAAAGAGCTGGATATTTATTCACTGTGAATAATATTAATTAAATATTTAGCCATTTTTACGTATATGAATCATATGCAAACCAGTTGTGATTTTTATGAATGTATTTGCTGTTCATAGGTGTTGCTGAATAGTTTATTCAAATAAATGATGTTATGAGGTATTTTCAAACTGATACTTTTTAAATCAGGAGGCTAGCAAATTATGAATAACAAAATTCTGTTAAAGTTTTTAGATGAATAATCTTTCATGATAAAACCTGTGACATTTTAAGGATTCATGAACATTTTCAACAATAAATGGGTGATCATCTGAATATGTATGAGCAATAAATAATGGCAAGTTTTTAAGTCTATCCGTATTCAAAAAGACACTTATTTCAACATGATTTAAGCATCTGCTAAAACTCCATTCCAGCATTGGGGTGCTTTCCCAAATCAGGGCTAATATGACCTCATGAATAACAGTGAAGTGAATATAACACATTTATTTGCCAAAAAAAATTGTAAATCCTTTTCTGTTTGATTTTCCAAATTCTCCTAGAAATCTAAAAATTTCTTGAGTCTGATAGTCCTCCCATTTAATGTGTATCAGGAGTAGAGCTGGTCATAAAATGAAGATTTTTTTCCAGGGAAAAGGTAGATGAAAACATTTTTTAAATGATTTTGTGTATATTTTCCATGGATAATTTCTAATTTTCAGTAGCAATTTCTGCTGAAAACCAAAAAATGTTGGTTAAAATCTGAAATATTTTTAGTTTGGTGTCTCAGTGGAGCCATAGTTCAGGTGTCTCATGCTCCCATTTTTTTCTATAAGCCAATATCACTGGTTGGACCACATCTCTTGGAAAATTTTAGACCAGCCCTACTCAGGAGTCACTGCACTCTATGTAACTGAATTACACTAGTGCAAAAACCAGCATAACTAATGGAGGATATAGTCTCCATATTTCTCAGCTGTCTAAAATGCATAGAGCAAAATGATTCAGTCCTTAATTTTCTGTTTTTGCAGGTTTTTGACTCTTTGGGTTTTAATCAATCAAATTGTATTAGGGCCTTGAGAAAGCAATGCACTTCAAAAAAGGTGGATTTTAGGCATGACACTGGTTTAAAATACAATTATTTGTTCAATAAATGCCACAGATGTGGAGAGAGCGCATTTCCTTTGTTTTGTATTTTTAGTATGATATTTAGCTGCCAGCATTCCTTTCTGATCAGTTTATCAGCATGTAATTTAAATGCTCATATCTTCCAAGGGAAACTGTATGATTAGCCACTTAAATACCCCCATTTTGTTCTTTTAAACAATTGCTATAAAGAGCTACTCTTTGCCATATCAGCAAATGATTTGAACATGAATTATGCATCATATGGACTGCACTTATAAATAATCGGATGGAACTAATGAGAATTTTTAAAATATATAATTTTATTGAAATGTTCAGACACAAATATACCACATTAGTAATGTCATACTATTTTAGGGAAAAGAACATCCACATGTTGCAGGCAATTAAAATCTCCCCCTTCTCCCCACATATCCCCATCAAATTAAAGGAATTAGAGACAGAAAAATGGCAAAAGGAAAAAGAGGGCATCATTACTTGGAACATCAATAGATGGACTGGCTTTTATGGTCTTGGGGGAATTAAACCTTAGAACTACAAACATTTTTTTCCATAAGCATCTGTTCACATTTTCCAATGGCTTTCTTTTGACCATGATTTGGGGCTTAGGAGGGGGATATCAAGCTCTCTTTGCATGGTTCCTCATGGAATGTTCATGTTAAACTTACATATTCAACTGTTTGCCAGATAATTTAGGTTGTGTCCTTATCAGGTTTTTTTTTTTCCTATACATTTCTCACCATTGTTACCATTGGTTCTGCTTTACCAGCGGTAGTGATGGTAAAAGCATTAGCAGAGATTAGAGCTCTAGGTGGCCATCAATGTTCTAACCACAATGATGTTCTAACCACAAAGTCATCTACCCCTGCTCAGGAAAGATTTTTTCCTGGTGTGTCGTATGGTATGCCTTAGCAAACTTTATTTAACAAAAATTTCTGATTTGGAATATTGGATGATATTGAAGATAAGTTAGATATTTGCATCCAGATTCTTATTTAATAAGATTTTCTCTCTATGCAATGAGGCTTCCTACATCATTTTGTTGATACTAATCTACTGTGTAGTGATAAAATCTTTTTTTTTCTATGTTAGGCAGACTTTTCACATGGCCCAGCTGACAGAATCTACAGCTATAGCCTGAACAAAGGCGAGGAGATTTGCAAAGGGAATGTCATGCTCTAGAGTCAATAGCATGTGGCTCAGCAGTTTGAGTGTATTCTCTAGGCCATGGCCTTTTGACCAGTGACAGTTACAGCCGAAAAACTGTTGGTGTTCATTTAACTGTTCTAATTATGTTGTGACTAAAATAGCAAACAGGAACCTAAGCATCCATTGCTGTGGTAGATTCATTTCAGTGCCTAGGAATCAAGTAGCACTTTTACCATGCCCCTTGATCCCCCACAAACACTATGCACGTCTATCAACAATGGGTCACATTTATCTCTACTGTGACTTCACTGGGCTTCATGGGACATACAGGTGGCCCTAGGGCCAGCTCAACTGTTTTTGCTGCCCCAAGCAGCGTGCCAAATTGCTGCTACAGATAGCGGGGACAGTCCATGCGCCATTAGGGCGGCATGTGAGTTTCCACAGCTGCGGCAATTCGGAGGCAGCTTCTGTCTTCATCTGGAAGACAGAAGCTGTGCGGCCGTGGACAGCTGAACATAGAAGCTGCCGCCAAATTGCCACTGCCACGGAAACGCATGAGCCGCCCTAAAGGCACATGGAATGCTCCCGCCATCCTCGACGGCAATTCAGCGCGCCGCTTGGGGACAAAAACACATGGACTGCCGCCCCTTGTAGATTGCTGCCTCAAGCACCTGCTTGGGATGGAGGTGCCTGGAGCTGGCCCTGAGTGGACCACAAGTGCTCGATACCTTTAGGATTGAAGACTTCATTGGAAACTGAGTCTACTGAGCACCTCCAAAGAGGCATTCAGACCCTCGCATGATTGGACCCTGAAGGTATGGAAAAGGCTGGGAATAGGAATGCTCCCACTGACCAAAATTGCTTTTTACTTACATTGAATACAAAGCTGCACTCTCATTTGCATCTATCTAGGGTCAATTAAATTGTACTAAAATAACATTTTCAATAAAAGTTATTTAACATTTTAAAGGGATAAGACCACATGTAAAACCAATTGGCCAGAAAATGAAAATTGCAACAAGGCCAAATTTTTTTTATTGCAACTACAAACCAGCGAATGCAGAATGCTCTTTGCAAACTGGCAAAGCCCTTAGGAGATTTTTAGGAAGCCTCCTGTTACTCAGCAAATTGGAAAAAAAAATTAAAAAGAATAATCAAATTTCCATATCAATTTGCTAGTGGAACAGAGGGAACGGAAAACCTCAGGAGCTCAAACTGAGCCTACTGTACCAAGGAAAAGAAAACAGAGTGCATTTTTGCTAACATCTGTGGAAGAAGAAAAGGAACTTAGAAAAGCATTTTTCGCTAAGGAATATAAAGAGTCCACTGAAATAGAGCAACTGGTACATCTGGTAGAAGATTAAGTAGGAAAGAAGTTGAAGAAAATATCAATTGACTTTTCATTTTGCTTGACCTCTTTAAATAATTCTGCATTGTATCAGCCTCTTATATTATCAGTAATGATATATCTGTCTCAGTGGCTGTTGATAGGCAGAAATTAGTACAAACATTAAATCTTAAGAACATAAGAATGGCCATTCTGGGTCATACTGGGTTCATCTAGCCCAGTATCCTGTCTTCTGATAGTGGCCAATGACAGGTGCCACAGAAGGAATGAACAGAACATATAATCATCAAGTGATCCAGCTTCTGGCAAACAGAGGCAAGACACCATCTCTTTCCATCCTGGCTAATAGCCATTGATGGACCTATCCTTCATGAACTTATCTAATATTTTTTTTGAACCTGGTTATAGTCTTGGCCTTCACACCATCCTCTGGTAAGGCGTTCCATGGGTTGACTGTGTGCTGTGTGAAAAAATACTTCCTTTTGTTTCTTTTAAACCTGATGTCTATTAATTTCATTTGGTGACCCCTAGCTGGCATGTTATGAGAAGGAGTAAATAACACTTCCTTGTTTACTTTCTTCATACCAGTCATGATTTTATAGACCTCTATCATATCCCTCCTTAGTCATCTCTTTTCCAAGCTGGAAAGTCCCAGTCCTATTAATCTCTCCTCTTATGGAAGCCATTCTATACCCCTAATCATTTCTGTTGCCCTTTTCTGAACTTTTTCCAATTGCAATATATCTTTTTGGAGATGGGACGACCACATTTGCACACAGTCTTCAAGCTGTGGTCACACCATGGATTTATATAGAGGCAATATGATATTTTCTGTCTTATTATCTATCCCTTTCATAATGAGTCTCAACATTCTTTTTGCTTTTTTATTTTTGCCTGGTTCTTGCCTTATGCGGAGGGCTAAATAACACTTCCTTATGCACTTTCTCCACTTCATTCATGATTTTATAGACTTCTAATATATCCCTCCTTAGTCATCTCTTTTCCAACCTGAGCAGTCCCACTCTTATTAATTTCTCCTTATATGGAAGCTGTTCCATCCTGTAACTGTCTGTATCCTTATGTCCTCCCCTTTTTCAAAACTATTGTACATTTTGTACAAACGATGATTTGTAAGATATCATCTGAAAACTCATGATTTGCTGATCATTATTGTCCTGGTAAAACATGTGTGGCAACATTGTATGTAACATTATAAGGTTCTACTGTATGATGTTATTAAGACATATTCCAAATCTGGGGAAGCAGCCACAAACCGGTTCTTCAGAGACAAAAGGCAAACTGATGCTTCAGTCAGATGTCAATGAAATCAAATGGACCATCACCTGATTAATTGGCCAGTCTTTGGCAGGAAAAAGGGTGTGAGTGAGAAATTTACATCTTGCCAAGAAACAGCTGGAGGTTCCTGTCCCCATAGACTTTGAACCTCAGCTGGAGATATTTCTCAAAAAGGTGGAAAAGGTATAATAATGGAGAACAGATGCTCCAAAATATTCCTCCCTTTCTGTCTACCAATGGCAGCCACAATACCTGAGAAACAAATAAACAGTTTTGGATTGAGGGAGGGGTCCTGTCTGAAAGGAATTCAGTCTGTAAGACTGCTGAAGCATGTGATGAGAGAGAGACCTTTTGCTTTGAATTCACTTAGCTTGTTAAGTTAGGTATTAGTTTGTGGTTTACTTTTTATTTCTTTGTAACCAGTTCTGACTTTTATGCCTCATACCACTTAAAATCTATCTTTCTGCAGTTACTAAACTTGTTTTATTATTTTATCTAAATCAATGTGCTTTGCATTGAAGTGTTTGGGGAACATCATTGGAGATAACAGGATTTGTGCATATCATTTTCAATTAATGAAATGACAGACTTTATATGAGCTTGTGTTCCCAGGAGAGAGGGCTGAGCAGTACAATACACACATTTCTGGGACAAAGTATGGGACTGGGAATTTGCTGGTGTTGCTCAGCAGTGTAATTCCATAGCACTCATACAGTATAGCTGGGAGTAATTTCCGTGCTGGAGGCTGTGTGTGAGTAGACTAGGAGTGGTTGCTGTCATAGCAACGCATAGTGTAATAGGCACCCCAGGTTGGAGAATCGAGGGGACATACCTGTCCGTCAGTCCAGAGTGTATCCCGTGTAATGTCCCACACACCCTTAATCATTTGTGTTGCCCTTCTCTGTACTTTTTCAATTTTGTAATATATCGCTTTTGAGACAGGGCAATCAGAACTGAATGCAGTATTCAAGCTGTGGGTGTACCATGGACTTATGTAGAGACATTATGATATGTACTATCTTATTATCAATCCTTTTCCTAATGGTTCCTAACATTCTGTTACTTTTAATGTGCAGTGGCAGTGAAAAAAGCTATGTTTTCAGGCAACTCACCACAATGACTACAACAGGGGCGGCTCCAGGCACCAGCACACCAGGCGCGTGCCTGGGGCGGCAAGTCACGGGGGGAGCTTTGCCGGTTGCCGAGAGGGCGGCATGCAGGTCACCTTCAGCGGCATGCCTGCGGAGGGTCCGCTGGTCCCACGGCTTCGGCAGACCTCCCGCAGGCGTGCCGCCGAATCTGCGGGACTGGGGACCTCACGCAGGCAAGCCACCGAAGGCAGCCTGCCTGCCGTGCTTGGAGCGGCAAAATACCTAGAGCTGCCCCTGGACTACAACATCTCTTTCTTGAGTGGTAACTTTTAATTTAGACCCCACCATTTGTATGTATATTTGGGATTATGTTTCCCAATATATGTTACTCTGCATTTATCAACAGTGAATTTCATCTGCCGTTTTGTTGCCCAGTTACTCGGTTTTGTGAGATTTCTCTGTAATTCATTTCATTCTGCTTTAGACCTGACTATCTTGAATAATTCTGTATCATCTACAAACTTTGAGACCTCACTGTTTAACCCTTTTTCCAGATCATTTATGAATATATTAAACAGCACAGATCTTTGGGGCACCCCGCTATTTACTTCTCTCCATTGTGAAAACTGACCATTTTCTACACTTTGTTTCCTGTCTTTTAGCCAGTTACTGATCCATGAGAGGACCTTCCCTGCTATCCCATGACTGCTTACTTTGCTTATGAGCCTTTTGTTAAGGGTCCTTGTCAAAGTCTTTCTGAAAGTCCGAGTACACTATAATCATGTGATCACCTTTGTCCATGTGTTTGTTGACTCCCTTCAGAATAGTATTATAGATTGCTGAGGCCTGATTTCCCTTTAAAAGCTGTGTTGACTCTTCCCCAACAAATCATGTTCATTTATGTATCTGATAATTGTTATTTACTATAGTTTTAACGAAGTTGCCTGGTACTGAAGTTAGGCTTACTGGCCTGTAATTGCTAGGATTTCCTCAGGAGTCTTTTTTAAAAATTGGTGTCACATTAGCTATCCTCCAGTCATTTGATACAGAAGCTGATTTAGGTGATAGGTTACATATCATACTTAGTAGTTCTGCAATTTCACATTTGAGTTCCTTCAGAACTTTTGGATGAATACCTTCCTGTCCTGATGATTTATTGCTGTTTAATTTATCAATTTGTTCCAAAACTTCCTCTATTAATATATCAGTGTGGCACAGTTTCTCAAATTTGTCTTGTAAAAGAATGGGGCTCTGGTGTCAGAACCTCCCTCACATTCTTTGCAGTGAAGACCAATGCAAAGAATTTAGCATCTCTGTAATTGCCTTTTCTTCCTTGAGTGTCTTTTAGCACCTCGATCTACCATTTGCCCCACTGATTGTTTGGCGGGCTTCCTTCTTCTGATGTACTTTAAAAAAAAATGCTATTAGTTTTTTAGTCTTTGACTAGTTGCTCTTCAAATTCTTTTTTGGTCTGCCTAATTATACTTCTATATTTGACTTTCCAGAGTTTATGCTCCTTCCAATTTTCTTCAGTAGGATTTGAATTCCAATTATTAAAGGATGCCTTTTTGCCTCTAACAGCCCAATTTACTCTGTTGTTTAGCCATGGAGGCCCCCTCCCTTTTTTTTTGGTCCTCTTACTATTTTTTTTTTTAATTTTAGGGTACACATTTTACTTGAGATGATGTTTTTTAAAAAGTATCCATGCAGCTAGGATGCATTTCACTCTAGTGAGTGTTCCTTTTAAGTTCTGTTTAACAGTCTTTATTATGTGTGTGTAATTCCCCTTTATGATGTTAAATGCTATTGTAGTGGCTTTCCTTGGTATTCCCCCATCCCAAGACTGTTAAATTTAATTATATTACAGTCGCTATTACCAAGTAATTCAGCTATATTCACCTCTTGGACCAGATCCTGTGCTCCACTTAGGACTAAATCAAGCATTGCCTCTCCTCATGGGGGTTCCAGGGCTAGCTGTTCCAGGAAGCAGTAATTTCTGGTGTCTATAAATTTTATCTCTGCATCCCATCTAAAGTCACATGTACCGACTCAATATAAAGATAGCTGAACTCCTGCATTATTATTGACTTTTCTAATTTTACAGCTTCTCTAGTCTCCCTGAACATTTCACAATCACTGTCACCATCCTGGTCAGGAGACTGGTAACATACTCCTACTGCTGTACTATTATTATTCAAGCATGGAATTTCTATCATAGAGGTTATATCGTACATTTGGATTCATTTTGGATTTTTACTATATTTGACTCTATGCTTTCTTTCACATACAGTGCCACTCCCTCACCAGAACAGGCTACTGTCATTCCTATATATTTTGTACCCTGGTATTACCATGTTCCATTGATGGTCAGCATTCCACCAAATTTCTGTGATGCTTATTATATCGCTAGCCTCATTTAACACCAGGAACTCAAGTTCACTCATCTTAGTATTTAGACTTCTAGCATTAGTATACAAGCATTTATAAAAAAAAAAAAATTTACTTTTTAAGTTGTCTCCCTTCATGTGACGTAATTGAATGGAACACTTTTTCATTTGGCTGTTTCTCTTCAGTTCCTACCTGTACTATATCAACTTCTATCCTCTCCTCTTTACTAGGATATAAACTAACATAACTATACAGAATGTAACTGGAGATGAATGCAAGCATCAAATTTATATCTGGATTCAGAAACGATCTGAATTTTTCCAAAGTTTGAGAGAGTTTAGATCTGTTTTCTAATTATAGATAAACTCAATACATCTTTTGGTTATTCTTTACAAATAATAATCATTTTTATTACATATCATATTTGTAGTTATGTATATCTTACCTTTCTATAGTGCCTTCCAGCATAACAGATCTAAATGTGCTTTAGAACTACACCTCTACCTCAATATAACGCTGTTCTCGAGAATCAAAAAATCTTACCGTGTTATAGGTGAAACAGCATTATATCAAACTTGATTTGATCCGCTGGAGCGTGCAGCCCCGTCCCCCACCCTGGAGTGCTGCCTTACTGTGTTATATCCGAATTCATGTTATACCAGGTGGCGTTATATCGGGGTAGAGGTGTATACATGAAACACCACTGAAATGCAACCACACATGGGATGGGAATCAGAAATGAACAGGTGTGCTTCACACTACAAAACAATTCAGGGAACAGAGAAATATTGGCTAAATTGAATCAAAGCTTTACCTTGTAAAAAATGCCATAAAATTTGTAAAGTCTACGGAGAGCAGACAGGACCTTGGATTTTTTAATGTTGCATCCAAAAGACCTGCTGATGGTAGCTTATATAGTCGTTTATTTAGCTTAACAAAGAAAAGGTAAACCGGTGACTGGATTACAGACTAATAGTACCTGCATGAGAAACAAATATTTGATAATGAGCTCTTCAATCTAGCAGAGGAAGGTATAACATGATTCAATGGCTGTGTCAAGGTATGTTTCCCACTTTGAACTTTAGCATCCAGAAAGTGGGGACCTGCATGTACCCTTCTAAACTTAATTCCTAGCTTAGATCTGATAGCGCTGCCACCAACCAGAAATTCCAGTGTCTGGTACACTCCCTGTCCCCTAAAGCCTTCCCTTGGGGAAACAATATCAAACCCTTTGAGTCTTAAAACAGAGAGAAATTAACCACTCCCCCTCCTTCCCCCTCCCAGATTTTCCCCTCCCTGGGTTACCCTGAGAGATACACTGATCCAAATTCTTTGGATCTTAAAACAGAGAGAAATTAACCTCCCCCCGCATTTCCCCCCACCAGTCCCCTGGTGAGTTCAGACCCAATCCCCTTGGGTCTTAAACAAGGAAAAAAGTCAATCAGGTTCTTAAAAAGAAAGCTTTGAATTAAAGAAAGAAAAAAGTAAAAATTATCTCTTGTAAAATCCAGAATGGAAATGTTTACGGGTCGTCAGCTTGTATTAGAAATAGAAGGACTCCCTCCCTACGCTAGAGAACATTACAGCAAACAGAGGTAAAAATATCTAGAATCTAGAACGAAAAGGTTGGAAGGAAGCTCTCGGAGGTTCCTAGTCCAACCCTGCTAAAGGCAGGACCATTTCCCTAAATAATTCGCAGCCAGGGTGCGGTCTACCGGACTTTAAATAGCTCGAAAGATGGAGATTCTCACTCCCTTTATGGTAACCCATTCCAATACTTTCACCACTCTCCTATCGAACGTTTTTTCTAAATATCCAGCCTCGACTTCTGCAACTGCAACTTCCAAACCATGTCCTGTTCTGTCCTCCGTCACACTGAGAAAGCCTGCTCCTCCTCTTGAGCATCCCTTCAAGTAGTTGAAGTTTGCTATCAAATCCCACCTTAGTCTTCTCTTCTGCTGGCTAATAAGCCCAGTTCCTTCAGTCTCTCTTCATAGTCATGTGCTCAGTCTCTAATCATTTTTGTTGCCTCCGCTGGACTCTCTCCATGATTGTTCCACGTCCTTTTGTAGTGTGGCAAACTGGACACAAATATACAGATGCGGCACTCACCAGTGCTGAATAGAGGTGAATAATCACATTCTCGCTCTGCTGCACACTCCTATAATCAGCCCAGTATGCTATTAGCCTTTTGCTACAAGAAGCACACGGTAAGCTCATGTTTAACTCTCCATCTAACACCGTAAACCAGATCTCTTTCTTCAGCACTGCTACGTAGCCAAACAGTCCCAGCCTGTAGCAATGCATGGGGTTTTCTGTCCTAAGTGCAGGACTTTGCACTTGTCCTTGTTGAACTTCATGAAGTTTCTGTGGCCACTTCTCCAATTTGTCTAAGTCTCGCCTGAATCCTATCCTGCCTCCAGCGTGTCCACCACTCCCCCCAACTGGTGTCATCTGCAAATTTACTAATGTGAAGCTATCCCATCATCAAGATCATTAATGAAGACATTGAATAGAACGGGCCCTAAGACGACCCTGGGGCAACAACACTTGTTATGTGCCAACATAGAGATGTGCCTTGATACCTACCCGCTGAGCCCGTGGGATCAACCAGTTTTCTATCCACTTTCACAGCCATTCCTCCCAACCCATACGTTCCCAGCTTTGCTGATGAGAAATCGTGGAAACTGTCCAAAGCCTACTAAAGTCAAGGTATACCATCAACAGCTTGCCCCATCCACAATCCATCATTCATCGTAGAAAGGCACAGGTTGGTCAGGCATGATTACCCTTGGTGATCCATGCTGACTGCTTCTGATCACTTGTTCCCTTCTAAGTGTTCAGGATGGATTCCTTCAGCACCTGCTCCATGATTTTTCCAGGGAATTGAGGTGAGACTGATTGGGTCTGTAGTTCCCTGGATCTTCCTTTTTCCGCTTCTTAAGATGTAATAATTTGCTTTCTTTCCAGTCCTCTGGGACCTCTCTCTGTTCGCATGAATTTTCAAAGATAATGGTCCAACGGCTCTGCAAATCACCTCAGCTAACTCCTCAGCAAAACCCTCCGGGTATGCAGTTCGTCGTCCATAGACTGTGCACGTCTAACGTCTTTTAAGTATCCTAACTGACCTCTCTATACAGTGGGCTGCTCACCTCCTCTTCTCTCTGCGGTCCCCCGTGTAGTAGTCTGGAGTTGATCCTTGCCGTAAGACTGAAGTGAAGAAAGGAATTGAGTACTTCAGCTTTCCATATCTTCCACATAGCTATACCTGCCTCATTGAGTAAGGAGGACCTACACCATCCTAGTCCTCTTCTTGTTCTTACATACTTGTAAAACCTTCCTAATTATCCTAGGTCCAACATCCCTTGCTAGTTTCAACTCAAATTGCACTTTGGCCTTTCTTATTTCTATCCCTTTGCAGGCCGAGCAATAATCTTATATGCCTCCCCAGTCATCTGTCCAAGCTCCATTTTTTGTAAGGCTTCCTCTTTGCTTCAGCTCACCACTGAGTTCCTGTAGCCATGTGGGCAACTTTCTACGCTTGCTGCTTTCTGCACATCGTATGGTATTTTCCTGTGCTAGCATGGTTTCTTTAAAAAACTGCCAGCTCTCCTGGACACCCATCCCCTTCAGTTCAGCTTCCCAGGGAATCCTGCCCATCATTTCTCTAAGGGAGCTGAAATCCGCTTTTCTGAAATCCAGGGTTTGCGTTCTGCTTCTCTCCTTCCTTCCTTTGACCAGGGTACTGAACTCTACCATGTCATGATCACTGCTGCCCAGGTTGCCGTTCACCCTTACTTCCCCGATCCTTCCAGAAAAATACACATTCACAAGTTAAGAAAACAAACATAAGTCTAATCCACCTTTTCTAGCTAGTACTTACTATTTTGTATATGAGAGACTGTTTTAGAAAGATTGGAGAAAGATCTGGTTGCACATCTGGTCCCTCTTAGCCCCAAAAGCGAACAACCAACAAAACAAACAGCACAAACAAAGACTTCCCTCCACCAAGATTTGAAAGTATCTTGTCCCCCAATTAGTCCTCTGGTCAGGTGTCAGCCAGGTTTACTAAGCTTCTTAACCCTTTACAGGTAAAAGGGACATTAACCCTTAACTATCTGTTTATCACAGGCTGGAAGTTGGAGCTAGACAAATTCAGACTGGAAATAAGGCACACATTTTAATAGGGAGGGTAATTAACCATGGGAATAATTTACCAAGGCTCAGGGTGGAGCTCCACCATAGACAATTTTTAAATCAGGATTTCATTTTTTTTTCCTAAAATATATGCTCTAGGAATTATTTTGGAGGTAGTTCTATGGGCGTTGTTAGTACTAGAGCATGATATTCAGTTAATCTTGGTAAGCATTTGGGGAAAGGAGGAGGGATAGCTCAGTGGTTTGAGCATTTGCTTGCTTAACCCAGGGTTGTGAGCTCAATCCTTGAGAAGGTAACTTAGGGATCTGGGGCAAAATCAGTAGTTGGTCCTGCTAGTAAAAGCAGGGGACTAGACTCAATGACTTTTCAAGGTCCCTTCCAGTTCTATGACATAGGTTTATCTCCATATACTATTATCTGCCTTGGAAAAATGAAGGGCTGAGTCAATCCTGCCAGGATTTAAGACAGTAATTCCAAGATATTTAGGTGCTTCCATCCTGAAGCTTAGCCTAGTAAGCCACTCATCTGGAGTACACTGTAGTGCTAGTGATCCACAAAATATTTATTCTCCATATACAGCTTATATCAATGAAAAATACTTACTAATATGCCCAGAGATGAGTAACCTGACATAGAACCTTATACAAAGTTGACACAAAATACCATGAAAGGTTTTTAAAAGTGTTTATTTGCCTCCTTCCTAACATTACAGGAACTCCTCACTTAACATTGTAGTTATGTTCCTGAAAAATGCAACTTTAAGCAAAACAATGCTAAGCAAATCGAATTTCTCCATAAGCTTTAATGTAAATGAGGGGATTAGGTTCAAGGGAAATTTTTTTCACCAGACAAAAGACTATTTATATATGCAGTATAAGTTTTAAACAAATAATTTAATACTGATACACAGTGATGGTGATTGTGAAGCTGGGTTGAGGTGGTGAAGTCAGAGGATGGGATATTTCCCAGGGAATGCCTTACTACTAAATGATGAACTAGCATTCGGCTGAGCCCTCAAGGGTTAACTGGTTGTTAATGTAGCCTCACTCTACAAGGCAGCAGGCATAAAGGGAGGGAAGAGAGCATAGCAGACAGAGAAACACACCCTGTGTCTGAGAGCCAGAGATGTACATTTACCCTTTAAGTAGCTAACCCCAGTCTCAAGTACACTGCCTTGTTAATTAGATCAGCTTGCTGAGACTGCAACTGCTGCCTGGAAGCTTTCTCCATCCTGAACCCTGTCATGTGTACCCCCTGCTCTATGGAAATGGGTAAGCGGAGTGCAGGAGCAGGAGGAGGGAGGCACCCTGACATTAGCCCCTCACTTTCTCCCTCCCCCCCGCAGAGCAAGCAGGAGTCTCTAGGAGCAGCTCCAAGGCAGAGGTCAGAAGCAGCACATGGCAGTGGGCCAGGGACATCTTAATGCCGGCAATTGCTAGCCTGCTGGGCAGCTGCAGCACAGGGAACTTAGGGGAGAGGGGAGCTGATGGGGGCTGCTAGTCCACCTTGATTACAAGCTCCCACCAGCTAGCTCCAACGGGCTGCTCTTCCTGCAAGCAGTGGACAAAGCGGGCGGCTGCCAAACGATGTTAGAAGGGAGCATTGCACAACTTTAAATGAGCATGTTCCTAATTGATCAGCAACGTAACAGCGTTAACCGGGACAACCTTAAGTAAGGCGTTTCCGTACTATAATTTTTTAATGTACTCCACTGTAAGCTGAAATACACAGAAACATATAGTGGAGTACTTTGAAAAATGTAGAATGTTGCTTGCATAGACGTATGCAAAAGGGATATTTTTAGTGTTAGACAAGAAGCCATTGAACTTGTACACAATACTTTGATTGAGATCAGAGCTTTTTTCTTTAATTTCTTTTGTTTATTTTTAGAGGTAATATAATCAGTATTGATGTATGTTTCATTTTGACATCTTAATATAGTCTCCATAGTCTGACTTTGACAGTGCTTTGGTGTGTTTTGACAGTGCGGATGTCATCCCCCACGACTTACACAGCCATAGTTTCATTCGCATGTTGACACCATGGTGGACTAGCATTTCAATAGATATCTTGGAAAGATGCTTATTTACATTAATATTTTATTTTGCCATTGTTTTTCTGTCTTAGGACCAAGTTCTCCATTAAATAGTTATTCCCAACAGAGGAAAAGAAACTCTGACTTGCAAAATATTTTAATTTAGCATTTCAAAAGGTTTTGACACAAAAAGAGAGTTATTTCATGGTGTGAATCAGCACGCTTTTCAAGTGAAAGCCTGCAATATTTCAAAATGGAATATGTTGGCCTGAATCTGCTGTAATTTACATCAGTGTAAATCAGGAGTAGCTCCACTGAATTCATTGGAGTCACTAAAACAATGAGGAGTCTGGTGGCACCTTAAAGACTACTAATACTCCTTGTTTTTGTGGATACAAACTAACATGGCCACCCTTCTGATAACTGGAGTCACTAGAGTTTAAAACTAGCATGAAATCATAATCAAGTCCTATAGTCCCAAACAAAGGCTTTTGTTAACATACAGATATGGTGAACTACACACACCAATATCTATTTCCATGTTTAAAAGTGTGTATGTATATAACAATATATCCCTGTCCATACATATTTGCTACACATGAATTTTTCACAGAGGGGCAAAATTAAACTTGTTTGTGATTCCTTAACTCTCTTGTCTAAGGTACGCACAAATTATATATACAGACTATATGTGTGGAATCTGTGTAGGTCTGATCCTACAAACACATATGCATGTGTTTAATTGTAAGCATGAATAGTCCATTGACATCAGGCTCAGAGATGATAATTTCTATTCAACATTTCACCTCTTCTGGACTCCAACCAGAAGAAGATTTGGAGGGAAAGTTTTAAGTAGATTAATAAGGTGCTTTTGAGACACAAAACATACATATGTATATAATGTGACAGACTCAAACCAGTGGGGTACAGGAATCTGGTCCTATTGGCATCCAGTGGGGGTGGGCGGGCGAAGCCTGCTCACTTCTAAAGGACCTCCCCCCAGCCTAAGGGGAGGACCCACAGGTCTGGGACACCAAGTAATTACGTGGGACAACTAATGAAAAAACAGGATCGGGAGTAAGGTCAGAGGGCTAAACTAAGGGAACCTGATGGGGACACCGAGCAGAGAACCCCAGACAACGCCCACTGCTCCTCAAAGGCGTCAAGGGAGCCAGTGACGCCGCCCAGAGGAAACTCCGCTCGGATGCGTGAACAGACAGAGGAGCGGAAATAGGCCCCACAGTCGCAGGAAATCCCATCGCCAACCTCCTCTCCCTGGTGTTGTAGATGGCTAGTTTGGCCAGGGCCAAGAGGAGGTTGAGAAGGAGATCCCGCGACTTCGTGGGCCACGGATGGGGAGTGCATAGATAAAAAGGTGAGGGGAAAAGTGCAACCAGAAACGCAAGAAGATATTCAGGAGGAGCCGGAACAGGGGCTGCAACCTGGCGCACTCCAAGTAAACGTGCGCCAAGGTCTCCTTCTCGCCACAGAAAGGCAGGTGTCGGGGACAGGGTGAACCGCGCCAAGTACACACCCGTGCTCACGGCCCATGAAGGAGCCGCCAACTGACATCCCCAGCGGGCCGCGGGACCAGGGCAGAGTACAAGCTGGCCCACCGGGGCTTCTCACCCTCGAGAGGTGGCAGGAGGTCCCGCCATTTGGTATCGGGCGGGACGCGAGGGTGAGGTAGTGAAGGGTGTGGAGCACGAGCGTGTACAGATGTTTCCGTGGCGCGGTCTGGAACAGAACCGGCTGCACATCGTGCAGCCGGCTTGCAGAGAAAGGGTGAGGGGGCCGATTGGGTCCACGGGGCAGGGGCCCTATAAAAATGTCCATGGGGCCCGGGGTGGAGGGTGGGCGGGGCGTGCCCTCTCGTAGGACCCGGTCGAGGTAAGCCCGAGCAGCAGGCAGCAAAGCGGCCCTCACCTCCTGAAGTACGCGCCTGGGAGTATGAGGTCTGGAGAGCCCCATGCGCCGGGCGAGCGTCAGGGGATCCAGCCAATCTCCCCGGTCGTAGTCCAGGAGGTCTCCGACCCTGGTGACTCCCGCCAAGACCAGCCTCCGGCGCACCGGGGGGACTCCGCCACCTGCACACGAAGCTGGGGATTGTGTAGCAGGGGCTCCGCGAGGAGGTCGGCCCCACGGTGGCCGCCACGGACCTGGTCGCGGAAAAGAGCTTCCAGGTCCGGAGGAGGTCTTGGTAGAAGACCGGCAGCCCGGAGAGGTCTCGCGGAAGACCTCTCGGATGGAGGTAAAAGAGCTGCCGGTCGTATCGGAGCCCTCGGAAGCGGCGGAGGAAGGCGTGCGCCAGTACGCTCCACGCCGGACTACCCGCACCATACAGGAGCCTCTGCAGGGCCTGGAGGCGGAAGACACGGACCTGAGTGCGAAGGCACTTCAGGCCCTGCCCCCCTTCCTCCAGGGGCAGGTGGAGGACCCCTGCAGAGACCCAGTGCGTCCCTGGCCAAAAGAACTCCAGAATCGTCGTCCGGAGGTGGGCCAGGAAATCCGGGGCCGGGACCAGGGTGTTGAGCCGGTACCAGAGCATGGACAGGACCAGTTGATTAAGCACCAGTGCCCTCCCCCGAAGGGAGAGGCACCGGAGTAGTCCCGTCCATTTCCGGAGCCGCTCCCGCCACCCTGCCCTCCAAACCGTGCCAGTTCTCCGGCGGAGACGGATGCGTGGCAGAAGGTAAACGCCGAGATAGAGCAGCGGACCCGCGCTCCACCGGATGGCCTGAAGCGCGGGTGGGAGGAGCTCGCCTGCCACCCGTCCCCGACCACCAGGCCAGAGCTCTTGACCCAGTTAACCCGGCGGAGGAGGCCGCCGAGTACACAGCCTGGCAAGCCTCCACCCGCGCCAAGTCGCCCGGGTCCTGGACCACGAGGAGCACATCGTCAGCGTACGCCGACAGGACCAGCCGCAGCTCCGGCTCCCGAAGCACCAACCCCGTCAACCTCTCGCGGAGGAGACAGAGGAAGGGCTCGATCGCCAGGGCGTACAGCTGGCCCGAGAGGGGCACCCCTGCCGCACTCCCTCCCGAAGCTGACCGGCTCGGTCAGGGTCCAGTTGAGCCTGACCAGACACTCCGCAGAAGCGTACAGCACCTGGAGAAAACCCACAAAACGGGGTCCGAAGCCGAAACGCTCGCAGAGTACCCAGGAGATACCCGTGATCCATCCTGTCGAACGCCTTCTCCTGATCCAGGGACAAGAGGGCGACGACAGACCATCCCTACACCCTAATTCCAGAAGGTCCCGGACCAGATACAGTTATCAAAGATAGTGCGGCCCGGGACGGTGTAGGTCTGGTCTGGATGGACCACGTCCGCCAGCACGGACCCTAGACGCAGCGAGATGGCCTTTGCAATGATTTTGTAGTCCGTGTGCTGAGGAGCGAGATGGGACGCCAATTCCGTAAGTCGCGGAGGTCCCCCTCTTCGGCAATAAGGCGAGCACGGCTCGCCTGCACGAGAGAGGGGAGACCCCGCTCTGCAAAGACTCGGCCCAGACGGTGACCAGGTCTGGGCCGAGAACGTCCCAGAACACGCGGTAGAACTCCACGGTCAGCCCGTCCATGCCTGGAGATTTATTGGTGGGCATGCGACGGAGGGCTTCCGAGAACTCGGCCAGAGTGAGAGGCAGCTCTAGCCGGTCCCGGTCGCCCGTGCTGACCGTCGGGAGCCCGTCCCAGAGTACTCTGCAAGCGTTAGGATCGGTCGGATCCGGGGAGAAAAGGGCCGCGTAGAAGGCCCTGGCCCTCCCGCACATCTCCGCCGGGTCCGTGAGGGGGTGCCGTCCTCCGCCAGGAGGCAGGTGACGTGTTTCTTGGCCCCCCTCCTTTTCTCCAGGGCGTAGAAGAAGCGGGAGCCGCGGTCCATCTCCCGAAGGAGGTGGATGCGGGATCGAACAAAAGCACCCCGGCCCGATGGTCCTCGAGGGCTCGGAGCTCCTCCCGCTTCTCCCGGCACGCTCCGCAGAGGGATGGATCCTCGGGGCTGGCGGCCAGACGCCTCTCCAGCTCCAAGACCTCCCGCTCCAGCTGCTCTATGGCCGCATCCCTCCGCCGGCTGGCGCCCCGGGTGTAGTCACGGCAGAAGAGCCGGGCGCGCACCTTCCCCAGATCCCACCACCGCCGCGCCGAGGAAAAGGCGCGCCTCTGCCCTCGCCAGGCCAGCCAGAACTCCCGGAAGGACGCCACGAGCCCGCATCCTCCAGCAAACTATTATTAAAGTGCCAATAGGCCGGCCCCGCCTCTCCGCGCAGAGAGAGGCTGTCACGGTGGCAAGATGGTGATCCGAAAAGGGGGCCGCCGACGCGCGGAGGAGTGGGCCCGTAAAAGGTGGAAACGTGACAGATAAATGCGGTCCAGCCGGGAGTGGCGCGACCGATGGGCCTCCACCCGGACGAAGGTGAACGTCGAGACGTCGTCCGGGTGGTGGTCGCGCCAGACGTCCACCAGGGAGTGGCGTTCGACAATCTCCCGGAGGACGTCCGCGGCGCCGGGCACTGCTCGGTCCCCGAGCGGTCCCGTTCCTCGAGGGTGGTGTTAAAGTCCCCTCCCAGGACCAGGCACTCACGAGGATCCAGGAGCCGAGGAAGGCGGACGCCTGCTGATAAAAACGCAACCTCTCCGGGCCCGATGTCGGGGCATAAACATTGACGAGATTAACCACAAGCCCCTCCATGCGGACCCGGAGGTGCAGCAGGCGGCCCGGCACAGCCTCAGCGACCCCCAGCACCTCGGGCCGTAGGTCGGGGGAGAACAGGGTCGCCACCCCAGCCGCGCAAACCGAGAAGTGGCTAAAGTAGGCCTCGTTCCCCCACTCCAGCCGCCAGCTAGCTTCAGCGGCCGGATCCGTATGGGTCTCCTGCAGGAAAATCACAGAGTAACCCCCCTCCCGGAGGTAGGAGAGCACCTGGTTCCTGCGGAGACCCATCCTACAGCCCCGGGTGTTTAACGTGGCAAAGAATGATCGGTGCCATGAGGAGGGCTGGGGGGATCCTCGCCAGCAGACACGCCCACAGCCTCCGGCAGGCCGCGCAGCAATCCGTGACCTACCCCATAGGTGACTAAAGAGTCACGGAAGAGGCGGACCCCGCTGGTAGGCCGCGGCGGCCTGCTTCCCGGTCCTCTTACCCTCCCCCATGAGGGCCCTCGCGGCCCGGAGGACCTGATGGAAATCCCCCCAGCGCTGGAGCGCAAGATGGACTTTGTTACGGGAGCCACGGACGTCCTCGAGGAACTCCCGCAGCTCCTCCCTCAGCGCATGGGGGGCGGGGTCACTGATCGATGACTGTCCCCCAGTGGGGCCCCCGTCACAGCCCCGTGCCCACCGAGGCGGCAGGCAGGGGGCAGCAGACCCCCGACGTGGCGTCCGATGGGCCGACGCCACGCGACCCGCCCCGCTCCCCGGTTCAACAAGGGGTGGCGGAAGGAGAACAGCAGCCCCTGGTGGGTCGGGAAAGGAAAAACTAGCGAGCCGCACCCTGGGGGCATTCCCAGGGCGGCACCCCCCCATTCCAGCCGCCAGCTAGCTTCAGCGGCCGGATCCATATGGGTCTCCTGCAGGAAAATCACAGAATACCCCTCCTCCCGAAGGTAGGAGAGCACCTGGTTCCTGCGGAGAATCATCCTACAGCCCCGGGTGTTTAAAGTGGCATAGATGATCGGCGCCATGAGGAGGGCTGGGGGGGATCCTCGCTGGCAGACACACCCACGGCCTCCGGCAGGCCGCGCAGCAATCCGTGACCTACCCCGTAGGTGCGTAAAGAGTCATGGAAGACGTGGGCCCGCCGGTAGGCCACGGCGGCCTGCTTCCCGGTCTTCTTACCCTCTCCCATGAGGGCCCTCGCGGCCTGGAGGACCTGATGGAAATCTCCCCACCGCCGGAGTGCAAGCTGGACTTTATTACGGGAGCCACGGACATCCTCAAGGAACTCCCGCAGCTCCTCCCTCAGCGCATGGGGGGGCGGGGTCACCGATCGATACCGGCCCCCAGTGGGGTCCCCGTCACAGCCCCATGGTCCACCGAGGCGGGCAGGTAGGGGGCAGACCCCCGATGTGGCGTCCGATGGGCTGATGCCACGCGACCCGCCCCGTTCCCCGGTTCAACAAGAGGCGGCGGAAGGAGAACAGCAGCCCCTGGTGGGTCGGGACAAGGAAAAGCTACTGAAGCTGCTCCCTGGGGAGTATTCCCAGGGGCAGCACTGGCATCACAGGAGGTGGGGGGACAAGGACAGGGCTAACAGGAGTAGGACAAGGATCAGGGAGAGAATCGGGGAAAGGGGTAGAGGCAGGATCCTGAGCCCCTATAGTTGAGCCGCTGGACGGTGGCTCCTCCTGGCCAGGGTCAGGGATCTGGGAAGTGGGAAGGGGACCCCTAATGATGCCGGGCTCAGCCACTGTGGCACGTGTGGCAGCCTCAGCATCCAGAGATAGATGTTCGTCAATGGGGGCAATGGCTCAGGGTCTCTGGGAGGCAGTGGTGGGACAGCAGAAGCGAGGGAGGATACCCCCTGGGACGAGCCCTCTCCCACGCCCGGTGGTATCTCCGCTGCACCCTCCTCCACAGTGATGGATCGAGAAGGAGGAGGAGGGGCAGCTTCGGGCGCCGGGCAGCCAGGGGTGCGGGCGATGACAGGGCCGGCGCCATGCTGGGGCTCAGGGGTCCCGGATGCTCCTCCGTGCTGGGCCAAGGGGCAATCCCTCCGAACGTGCCCCATCGCCCAGCAGAGGTAGCACCGGGCCTCCCCCGTCGAATAATGCACCCGGTAGTGGGCCCCCTGGTAGGGGACCAGAAAGGACCCCTCGAGCGCCTCCCCGCCATGCGCCGCTGGCGGCAGTTATAGCTGCACTTGCCGGCGGAATGAGAGGACGTGATGGAGGGCGGGGTCCTTGCAGCCCAAGGGATGAGGGCTGATGACAGAGATGGGACGCCCCAGGGCAGAAAGGGCGGGCAACAGGGTGGCATTGGGCAGGAAGGGAGGGACGGAGGTCAGGACCAAGTGGACCCCCAGGTCTTCCAGAGGCTCCAGAGGGACAAACACGCCCTCCACTGCCAGGCCCATCTCTACCGCCTCCTGTGCGGCAGCCTCCGATGCCAGGAAGAAGACCACCTTCCCATACATTTTGGAGGCCGCCACGATGACCGTGGGCCCCACCACCCTCGCCAACGCTCGCACGTAGGTCTCCACGTGGGGTGAGGCGGGCACCAGGAGGCAACGGACACCTAGCCAGCCAGTAAGCAGTAGCAGAGAGAGGGGTGGGTGTGGTGTCTAGCCCCAGCCGGGGGAGTAGGCGAAGCCAGGAACAGCAGGAGCAGTTACGCAGCCAGCAACAGCGCAGCAAGGGCGCCAGTGCCCAGCAGGAACAGCAGCAGCAGAGCACCAGCCCTCTCCCTCTTCCTCTGCAGCGGAGGAAGTCGAAGGGAGAGCTACTTACTGGCCACAGGAGAAGCCGGATTCTGTTCCCTGAGTGACCAGAGCAGGAGCTACACTAGGTATCAGGATCTTGCTTAGCAGGGCCAGCTTTAGGAAGTGGCTGGGAGACCACAATTCGAACATTTGGTTGTGGGCCCTGGCAAAGTCTGACTTAAAAAAAAAGTTTGGAAAAAAAAGCCTCTCATTGTCTTTCCTGTGATTATTTACTTTCCATAACATATGAATAATAAAATTATATATTCATATACATTACATCATAGTATGCTGTTGATGCTATTAATGCCGCCGTTTCACATTGTGTGGGGTCCCCACCAACTCCTGGGGGTGGGCCCATGTGTTGGTCCCAGCTGCTTCCCTGCCCCCTCATTGAAGCAGGTGTGCAAGTTACTGCCCAGGAAACTGCAGGGCAGCAGTGACATGGGCTGGCTGGAGGCAGGGCAGGGGCTTGACTGGAGTAAGGGGTCTGGCTGCAGGCAGGCAAAGGGTGTGGCTGGTTAGAGACAAGGGAGTGGGGCGGGCTGGCTTCAGGCAGGGCCGCAGGGGGGTGCAGCAGGGGTTTGCAAGGGCTGGAGACAGAGGAGTGTGGACTGGCTGCTTCAGGCAGTGGGTGCAGCAGGGTTGACTGGAGACAGGGCAGGGGTGCGGGTTGGATAGAGTGTGCAGGGCTGGTGCGGGCAGCAAGTGGTGGGGGGCTGCTGGCTTTGGGCAGGGCTGCAGGGGTGTGTGGCAGGGGTTGGCTGGAAGACAGACAGGGGGTTTGGCAGGGGCTGGCTGTGGGCACGGGGTGCAGAGCTGGCTGCGGCAGGGGGGGCCGGACTGATGTGGGCAGGTCGGGGGTGCAGCAGAGACAGCTGGAACCCCAGCCCTTTAAGTAGCCCCCAAACCCCTTCTACCCGGGGACCTTTTAAATTTGCCGTGAGAACTGGGGAATGCATGAGGAAGGCGGGCTCCAGCGGCTATTTGAAGGACCAGGGTGGTAGAGGCAGCTGGAGCCAGGGCCCTTTAAATAGCCCTCCGAGCCCATCCACTGCCCCAGGGCTCGGAGGGCTATTTAAAGGGCCAGGAGCTCGCAGCCGGTGTCCGGGGCTTGCCGCGCTCTGGCTGGAACTCCAGACTGGAACGCGGGGCTTGCCGCGCTCCAGCCGGAGCCGCCGAGGGCTTTTCCGCACTCCGCTGGAGCGCGGCAAGCCCCACGACTCCGCTTTCCCAGCTGGAGAGCGGCAAGCCCCGCGCTCGCTCCTCTCAGCCGCAGAGCGGCAAAGCCCTGCTGCCCCACTCTCTCGCTGAGCCCCGGCCCGGGAGTGCAGCAAGCCCCGCCAACCCGGCTGGAGCTCTAGCTGGGAGACCGGCCGCACGGCTCTTGCGGCGCTTCACTCAAAGGAGAAGGCCATGGGAGGACACGGAGCAGACCGCAGCAGGGACGGGGTAAGTAAAAAAAAAAAAAATAAAATTAAAAAGGTGCCTAAGGCGCGGGCCCTTAGGCGCGGGGCCCGATTCCCCGGAATCGGCCACAATAGGCCTAAAGCCGGCCCTGTCTGCTAGAACCAGTTAAGGCAGACCCGCTAATTAGAACACTGCACCATCAAGGCAGGCTAATCAAGGCACACTGAGTTTAAAAACAAGCTCATTTCCAAGTTGGCAGGGGGGAGCCCAAGAGAGGAAAGTGCATGTGAGGAGCTGGAGCAAGAGGCACAAGGAGCTGAGAGTGAGAGACTGTGCTGCTGGAGGACTAGGAGTACAAGCGTTATCAGACATCAGGAGGAAGATCCTGTGGTGAGGATAAAGAAAGTGTTTGGAGGTGGCCATGGGAAGTAGCCCAGGGAGTTGTAGCTGTCATGCAACCTGTTACAGGAGGCACTATAGACAGCTGCATCCACAGGACCTAGCTGGAACCCGGAGTAAAGGGCGGGCCCGGGTTCCCCCCAAACCTCCCAACTCCTGATCAGACACAGGAGGAGTTGACCCAGACTGTGGGGAAGATCACTGAGGTGAGCAAATCTGCCAATAAGCACAGGATCCACCAAGGTAGAGGAGGAACTTTGTCACAATATAGTAAACACTTGAGGCTCAGTGAATTAATGCAATGGGCTTGAGATATTTTACTGAAGCTGCTACAAAAGTACAAAGCATTATTATGTAAAATAGACATATTTATTTTTATGCACACCCCTCTTTCACAAATATTGAAACATTTAAGAGAAAAAAAGAATAATACTAAAATAACTTCAAATATAATTTACAATTTTTTTTGAGATATAGAACACGTGTATTTATGGTAAATGCATGAAGCTCAGTTTATTAATGTAAATGAGCTGAGATATTTTCATTGAAGCTGCTACAGAAGTGCAAAGCATTATTAATGTGAAATATAGATCTTTGTATTTATGCATTATACCTGTCTGTAGCCGATCAGTTTGTGCTAGTTACTCCTCCCTTTCACAAATATTGAAACATTTATGAGCAGTAAAATAAAATAACCTCAAAGGTAATCTAAAAATATAGTGTTTTGAGCCATAGAACACACATGAACATGTATAATGAACATGAGGCTCAGTTTATTAATGTAAAGGACTTAAGATATTTTCACTGAAGATGCTATAAAAACGCGAAGGATTGTTATGAGCAAAAAAATGTAAAAAAAATAATAATCTCAAAATAATGTAAAAATGGCAGTGCAATTATCTGAAGAGAAAAGTCAACCAGAGTTCATTATTATCCCCAATTTCTGTTAGAATCATTCAACAAAATTTGACAGCTGAAATCACTGAAGGAAGTGGTACGAATTGAGGTGCTAATTCTTCAGCATTATGCACGTTGGCATTGGTTTCATCTGTCAACAATTACTTTTCAGTTTGGGAAAAGAGTCACCAGTGTAATTATATGATCTATGGGTTAGTGAAGGCTATTTGATCTCCCTTCAAGTTCTATCAGATCAAAGCCCTTTCAGAAAAACAAGTAATCTTTCTTGAATGTGCTATGGGTAAACCAAAAGCTACTAGACCTAAGTTTGAGAGTAGTATTACAACAATCATGTCTATACTAAGTACCAAGGGAACTTAATAAACTAGTAGATATTTCTGGAGATTGAAACTAAGATAGTTCTTTACTTCTGATACTACTCTGTCGGCATATGGAAAAGACATTAACATCCCAAAGTCAATAGAGCAGTGGTTCTCAACCACAGTCTTTATAAGATACATTATTTATATTTTCCTGAAGGAAACTGAGGTGCACTCACAAGGGTATACAGTGCCTGTCCAGGTGTGGAGGCACTGCCAAGTATAGATATTCATATGAATAAGTATGGCGACTACTGCAGCAGGGTGACTAGAGGATTCCCACCTAATGCCCCATCTCAGCTTGGACCTCCAAGATCTCCTTTATTCTTAATGATGTTAGGTGACCCAGCAACAGGTGAGAGTTGCCTGCTTCTGAGGCTGTGTCTACATTGGAGACTTTACAGTGGCAGAGCTGTACTGTTGCAACTCCACTGCTGTAAGGTCTCCTGTGTAGCTGCTCTATGTTGACGGCAGAAAGCTCTCCCATCAACATAATTAAGCCACCCCCAACAAGTGGCGGTACTGTCTCCTGTCGAGAGAGTGCTGTCCACATGAGTGCTTCTGTCGGTGAAACTTATGTCAGTCAAGGGGGTGTTATTTTCACATCCCTGACCAACAAAAGTTTGACCAACAAAAGTGCTGATGTAGAGATAGCCTGATTAACCCTAGAAGGAAAGGGAGCTAATGTTATCTGGAGAAACATGAGCAAAATTGAAAGAGAAATGCAGCAATTTGGTAGTTAGCAGTGATTAGCCAGATTGGCCCCAGATACTCATATAAATGTTGAGATATATTTATAGATTAAAAAACATTTGAATTTTAAATACCATTTTCAGAGCTGCCTGTCACTGTTGATTTAACATTACTTGAAATACTGTAAGATCTTGCCTACCAGAGACACAGTCTGTAACTACAAGGCCTGGTAAATGAGCAGTTTGAAGTGACATTGGTGAGTCAATATGCATATTTATTAACTCCTCTGAAGTCCTAACACAAATTCTTGTACAGATTAAAAAGAGGTTTCACCCCAAGTGACTAGGCATAACAAAAAACATGTGTTGTCAACAACAGACTCAATTACTAGAAAAGTCACTAGGACACATTTTGGGGAAAACCCTTGGCTTTCTGCTTCAAAACTAGTTCTTGAATACCTGAGCCAAATGGAAAAAAAAAGAAGGGATAGTAGGGATAACAGTAGAGATCTTACCTTTTCTGTAGACTAACCACTAGAGGGCAATATCATTCACTCACATATATAAGTCTTTTGCATTAGTTCTGCTTTGTAAACAGAGAATGCTCCAGAGAACAGCCAGAAAGAGTGGAGGAAAATGGCCCATTTCGCTGAAGACCTACTCTGTCTTTACACACTGCCAGAAAGAAAACAGGCAGGAATTCTCAACACAATGGTGACTAGGGCAGGAGAATACCTTACAGCACTCACTTGCTACCAGGGATGAGAAAGACTCCTCCCAACTTGCACTCCCAGTCTGTGGCCCCATCTGAAGTCATCTGAGAATTTATTGCAGCCATATTTTTTGTTTTTGTTTTCACCTTTTTCTGAAACACCAGGTTATAGCCCGCTGGAAGCAAGAGACTGACTTGAATTACCAATGGCCTGATCAGCTGGAAAAGCTTATGTTCCTGTTCCTATGAGATGAAGGTGCTGTAGTAATCTGGACTGGTATGACAATTTATTTGTTGAGTGAGGAGGGAGTGAAAATATGTGTTTGTTTAGCACAAATATTATGGGTGAGCTCAAATGTCATTACTGTGCAATTGCAACATAGAGAGTTTGCCCTCTGAGAATGTCTCATGTGTGCTTGTATGAGAAACACATCTACTACCTGTAGAGCTAGTCAACAAATTATTTAAAAAATGGTGAACTTTTCCAAAAAATTCAAACACATTTTCATTTCAAAGTTTTTTAAAAGCAAGGATTGTGAAATTTCATGATTTTTTTTTATCAAAAGTGTTAGTAAAATTTTGAAGGAAAAAAAAAAAGCCGTTCTTTAACAATGTGATTTTTTATTTGTAAAATTTCAACTTGCTCTAGACACATCAAATATAGCACTTTTTGCAATGATATGAAGAGAAAAGGGTAATATTGGAAACTTCAAAGCAGAGGCTTCACTAACGTAACTTCTTCCTTGTCCAATACATGGACTTTGACCAATGTATTAGCATTTTTCCTTAGGAAAAGACTTTTGATTTCTTGAATCCTCCTTTGCTTTGACTTACAAGTAAATGTGATTTAATAGCAGGCTAGCTCCATTCTGAAAATAAAATGGAACCTTTAGCACTTCAGAGTGCATAGAATGCGCTATAAAAAACATACATAAATCATACAAATGATAATTATTTTGAAAATCATGGCTATTGTCTATGCTCATTTTACTTTTTGGAAGCAAACAAATGATTTAAATAAGTTAAAATTAAATGTTACCTTACTTAGCATGCAGAATACCTTCTTGTTCTTTTAGTAATAACATGCAAATTGCACCCTTACCACTCAGGGTGCATAATCACCTGAGTGCCAGAGTAAAATTTCAGCTTATTAATTACATTAAAATTTATTCAAGTAATTAAAGCCAACATATTGCAACTATGAACCTGCAAATAAAATATCTATTAGACAAATGAGGACACAAGCAGTAAGAATGACTCTGCTCTCTTGGTTTGTTTAATAAATCATTAAGAAACGCACTGGCTGTTTATTAAATAAATTCCCATTGTTGTTAACCTGGCCCTGCTGGTTCAGAAATGGGTAGGTGCCTCTGAACAAAGGATTTTAGAAGGAACCTGGGTAACTGTGATGTCTTTGGAACTCTTCTACTTCTGTACAGATGCTCTCCAGGTTACGCAACCCCGATGTATAAAAATCTGCACTTATGGAAAAAGTTCCGTAAGGTTTTTTTGTTTGTTTGTTTGCATAATTTTCAGGTATACGTTCCCGACTTATGCAAAATTCGACTTACACAAGGCGTTCCAAAACGGAATGCTTGCGTAAGTTGGGGAGAGTCTGTGTTCACAACCATCTTCATATTAAGTGGCAAACTAAAATTATTCCCACCAAACTTCTTGTTACACTTATAGTGTTGTCATTGTGTGCAGAGCTGGAATATGAAGACACACTTGTATTACTCTTATTCCATCTTTCACCCTCCCACCCCATTTGTTTGTTCGTTTGTTTGTTTGAACTTGCCTAGTCATGGTTATTTTTGCTGGGTTTGCTCTATCTTTTACCAACTACTCCTGATGTAAATCCAGAAGAGTTCCAGTTGAACTCATAATGTTTGACTGTGTTTGAAACTTGACAAAAATGAGTTTTCCCATAGCAAGTAAGTACAGTTTTTCAGAGACGTACCTGACATACTTTTCACCTTGAACTATGGACTTTCTCTGATGTAACTTTAAGGGAACCATTATAGTACTACTTTACCGCAGTTCCACTCAAGACATTCCAAGAAGGAAATGCTCAAGTCACATAGTATCCTCAAAAGTGGTAGAAATCTCAGTTTTTAACATGCAGCTTACATTTTCCTCTGGCTAATACATTAGACTGACGGAAATAAAGGTTGCAGGACACTTTCAGGGAAGTAAGTGCAATTGTAACAAAGCCAGCACCTTTTATGGCTATGGGTAGGTGTGGGGGAGAGCATGATTTTTCCTGTTCCCGAACCTCTCACTTACAAACCCCAGCTGATATTTTAAGAGGATCCGGATGCCTAGTTCCCATTAATTGGTATAAAAAACTAAGACATTTCCAATTTAGTGGGAATTGGGCAATTAGGCAGCATTGGAAATTTCAGTCTCCATTCTTCAAGTGGTCAATTTACCAAACAAACTTTAAAATAGCATAATCTCTTGTTGGAAGTGAAAACCTACTGAGGAAAATTGAGAGAACCCTAAACTCTGGCAAGTCAAGTGTAAAAGTGTAATTAGGCAGACCAGAAACAAATTTGAAGAACAACTAGTCAAAGATTCAAAAACTAACAGTAAAAATGTTTAAGTACATCACAAACAGGAAGCCTGCTAAACAATCAGTTGGGCCATTGGATGACTGATGTACTAAAGGACCAATCAGGGAATAAAAGGTCATTGCCTTTTGAATTCGTTGCATCAGTCTTCACTGCAGAGGATGTGAGGGAGAATCCCACACCTGAGCCATTCTTTCAGGCAACAAATCTGAGGAACTGTCCCAGATTGAGGTGTCAGGTTTTAGAACAAGTTGATAAATTAAATAGTAATAAGTCACGAGAACCAGAAGGTATTCAGCCAAGAGTATTGAAGGAACTCAAATATGAAATTGCACAACTATTAAGGATGGTATATAGTATTTAAATTAGATTCTGTACAAGATGACTGGAAGAGAGCCAACATGACACCAATTTTTAAAAAGGCTCCAGAGGCAATCCTGGCAATTACAGGCTGGTAAACCTAACTTCAGTACCAGGCAAACTGGTTGAAACTATAGTAAGGAACAGAATTATCAGATGCATAGATGAATATGATTTGTTGGAGAAGAGTCAGAACAGCTTTTAAAGGGAAATCAGGCCTCAGCAATTTATTAGATTTCTCTGAAGGGAGTCAACAAACATGGATAAAGGTGATCCAGTGGCTACAGTGTACTTGTGTCATAAATAGATAGCTAAGGGTTAATGTTTCTTTCACCTGTAAAGGGTTAACAAAGAGAACCAAACACCTGACCAGAGGACCAATCAGGAAACAGGATTTTTAAAGCTCAGGGAGGGAATGTTTGGGTCTGTGTCTTTCGTCTGGCTCTAACTTGAGAGGTGGATCTTTTCCTCTTTCAAGTTTAATCCTTCAGTTTCAGTTGTAAGTACAAGTGTAAGAAAATAATAGGCTGTTATTGTTTTTTTGTATTTTTTTTTTTTACATGTGTGTAGTTTGCTGGAATTATTTTAATTGTATCTCTTTTTGTATAAGACTGTTTATTCATATTTTCTTTTAAGAATAGCCTGTGTATTGTCACCTTAATGCATGAGATTCATTGATTTAATGTCTTTTTCCTTTTTTTTGTATAAAGTTTCTTTTTAAAACCTGTTTGAGTTTTTATCCTGGTTAAGGAGAAAGGAAAGACGGAGGGGAGGGGAAAACTATGCTGTGTTTAATTCTAGTGTCAGGGGGGAGAAGACCTAAGGGGGAGAGGAGAAGAGAATCCTTTCCTGTTCTTGATATTTGGGTTTGTCTTCCTTTTGTGAGAGAGGAGACAGTGTTCCCTTGGTATTGTGATGTAAAGAGGTTGCATCAGTAACTCTCAGGTTAGCCCAGAGAGGAAATTCTGAGTGGGAAAGAGGTGGGAGGGAATAGTTTATTTCCCTTTGTTAGGAGACTCAGGGCATCTGAGTCTTGGGGGTTCCCCAGGGAAAGTTTTGGGGGACCCAAGTGTACCAGGAACTGGGATTCCTGGTTGGTGGCAGCGAGATCAGGTCTAAGCTGGTAATTGAGCTTAGAGGGTTCATGCTAGCTTCTCAGTTATGAACGCTAAGGTTCAAATCTGAGTAGGAGCTACGACAACTTGGACTTTCAGAAAGACTTTGACAAGGTTCCCTCATCAAAGGCTCTTAAACAAAGTGAGCAGTCATGGGATAGCAGGGAAGGTCCTCTCATGGATCAGTAACTGGTTAAAAGACAGGAAACAAAGTGTAGAAATAAATGGTCAGTTTTCAGAATGGAGAGAAGTAAATAGTGGGGTCCTGCAAAGAGCTTTACTTGGATGAGTGCTGTTCGCCATACTCATTAATGATCTGCAATAAGGGATAAACAGTGAGGTGGCAAAATTTGCAGGTGATACAAAGCTACTCAAGATAGTTAAATCCAGAGCAGACTGCAAAAAGTTACAAAGGGATCTAACAAAACTGGGTGACTAGGCAAACAAAATGGCAGATGAAATTCAATTTTAAGAAATGCAAAGTAATGCATATGGGAAAACTTAATCCCAACTAGACATACAAATGATGGGATCTAAATTAGCTGTTACCACTCAAGAAAAAGATATTGGAATCATTGTGGATAGTTCTGTGAAAACATTCATTCAGTGAGCAGTGGCAGTCAAAAAAGCGAACAGAATGTTAGGAAGCATTAGGAAAGAGACAGATAATAAGACAATATATGTCATAATGCCACTCTGTAAATCCATGGTACCACAGCTTGAATATTATGTGCTGTTCTGGTTGCCCCATCTCAAAAAGATGTATTATAATTGGAAAAAGTACAGAGAAGGGCAAAAAAATTATTAAGGTTATGGAACATCTTCCATATGAGGTGAGATTAAAAAACTGGGACTCTTCACCTTTGAATAGGAACACCTAAGGTGAGATATGATAGAGGTCTATAAAATCATGAATGGAATGGAGATAGTGAATACAGAATTGTTATTTATTCCTTCACATAACACAAGAACTAGGGGTCACTCAATGAAATTAATAGGCAGCAGGTTTAAACACACAACACATGTTCAACCTGTGGAACTCATTGCCAGGGAATGTCGTGAAGGCCAGAAAAAGGTTAAAAAATGAATTAGATAAATTCCTGGGGGATAAGTCCATTGATGGCTATTAGCCAAGACTGTCACGCATGCAACCCATGCACTGGATGTCTCTACCCTCTAACTGCCAGAAGCTGGGAGTGGATAATCAGGGATGGATTATTCTATGGTTGCTTGTTCTGTTCATTTCTTCTGAAGCACTCGCCATTGGCCAATGTCAGAAGACAGGATACTGGGCTAGATGGACTATTGGTCTGCCCCAGTATGGCTGTTCTTATGTTCTAACAGCCTTTTTTCTTCCCTTGAAAATGTAATCTTTCCTCACTCGTATCCATTCGTATCCATCCATCCACTCGTATCCATTATATTGACAATATAATTTTCCTAGCTCATCACATTGTCTATCTCACCCCTCTCTTTGTGTATCTCCAATGGCTCCCCCTTCTCTATTGCATCATACATTCTCTGCTTCTTTTTTACTTTGAAGGCTTTCTCAGTGAATCCCCACCCTGCCTGTCATCTCTCATTTGCTACTGAGCTGCTGACTCTCACCTCTGATCACCCCATAATGCCAGCCTCCATTGTTCATTTGTTACATTTTCAGACATCTCTGTGCTTTTTCCCATGCTTCCCCCTCACATTTGGGAGGTACTCCTCATAGACATCCACAAAGCTACCTCCTTGGGACACTGATTTTTTCAACTATATGCAACGTTAATACTTCCAGATGAAACAATTTCCTTGTCTATATGTAGATGGGCGAGTAGCCTGCTGAGGTTTCTAGATGAAATTTCTAATGGCATCTGAAATATCTCAAATTGAAATGCATGTGTGTGAAGTAGTCAAATAGGATTGTCCAACAACAATTAGCCTAAATTTGCTCCCATTAATGGCAATGGTAAAAATCCCACCACTAGGGACATGACTTCATTAGTATTCTTGGTAGAGATGCCAAGGAATGATGGAAACTGAACTATCCTGTTTCCCATAGAGAGGGTCCCTGCTGGTCAGTGTTAGGGTATATTGGTGGAACATTAGGGAAACTTGCATTTCTGCGACCCAGGCGTTACTCTTTTTGCAATAAATTGAGGAATTCAGACTTCAGAGCTACCAATCCAACACTCTTTTAAACTAAATTGTTTTGAAACTTGGGGAAAATTGAGATTGTGTTCTATATTTTTAACTAGCAACACATTCTCTGGTCACAGTATCTGATCATGCCTTTCATCAGCTCTTGAAGCTCTCAGTGTCTTATATGCGTTTGTCATGGGACAGTAAAGCTCTGATGAAGAATATTTTGAAGGTGTGAACTGTAGAGGAAAAAGGGAAGTTCTGACCTCTCGTTTGCCAGAGATGAGAAGAGGGCATTCTTTCTCTAATTAAATGAATCTTCAGCAAATATGATGTAAACCAATTAACACTTTTTTCTCGCTGACCAAACTCACTGTTTTTCTTTTGCATGCTAAGGAGGCTTTGACTTCCCCTACTAATTAATTTTTCTGTTTTTCCCCCCAAGCTCATTTTTACTTCAACTTGTTGTTGACCTCCACTTCTGATCATGGTAAGCCTGGTGCCTTTATTCAAAATTAGTGTTGGAAAAGGGAGGCATAGCTCTACAAAAGTGCTCATCAAGGAGATTAATTATTTAATACAGTGGCACAATATCAAAACTTATACAAGTGTAATGCATTAATTAAGTTCTTCAGCCAAATGATGTTAATACCCAATGTGTTTGAGGACCATTTCTCCTGTTACAGGATCAAAGTATACAAGATAAGGAAGATGTACTTTTAAGGGTGATATATTTTATATTGATATTAATATAGTTTTTCTAGAGATCTTGAACCTGAAATCAGATCTCATGTAAGCTGGTGTAAATTAATTCATGACAATGTAGTTACATCCACTTGAATTCATGCCAAAATTCTCCAACATGGATGCTTAAGTTAGGCACCCATAAATCCATAATTAGGCACTGAAATAAATGGTCTGATTTGCAAAGTAGTCAAGCACCCATCATTCCAAATAATATCTAAAAAGAGATGATAGATGGAGTTGTCTGCAGTATCCCATCATTACTTTCCCACCTGTGTGGCTAGGAAGCAAGAATGTTTTCACAGTTACAGGGCTAGCTACACCTGTGTTCCCTTCGTGGTCTTTCAGAGTGTACCTTGATAGGTGTGAGGCCTTCTGCTTTTGCATTTACTGGGGTAGAATTTCACAATTCTCCATTATTTTACCAAATCCTGGGCTTCAGTAGCCTATCCATTAAATCCATTAAATCCTTATCCATTAAATCCAACTGGGTTTGGCATCTGTAATTCTTCCCTTTGAGAGTCTGTAGTATTCAGTGACAAAGCAGCCTTCTTTTAACCAAATAAGTAAATCATAGGAACAAAGCAGAACAGAGAAAAGGATTTAAAAACCATAAACAGTCCACACACGTCTATCTTACCTAAAGCCCTACCGGTCAGGGACAGCATTCTTGGTGAACCTAACATTTTCAGATACCCCCACCAGGTGTTTGGGTCTCAGTATGGTTCCCCCCAGATAACTACTACTGAATAACTACTCCCCTCTTGAAAAAGTGTTGCTTTTAAAATGCTTCAGTCCTTTGGATTTTCTGTTTCCCAAGCCTTGGCCCATAATGGCATGGTCCCTTAATGTCTCTCAAGTGTTTGGGGAGAAGTGGTTTAACGTGAGACATTCTGTCTTGTTTTCCTTACAGCCGCCTATTAAACTAAACCAACATTTTCATACATACAGTGAATATCCCAATAATTATGTCAACAAACTTTATGATTTATTACAGAGCAGCTCCACTTTTATCACAGAGGTCTCAGTTTTAAAGTCAGAGAGATCATTGGAGCATTTCAGTTACCTTATGCAGTATCTAACAGGCACATCTTTGGTTAGGCAAATGGGTTGAGCTGCTCCTAATGATAAACCAGGATCTCTTCTACTTTGCAAACATCCTTGCTCACTACTGCTTGGCAACTGAAGCTCCACTTTAAACCCAGCACCATGTATACACTTCATTGTGACTACTCATGGGCTTGAATGCTTTTGCTTTTCTGGACTGAGGTTCTAGTGCAGTAACTAAGTACTGAGGTAATGGACAGTGTTTTACTATATATGTGCATAGATATACACTATCCATTACCTCACTACTTAGTTACTGCACTAGGACTTTAATCTGGAAAAGCATTTAGGCATGAATAGTTGCACTGAAGTTAATGGGACAACCTACATTCTTAAATTTACCCACATCATTAAGAGCTTTCCTGGACTGGGGCCTAAAACTAGAGTTGATCAAAAATTGGACTTTCCAGCCCACAGGGAATACTAAAATTTGTTTTCATCCCCAATTGGAACAAAATTTGAAATAGTGAAATTTTTCATTGAATGGAATATTCCAAAGAAATTTCATATCCAAAAAAATTCAGCATTCTCAAAGCAAATTGTTTAATGGATTCAGAAGAGTTTAAGTCCAGAAGGCACCACTAGATCAGCCAACCTGAGCTCCTGTATCACACAGGCCACAGACTTTCATCCAGTTATTCTTGTATTGCACTCAATTATTTGTATTTGACTAAATCAAGATTTCCAGACTGACATCCAGTCTCGAGCTGAAGACTTCAAAAAGATGGAGAATCCACAACTTTCACTGGTACTTTGTTTCAATGGTTAACCACTCTCGCTGTTAAAAATGTAGCCTTATTTCAAATCTGAATTTGTTTGGCCATTGGTTCTCGTTCTTGCTTTCTCCTGTGTTAGGGACTGATATGTAGGCAGTCTGGCCTACTGCTCAGAGCAAGAGTCAGGTGGGTGAAGCAGGTATCCAGGTCAAGGAACGGAGTCAAGGGTCAGCACCAGAGTCAACTTCCAATTACCAGAGTCAGGGTTTGAGCCAGAATCAGAGCCAAGGTCAGATACCAAATGCCCAGAACCAAGGGTCAAGCCAGAGTCAGAAGTGAGAGCCAAAGATCCAAGTCAGGAAAGATAACCAATGGCCAGAAGCAAGGCATAAAGAAACCGGATAAGAGGCAAGGATCAGGCACAGAGTAGGAGGATGGTGGGAACTTGGAGGAGTGCTGGGGTGAGGCAAGAGCCAGGAACGGAGCAGGAACAGAGTTGGATGCAGAATGCAGGAAGCAAAGTCCAATGCAGCAGCAGCAATTTCCTCTGCCTCCTTCTGACTTAAATAGGATGGCTGAATTAACCAGGGGAGTAGACCACCCTCCAATCAGGGGTCCTATGAATGGTGCTTCAGCTGAGGCTGTAGTCCTGCTAGCCCTTCAACCTACAATGTTTCAGCAGCCATTGGGTGGTGGTCAGGATGTGGTGGCTGTCGGAGAATTCACAGATCTAGATTTGAGACCTGAAACATCCCATCACCCCTCTCTGGTGTGACAATGGACCATATTTCTCTGAATGGTTCTTTTGAAAGGCTTTTATGAGTTCAGGGATAGGGACATTTTCAGCAGGCTCCCAGGAACACTCCTCAAGCTTGTAATCCTCCCAATCAACCAAATACCACAGCATACCCCACTTGGTTTTAAAATTGAGGAATTCATGGATGATATGTTTATCATAATCCTGAACACGCACTGGTGGTGAGGAGGTGGTTGCTGGATCTGGTGAGGAAAAAGGTAGCCACATAATGCTTCAATAGGGACACAGGAAATACGTGTTCAATTTGAGAAAACGAGCCAGGTAGAGTTCCAAGGCAATGGGGTTGATTTGTTGGCAGATATGCTGTGGGCCAGGACATTGGTCATCAAGTTTATGGGACAGTCTGTCGGTATAGAGGTGCTTTGCTAAGAGTCATACTTTCTGGCCAATGGAAACATTGGCATCTTTCTGTCATCCTGGCTCTGCATTCTGTTTATAATCCTGTTTTGCTAGCTCCAGGCAGGTCTTTAGCTCCACCCCTACGTACGATGAATCAGTTGTGTCCATTCTGAAGCTGCCAGGTTGTGGATAATTCCGGGTGAAATTGGGGGTAAAACTGGTAGTTCACAAAACAAGAGCTTTTTCCTGTCGAGGCAAGTTCAGCATTATTATATGCAAACTCTGCATAGGATAACAGTGAAAACCATTCATTCTGATGATAGTTGATGTAACACCAGAGATAATGCTCAAGGATTTGGCTCATGCTTTGTGTTGGGCCATTCATTTGGGTGTGATAAGCTATGGAGAGGCAGGAACATGCTCCCAACAATCAGAGGAGCCTGGCTCATATTTGAGAATGAGGGTGCAAAGCAGCTGAACTACAACTCCCATGAGGAACCACAGCAGTTCAGGTGAATGGATATTCTAAAACTAAATGTTTAGATTCAGTTTGACAAATCAAAACATTTCAGTTCAGGTAGATCCAACCTGAAATGGATGTTTTTGTTTTGATTTTCCTAACAGAAAATAGAGGGAAGAAATGCAGATTTTGTGGAAACTGCATTGTCCATTAAAAATACATTATAACAGAAAGTTCCTGGCCAGCTTTACCTAAAACCTTACATTACCTTGGTTATCGCATCCTCCTTTTAAAAAAAAATACTGCAGCTACATACAAGTGTAAGCAATCTATGCAATACTTTGCATTGCTGTCTCGTGTAAGGTGATGCATTGGTTAATTAAGACTTTGCAGTCAGGCAACAACAGCCAAGCTCATGAAATCCCCATTTAAATATAATTTATGTCAGTTCAGTGACTTTTTGCAGTATAATGTTGAAGCCACAATGATTCCTACCAACTACTATACTCAAAATGTATCAATATTTGGATGCAGGACAGCTTGAAATGAGACATGGTGGCCTGCTTTTATGCACAACATCTTATTTATCTCCTTACAACTGTTGTGTGTTCCAATGGAATCCGAGTGAATTGTTTTTCAATGACCTTTGTTAGTTGTGCTGGCTGAAACTATGCCTTCTGGGAGTGATCAACCATGTCACTGAATGCCCCCTAGTCAGTGTGATAAAAAGCTGTTTGATAACTGCTTAACCCATTTTCAATCCATGCCTCTGAGGCCAGAAGTGGGGGTGGAGGAGGAGGAAACAAACCTAATGTGGAATTAGAAGCTCTATATGATTCCCATCAAGATGTGGAAAGAAAGACATTGATTGAGACACGTCTGTGGCTCATTAGCATTGTTTGTCTTTGAGAAAGTTCTTGTCGAACTGATAGATGAAGAGACATTGCTGAATGAAGAGAAAATGAAGATAACGGTGGTAAAAATAGAAAAAAATAATGAAGGGCATGCTTTTAGAATTAATTACATTAAGATTGATATCACTTAGCAGAAGAATGTTACCTCATCTCTCAAAAATGCTCAATTACTTATATAGTACACCAAGAGCTCTCTTAGTTTTATGGGCATTAATAAATGTCTCACAACTGTAATATTAGACTATTCCATGGGTTTTTTTGTGTTCAAAATCTGTTTCAGATTCTGTTTCTCAGAGATAAATCCCTTTATGTACATAAATTATGTTATACCATCTTCAAAACATCCTCTAGCAGAAACTTTCCAATTGGGTTATAAGTATCCCTTTTTCAATGCATTTGGGCCTTGCCAGAACCAAGCTTTTAGCCCGTGACCTAACCAAGGTGTGTAGGGTGTGAGGAAATGAAAAATGAAGAGGGTTATCCAGATTTCTTTGAATTTGCAATCTTCTAAGGTGGAGGTACCATAATACAAATAATAAGAATTAATAACAAAGTTTCCATTAGACTTTTAGACAAGGTTATAGGATGGTTCAACCACTTTTCACACCTTTATATCTAATATAAAAAAACAAAAACAGGTCAAAAGGTGACAAATTCTCTTCTGTTATAAATTGGCAAACTCTAGTGAAGTCATTGGACCGGTCCCAATATACACCAATGGAGAATTTGGCTTACAGTGACCCAATGTAATTACATAGCCCATCATTCACAAAATCCCAGCACTTAAAAGCAAGTGTAGCCCACATGCTGTACTTGGTAGCATTTGATTTTTTTATTTTTTGCCCCAAAGAAAGGGAGAGAAGCAGTGGGGACGAGACATGGACGTTAGCTGTACTACTGTGCATCTCTGTACCTGTGTAAAGAGTAGTGTAAGAAAACTTAGCTAGAAAGGCCGAGAAACATCCAGAAGTAGGGTGGTAGTCACTAGACATACTCAGCTGCTGCTTCTGAACCTATGCAGAATGTTTTCATTGTAGGCAAGCAGCCTGAAAGGTCACTCCCATTCAACCTACAAGAGTAGAGCCAATCACAGCATGGGGAGGAGTTATAGATATAGGAGTTAAAGAGCCTTGTGGAGGCAGTGATTGACACAGGACCGAGAGATGTGTCTGCTCTGAGATCTGGGTCCCAATACCTATAACACTTTGTGAAACAGGGCTACAGATTTCTGTTTCACCAGCACCTGAAGGCTAGTCAACAACCCACGAGGTTGAATTCTGCTAGCTATGGATCCCCAGACTGTTTTCTGACTGGTTTCTCTGAAGATTTTGGAAAAGAACTGAGACGCTGACTTTCTTCTCAAGAGCTGAAGAGTTCAGATGATACACACTATATATTGTGATCACACTATACAGCTGAGAAATCATCTCGGAAAGATTAGGGTGTAATATGTTTAGAGGTGTGTGTGTTAAAGTAAAGCGTAGATGTTATGTTGAAACCTTGCATTGAACTATATGTAACAGTGACAAAAGGGGGAAGTCTATTTAAGGAACGTTACCAGATTTACTGCCTAATAGCTTTTATGTAAAAGTTATTTTTAGTATTGCAAAGACTCTTTACAACATTTTATTGCATTTACAATGTCATCTGTGTGCATAAAATGTTTGTTTACTAAGAAACTGCATGGTTCTCTCTCATTGGAACTGGCTGGGGTGATGATTAACACCTGCTTGTCAGGGTTTTCCATAAAACGCCATGTAACACTTTCTGATAAGTCCTGAAAAGAAAGAACCCTGGCCTATGCTTTAGCAAGGAGTTAAGCTGAAGTGCAGGAAAAGGGGGAGTTTAATAGAGTTATATATATTGTTACTTCAGAATCCCCCTACCCTTTACACAGGGACAAGGAGACTATTCCTTACACAAAAGGAAAGGCGTCATAAAGCTTACACTAGCCTCATCATAAAGCTTAAATGCCGCAACCAAAATTTTCAAACTTAGGTGCCTAAGATCATGCACGTAAATCTGTATTTAGACATTTAAGGGGTCATGCAGCTGCAACTCAAGTTGAAGGCAATGGGACCAAAGGGTTCTCAGTACCCGTGAATATCAGACACCTTATAGTTTACATGCTTTAATGTGGATTTAGGGGCCTACCTTTAGGCACCTAAATCTGAAAGTCAAGGAGCCCAAAGACTGTACCATATGCACCTTAGAAATATGAAGAATGTCCATTACTATGAAGAACTACATTCTTATATTCCTGATACATAATTCCTTCTTCAATATCAATACTGTTTTATAAAGGTGTATAATTTTCTTGAACTAAATTCTCCACTCAATACCAACAGATAAATCAGGCATAGCTCCACTGAAGTCTACAAAACCATACCACAGTAAAACAGCTATTAGTTAAGAGGAGACTCAGGCTGCTTATCACATACATTTTCTTCCCTTTTGTGACAAAAATTCTTAAATCCATTTGCCTTGTGCTTTTCTGAACAATTCCTACAGTGATCTTTCCCATGGATTTGCCCTAGCAGACTGATATATGTGGCACTGCCTCAAACCAGTAGGCAACAATCTTTTCCCCAAGGAGGCATGAGGCTACCAGGTGCACAGAGACTGTTGTGCAGACTCTCATGTTTACAGGACTAGCTCTACCTCTGTCTCTTTTCTGGGCTCTGAGTGCACTACCTGAAGTGTCAGGTCTTGTCCCTTTACCTATCCCAGGGTTCAGTTCTGCAATTCTCCCACTCTTAGAGCAGGCTCTGGCTAAAATACCTTGTGTATCAACCGTGCTTACCCAGCAGGTCTGGCTGGGTTTGACACCTGTGGTTCTTCCCCTCAGGAGTCTGTGAGCAGTGGTGGATGCAGTGACCAGAGAACCACCTTAAACCCAGGCATAACTTATTTTTATCATAGGTACAAAGCATTTAGAGAAAAATTATTTTAAAACAAAAAAAAAATCTGCACGTCTGGCTTACCTAAGGCTTCCCTTCCCTTACTGGTAGCACTGGCAGGCCGGATTTCTTCAGACATCCAGCATGTACCTCTCTCACAGCCTGGTTACTTCCCAAACAACTCCCCAACAACTACCCACCCTGTCTTCAGAGAGTCACTTTTTAAACTGCTATACTCCCTTTGATCTATGGTTACCAGGCATTTTCTTGTAATAATCCTCATTGTTTTGTAATAATCCTCAAGTATTTGCAGAGTTGTGATTTATCTTGCACTACTCTATTTCCTCGCTGCTAGTTTTCCTTACAGCTCGCTTTTGAACTAAACCATTATATTCACACAATGAACATCCCATTAACCAGGTCAATATACAATATTAATAAATTATTACAGAGCCGCTCCCCGTTCATCACACAGTTAGCGCCTGAATGTAAGGGTAATGTGTAGTAGCAGGGTGGGGGAGGGGAAACAGTTTGTTTCATTTCTTTCCTGCCTCTTTTGGCGTACTATATAGTCCTAGGGGAGGAGAAAGGAGCAGCTCTTGCACTCCTCTAAGCACAGGGACTGGAAATCATCTTGGCCTTTACCTGGTCTGCATAGAGGTCAAAAGGCTTCTGACACTTTCTCCTTCACTGAACATTCATGAACACACCAGGCAGAATTTGTTCTTATAACTGTATCATACAGATAGCCCATTTAGGTAGATAAATATGTCATGAGTGCCTAACATACTTATTGTTATGTATAGTTATTTATTTTTATTGTGATGGCACTTCAGGTACTCTACCCAGATCCATTGTCCTAAGCACTACACAGGCACAAAACAAGAAGACAGTCCCTGGTCTGATAAGCTAATGGGTTTTACACACACACACAAAAGAATGTTTATCTGTAATTATTTCATAGCATCATAAATAAATCAACATTTTAAAAAGAATAAATAATAAATAAATAAACCCCCTAGGGTCAAGTGCTTGTCTGCAAAGCCCTACTTGCAATTCACCAGAAACAAATGAAATCTGTCAATTAGGTACAGATTTCCAAGACTATGCATAAAACTCATCATTGTTCTCATGGTGATCTAAGGCATAAAACCAAAGATAATCAATGTTTAAAAAAAGAACACTCGACACAATATCAAGGATTTAAAGAATGCAGAAAGAAAATCCAAAAAGTGTCATTCTTTGAGCATCTTGACTCCTTGGCGAATTACAAATGCAAACATTTCCTGCAGCCTGAAAACAATTTAATTATGCGAGCTGAACACAAAATCTCCCATCGGCACAGATTGACTTTGAAGTGTTATCACATAAGTGAGCATTTTGAAAATACCTTTGCCCAGTTTTGTTGAAAATATATCATACTTCTATTGTGAGACTCATATATCATACTCATATGTGTGAGACTTAGCCATGTATCATATCACTCTCTTTCATAGCATTACAGAACCTGATCACAGTTGCAGAGTATTAAAGTAATCATGCGAATTTTAAGAAAACATTAATGTTTAGTGCTAATCCAACAACATTAACCCAAACATATAATGAATCAGAAAGGTGGCTTAGAACATACTGTAGTCGCCTGCTGTAAGCGACTCTGTGCCAAACTTTTTAACCCTTGGAAAGAAGTACAGACTTCTACGTAGATAGCCAGTTTTGTACACTAGAAATTTTTGTAATGAACACTTGGCTGCTCTTCGTTTTTTCTGAGACAGCTGAGTTATTTTACCTGTAAGCAAAGTAGATGAATTTTTAGAATAATTAATTCTAAAAACTTTAATACCTCATAACAATGAATTGTTAAGCTGTTTCCTCTGAGCTTTTTACGTGGGCAAATTTCTTGTTTAATTGAATGTTTAATCTGTCTTGTTGCAGTTCACTCTAATAAGAACTACTGTTCTTGTACAGTACCTCTTATACTATGCATCCCAAGACACTTCACAGTAATATGCACATCTCAGATAAATTACAGAAAAGATAAATTAGGCTCATAAAATGGAAAGTAGAATTAAATCTAAAACTATTGTAAGACTTGTAATGTTATAAGCCAAGGCAGACAAACTGCCCTAAATACAGACGGCATGGTACTAAGAGGCCAAAAAAATGTAAAGATTTTATACCATCAAAAGCCAGCATTGTTTGACCTTAAGGTGCACCACAGAATAGAGACAATATTTACTGTATAACCAGGTCCAAAACTGATGTGAGGTCTTCTGTGTTAAAGTACAACTTTAAAACATAGGCAAGAATGTCACTGGTAACCAGGACAAAGAACAGAGTCTAGAAAAACTCTGGCTGCAAAATTCTGTCTATGAGAAATAATAACCAAACCATGAAAGGACATATTCTTTCTGTCTAGTTACTTAAATGGCTCTCATCACTGTAGTATCTGAGTGTCCCACAGACATTTGTAGGTTTTACCTTCACAACACCACTGTGTGATATAGAAGATGGGGAACTGAGGAACAGGCTATATTAATTGGCTTACCCTAGATCCCAAAGAAAGTCTGAAGCTGAGATGAATATGGAACCAGAGTCCAAGTCCAGTATCTTATCAACTAGAGCATATTACTGCTATTTTCTTTGTGAGTAGTCCAATTGAAATTAAGAGGTCTACTTGTGGAATAAGGTACCTTTCAATATGAGAAATGGCATTAAAAATCTGTCCCCAAAAGAACAAAGTGGACCAAATTAATCCTGGTATAACTCTTTTGACTTCAGTAGAGTTACGTTAGAGTTGATTTTGGTGCAGTGTTGTTAAAATGAGTGAAGTCCCTCTTTATAATAGCAATCAATGGGGAGGGGGGTACAATCCAAACTTCCAAGGGAAAAGTTAAGTGACTTTTCTAAGGATTTCAAAATAAATACAAAATACATCAGTCTTCTAAAGTAGTACAAAGCAACTTCCTAATGCCGTGGCTGATCAGCTACACTTCAGACAGATAGCAGGCAACCAGTCTTCAATGTCATGGCAACCAAACAACTGTTTCCTAGTAGGCATGGTTTCTCAGGGACACACACAAAGCAATCTGTGTAAATATTGTACCTGTAAGCAATATGTGCAACAATAACAATGCTAGGAAATTAGGTGCTTCTTTTATGTTCTGTGTTATACCTCTTTTACCCTCAAGTGATGCATTAACAAGTCTCTGCAAATGTTTTCTTATCTCATTCATAATTGTCACTTTGCTTCAAAAATCCCTCTGGCAATTGATGGCTGCATACAATTTTGAGGTTAAGAAGTCCATAGCTTTACTAAAAAACAGAGAAAAATTCCCTAGGTAAACAGGGATCAATATTATGGTGATATGCAGCATGTCAAATCTATTAAACATCTCTTAGCTATTTGCTTCCATGACCATACAATCTGTAAATATATACCCTCTCACTAGGACAAATACTGAACCTCATGGTATAAAGAAAAATTCTACAGAGGTCAGCTCAAATCTTAACTCCTCTTATATAATTATTTCCCCATTAACTCGTTGCCTATAGCAGTTGCTGTTGTAATGTTCAACAAGGCCAGCTTTGAAAATTTCAATATCTCCCACTCCCCCTCATGCAAGTGCAATGCCAACATGCAGCAGCTGCTACATGAGTAGGTGAAAAAGTGTTGACCGTAAGGAGATATGTATACATACAGAACATGAAAAGATTTAATGGAATTCATATGCAAACTAGATACCATTAATTTAGACTTGAATAGAGACTGGGAATGGCTGAGTCATTACACAAATTGAATCTATTTCCCCATGTTAAGTATCCTCACATCTCTTGTCAACTGTTTTGTCATAAAGAGATAGTTAAGGGTTAATGCCTCTTTTACCTGTAAAGGGTTAAGAAGCTCAGTGAACCTGGCTGCCACCTGACCAGAGGACAAATAAGGGGACAAGATATTTTCAAATCGTGGTGGAGGGAAGCCTTTGTTTGTGCTTTTTGTTTTGGTGGTTGTTTGCTCTTGGGACTAAGAGGGACCAGACATTAATCCAGGCTCTCCAAATCTTTCTGAATCAGTCGCTCATATTTCAAAATTGTAAGTAATAGCCAGGCAAGGCGGATTAGTCTTATTTTTGTTTTCTCAACCTGTAAATGTCCTTTTTTTGCTGAGAGGATTTTACCTCTGCTTGCTGTAACTTTGAACCTAAGGCTAGAGGGGGTTCCTCTGGGCTATATGGATTTGATTACCCTGTAAAGTATTTTCCATCCTGATTTTACAGAGATGATTTTTACCTTCTTCTTTAATTCAAAAGCTAAATGCTTAGAAACCTTGATTGATATTTTTTTCCTTTTGTAAGCATCCAAGGAGATGGATTCTAGGACCCACCAGGCTATTGGATGGGAACGAAGAGCGCGCGGGATGGTTAATTTCTCGTTGTTTTAAGATCCAAGGGGTTTGGATCTGTGTTCACCAGGGAATTGGTGAAGTCCCTCAAGGCCACCCAGGGAGGGGATAGTTTTGGGGGGACAGGAAGTGCTCCAGACACTAATTTCTGGATGGTGGCAGAGTTACCAGATCTAAGCTAATAATTAAGCTTAGAAGGGTCCATACAGGTCCCCACATTTGTACCCTAAAGTTCAGAGTGGGGAAGGAACCTTGACATGTCTGAAATGGGCAATCTTGAGTATCACTACAAAAGTTTTTTTTCTCCTGCTGATAATCGCTCATCTTAATTAGCCTCTTAGAGTTGGTATGGCTACTTCCACCTTTTCATGTTCTGTATCTATATATATCTCCTTATTATATATTGCATTCTATGCATCTGACGAAGTGGGCTGTAGTCCATGGAAGCTTATGCTCAAATAAATTTGTTAGTCTCTAAGGTGCGACAAGTACTCCTGTTCTTTTTGTAGATACAGATTAACATGGCTGCTACTCTGAAACCTGTCATAATTTTATAGTGTCGACATGGTCTAAGTTTCTAGCACTCGTGGTAGCAAAGAAAAGCTTGAAAACATGGAGTGGGAGTAATCAATTAAGAAATATCTGACTGAGTTTGCAAATGGCCTGAAACAATAGCTCTCAGAGGTATAGGCTGCCCCATGCATCTCAATAGGCTGTAAACTCCAAAACCCATATCTCTTAGGGTGTCAACACAGCACAGAAAAACCTGTGGCTGGCCTTTTCCAGCTGACTCAGGCTTGTGAGACTTGGCCTGCGGAGATGTTTCATTGCTGTGTAGACTTGCAGGCTCAGGCTGGAACCTGAGCTATGGGACCCTCCCACCTCTAGCCCGAGCCCAAAAGTCTACACAGCAATGAAACAGCCCTGCCGCAGCCCAAGGTCAAGTCGACTAGCACAGGCCAGCCACGGATTTTTCCATTCACCTAATTGGCTTTTGAGTCAGGCCTTTAACATTGGGAATGAAAACTCTCATATTTTTACCACAAGTTTCATAATATTTGCTGTTTTTCTTAAAGCTGAAGCTCCTGGAGTTATGAGATTACATGGGAATCCCAATTTTCATTAAAAATAAAAAAAATCCCACTAAATTACTAGCCCTTGTGCGATATACTATGTTTTAAAACATACAGCAGTGAGTTTCAGAGGTTGGATATACAGACTTGAGTCCTTGGATCTCCCACTACAGCACTGAAAACAGCTGTATAGACATTCAGACTTAGGCTGGAGCTCAGGATCTAAATTCCAGGGATGGGATGGGAAGGGGGAGGGGGATGGTTTCAAAGGCCAAGTGACAACATCTACACAGCTATTTTTAGCATCATAATGCAAGCCCCAGAAGCCCAGGTCTGTGGGCCCTGTCATAAGTAGATAGGTAAGGTAAGGGTTAATTTTCTTTTACTGTTAAGGGTTTACAAAGGGAACCAAACACCTGACCAGAGGACCAATCAGGAAACAGGATTTTCAAAAGTAAGGGAGGGGGGAACCTCTGGAGGTTTTTGGTTTGTGTTGGGTCTTTTTTGTTTTCCTCGGCTGTCAGTAAACAAGTTTTTCGTCTAACTCCATCTTCTTTCAAAGTTTCTCCTAACATCTGTGAGTACAAAAGGAACAAAGTAATTCGGCTGTGATGAGCTTTGATTTGTATTTACATGTGTGTGGTGTACTGTGCTGGACTATTTAAATGGGGCTATCTTTAAATCAGACTGTTTATTCATATTTTCTATAAGCACGCCTGTATTGATCTCTTAATGCATTATTATTGTTTTGTATTTCTTTTATATAATATAAAGTTTTCTTTTAAAACTTGTGGAAGTTTTTTTCCTAGTGAGGCAGAGGGGAGAGGAATCTCTGTGGCAGAGAGCTCTGTTATATCGGTGACAGGCTAGAGGGTGGGAGGAAAAGCCCAAACTCTGGTCCTCACCTCCTATTGTCCAAGGCGGGAAAAGGCTACAGGACAAAGGGAGGGGAATCTTTGTGAGAGCTGACTAGTGAATGCATAGCTCGGGGAAGCTAGATTGCCTCTCCGGTTGTATTCAAGGAGTGAAGTATAGCATCCACGGCTACACCCAGGAAAGGGGGGGAAGCTGGAGGATGAGATAGGGAGACCCAGGGGTCTGGGTCTTGGGGGGTTTCTTCAGGGAAAGTCTGGGGGGACCAGAGCGAGGCAGGCGCTATATTCCTGTCTGGTGGCAGCGAGATAGATGCAAGCTGGGTATAAGCTTGGGGAAGGTTCACAGTAAACACTCAGATGCTGAACTCTAAGTCCAGATTTGAGACAGACGTTTATTACAGGCCCATGCTCTGAGACTTGCTGCCGCAGATTTTAAAATGCAGTGCAGATGTGCCCATGGTTGCAGAGAAGAGTTCAAAAAGGTGACATGAGGGCAGCTTGAGGCCAAAACCTAGAAGCAAATGATAAAGATTCTCAACATTATGAGTTTTATGAAAATCTCATGATTTTTTTCTTGAGGGGGGCACTGGCTTGTAAGTTTTTAACATTTGTGGTTGGCAATAAAGGAAAGGAGGAAACTTTCTGATAGCTTAACTTATTTCAGACATCACAAAAATATGTAGCAAAGTCCTTTCATTTTAAAAAATGGAAGGAAACTAAACTCTCCTCAGTGTTCCATGCTCTAGCTCATTTCTATCATCTTAAGCCTCATTCAAAGGAACCTAGCTGTAAAATGGAGAACACTACAAAGTGGTAGGCAATTGCTTTTAATGCAAAAATGGTGCTGTCGTGCTTTTCTTACATTGTAACAGTAAGAAAAGGCAAGCGTCTTAGAATCAGTGTCTTCTTCAGACCATAGGAAGGCAGAACAAGGCACAGGAGCAGGGTGTTGAAATCGGCTCACAGAACAAAGTGAAAAGATGTGAGACGTCGGGTTTAGGGGTGGATTATTAATTTGAAACTCAGGCCAAGTTCAGTGTCAGATTTTACAAGTTAATGACCCCTTCAAGAAAACCCGGCTTTCCAGTGGCCATGGATTGATTTACAGTCTTGCATTGACACCTTTAATTAGCTGTTTGGATTGGATATGATGTGAAATCAGATAAAGTGTCTTGATTCTGGATGACATTTGCTTTCGGAGCTTGAGTTTGCTGATCCCCAAAACTGAAACTCACTAAGGATCAGGGATAAGTTGTGAACACATGAAGATCAAAACTGAAGAAATATATTCACACAAACCCTCTGAAGCAGAATTACTGAGTTTCTCCAATCTGCAATGAATACTTCAAAATAGTCTCCCAAAGTAGGGGATTATCTGTTAGAGGTAGCCTCTAGTGCAGATTTAACCTGAAAATTAGACTATAGACATTATTACATCTACACCATTACCTGTGAAATATACAAATTAATCCCAAACATTGCTTAAATAATAAATTGATAGCTATCATGCTGTCTAGAATGGCTCATGAGTGAGAATACCAAGCTCAGGACAGACTGTTAAGAAGCAGGGCACAAGCCCCATACCAGCTGTGAGTTCTATAATTAGATTTCACGTGTCACCTGTAAACTCCTCAGGCACTATGCAGCCTTAACATGAAGTCACATACAGTCCTCTTGGACATTCTGATCTGACTTGGCACCCAGGCAAGCTTGACTCCGTGATAGATGTATGCAGTGTTGTTGTTACCATGTCGGTTCCAGGATATCAGGGAGCTAAGATAGGTGAGGTGATATCTTTTATTGGATCAGCTTGGTCCAGTAAAAGCTATTACCTCACCCACCTTTACGGTGACTAGACAGCAAGTGTGAAAAATTGGGACAGGGGACGGGAGGTAATAGGAGCCTATATAAGAAAAAGCCCCCAAAATAGGGACTGTGCCTATAAAATCAGGACATCTGGTCATCCTACACACCTTGTCTATCTGTGATAGATGGTCACTTTACACCCAAAATCACAAAATATTAGGTTACTCCTAGTCCCAAAGGATCAGTCATTTATCCTAGGTCAATTTTCACCTTAGATCTCACATCAAAGACATTTGTAGCCAATCCTATAGTAAACTAACTAAGGATTTATTAACAGAGTTATTTACAAAGTTAAAACAATTAAACATACATACACACAAGTTTCCATCTTAGCTTTCAGATGGTGATAGAGCTGCTGAAATAAGCCAGCTCTATGAATCCTTTATGGCTAACCCTGGTTAATCCTGGGGATCTTTTGCTGATGTTTAAGAATCTTGCCTCTTAGGTTTTGTCTACACTACACAGCTTTTAGCGACATGGCTGTGTCATCACAGCCCTGGTGCTAAAATTTGTGCAGTGTAGCTGCTGTTTGTTGGCTGTCCTGTTGACAAAAAACTTTCATCTCCAATGAGCAGCATTTGCATTGTCTGCAGGACAGCACTCCAGCTGACAATGTGCTGTTCACATTGGCAAAATTTGGCAAAACTTACGTCTTTCGGGGGGAGGAGAGGAGCTAACACCTTTGAAAGACAAAAGTTTTGTCATTCAATTGCCAGTGTAGACAAAGCCTTAGGCTCTCTTGCTGATAATGCAAATGCCACTGGTTGGGGGTGGAAGTTTTCTTTTGGCAGGAGAGCTGACAAACAGCTGCTACACTGCATGACTTTTAGCAGCAGGGCTGTGGCAAAACAGCCATGTCACTAAAAGCTGTGTAGTGCAGACAAAGCCTTAGAGTCCAACAGCATAATGTATTTCACACTTGGTGATATTTATTTCCTGACCATATTGACAGTTTCAGATCAAACATTTTTACAGTCACAGAAGAAACACTTAAGTATTACCTTATAGCATGGGTTACAGATATTGTAAGTGAGATTAATTCATGCAGCAATTTACAAGCTTTTCATAAAGTCTAAACACATTGTTACAAGTCTATATCTATGTTATCAATACTAACACACAGGTGAGTCAGACTGGTTTCCAGCTATGCATTTGATAGTGTCCACCTGAGGCCTAAGGTCCTTGGCATGAGCTGGCACCTAGTCCACCAGCATCACAGTAGTCATTACTGTTTCCTATTAATTCATTTATAAAGACAGTCATAAAGTCAGTCTTACTGACTAGAAACCTAGACAGATGATTGCTGACAAACACGTTAGCTGTATTCATTTTATGATTGTTTTGATAAGTACATTTCTGTGATGGCATAAATTAGACCTGGCAGATTAGCACATGTTTTGCACTGTTATGCGCATGACCTAGCATCTGTTTGATCTGCTGGGCCATTGAAAGAGGCTCATCATAGCAATAAAATCCTCACCGTGGGGGAATGAAGAAGACAATTACATCAGTCTGGACTTTCTTTAGAAGCTGGCTCAACAGGCTGTGCTGCAGCCTGGGATTCTCAAGCAGAAAGGGGGGAATAATCACCTTATTGACCCGAATGCAGAGTGTTCATGGCTATATGTTTAGGAGTGTCCCAGAAAAAAGAGATTATTAGAAAGTACAGAACTGTAAAAAATTAAACAGTTCTGCCTTATAAAACTCAAGAAGCATCATAATCAGAGCCTGAATCTTTAAAGATAGGTGGTCTGGACCATGTTACCTAAAAGTCTCTGACTGATCCCCAGTTTTGCATATAAGGAAGAAAATTTCACCTGAAGGCTAACTCCTGCATGTGGATCTAAGGGATACTATTTGGCCAAGGGTACCTAAAAACCAAATGATCGCGAATGAGGAGCAAAGTGGTGGCACTTGCCAACCTTGAATGTTCTTTGTGAAATAAATCTTTTATAGAATTCATGCCTGGAGAACATAGCAAATGTCCCATGAAATTTCATATACATTTTGTTCTGTACAATTTAATAGCCCATGTATTGCTCTCATAGTGAATTGTGTGTGTGTGTGTGTGTGAAATGATAGGATTTAGCCATAAATCAAGTACAGTTCTGAGAATTTGAATCTCTCATTGCAAACACTGATCTATATTAGGGCAGCATGTTACCTTCCAAACTTAAGCATTTCAAAAATTGTGACGGTAAACATACTGGAAAATAAGAACTGCCATACTAGATCAGTCTACTGATCATCAGTTTATTATTTGAATTGTGTCTTCTAGATCTTTTCCCTGACTAGTTACAGTTAATTTAGAAATCATCAATGTGTGTGTGAGAAGTCCAAATAGTTCTACATCAAACTACTGTGTTGCTCAATTTCCTAACCGTACTTTTTTCTCCTGAAGTTTCTACAGTTCTCTCTTTAGATGGTGCCCTATGAACATTTTCATCACCTCATCCAAATCATTGATAATTACATTAAATAACACCACTCTTACTGCATATACTAGGAGCAACCAGCTATTAACCCCCTTTCATGTTGAAAATTGAACATCTATTTCTTACTCTTTCTACCTTTTGATCAGTTTCTAACCTGTGACAGACCTCTACCTCTCCAGAAAAACCTCTTGCTAGGGATTTTATCAACTATTTTTGAAAGTCTAAGTTATATCTACCATCATGTCCTGAGGGTCCTTGTCATATGAGAGGAGCCACATACTTTTTAGGTTGTCTAGTGTGTGTCAAGAAACACACAGTGCAGTAACTCTGATGATACTATGTGACTTATGTGTCCAGTAAAAATTAACCAAGACATCTTGAATGTTTAACAGAGAATTCTCTCCAGCTATTTGTGAATGATTTCCAGACCAAGATTTAGCTGCAGATACAACAGAGGAAATAATTTTGAATAATAAATAAACAGGGCTGGCCTTACCATGAGGCGAACTGAGGCAGTCGCCTCAGGTGCCAGAGTGTGGGGGGGGCGCCGCTATGACCCAGAGTGTAGAAAATTGTGTCTGCTGCTGGTGCATATGTATTCTCTCTGCTCTAGATGCACAGAGATGGTGGAGTGCTGTGCTGGAGGAAGGAGGGCACAAGAGACATAATGGGCAGGCAGGAGAAAAGGTGAGAGGGAATAATAGAAAGCAGCAGGAGCTGCAGGAAGAGAGAGAAAAGGAGGAGCCTCTGATGTACTTCAGCCCCCAGGAGCCTGGACTGATTAACTCCAAGTTCTCAGGCAGCTTCCTGTTTCTGCTACTTCCCTGAACCCACTTGAGGAGAACAAGCAGTAAACTGAAGTAGTAAGAGCCAGTTAGGCCCTAAGACGCTGATATCTTCCCTCACTCAGGCCCTGCTACCAGCCTGCTTATTTGTCCCCTCAACTGAGTGTTGAGAGCCACTTAGCTGGCACAGAACAGCAGTAATGAGTGAAAGAAGAAAACGCCCCTCTGGGGCAGCATTCAGAAAAAGAAAGAAAGCAAAGGAACTTTTCTATCTAAGCAGGAAGGAGCTCTCCTGAGATACATAGACACAAACGTTCATGGTGAGCCTTCCAGCCCAGTGAGGATGTGAGTGGTGAGGAGAATGCCTGATCTTCCAGTTAGTCAGAGTGCAGGTGACCTGGCAGATACTGCAGCATCCATATCTTCATCTCAAATGGATGTAACCATGCACATTCCTGAAGAAAAAAGTGTAGATCAGAGAACTGTGATGAAGGCACAAGAAATAGCTGCTGCTGAGTTTAGTTCCTTAAGTCTAGATGATCCAGGACTGAGGACCCACTTGAGCAGTAGCCTGAGGGACTTCCTTATACTACATGGGCCACAGCAAGTGAAATTCCCCCAAGACAATGAAAATAGAGGTTTCCATCCAACACATTACTGGTGTGAAATCCCCAATGGTGACAAAGTGGAGAGGTGTTATACCAATATAATAAAACCCAGCAGGATCTTATTAAGAGGGATAAGGCAAAGAAACCACATTTATTGTAAATATAATAATAAAGCAAAAGACAAAACTAAACAACGTTGTTTGACTAATTCCTATTACTACTTATTCCTTATACACACACACATATATATATTCATTCACACAATCATTTATTCAAGTTCTGAATAGGTGTTATAGTTATCAGCCTAGAAGTTGCTCATGCCAAGTTACTGGCCAGGTATCTTGGTCATGAGGATGGAGTCGAGTCTGTGTCAGATGCACCTGATGCTCCTGGAGGTTGGCAGCAGAACCAGAGACTCAAAGTTCTCAGTTTTTAGAGTCTATTTTTATAGGAATTAATTCCTATGTTAGCCTATGGGAACCATTTCATCCTGCTGTTGCTGGCTCAATCAGCAGGTGGCACATTCCTTGTGGCTCCACACTGTCTAAAGTGACACATTCCTTCCAGGTGTTTGGGGTGGATCCCAGTTTACCCTCCAGGAGTTGTCTGGTGGTCCACTTGACACATTCTTCGGCTGATGGATCCTTTCTAGGCTGGCATCTCCCTAACCATTCACATACATCAACCATTCATCAACATACATTCCATATTTTAACCATATTTTAATTTACTGTTTCCACCACTTTTGGGGTGTATGTTTATTCCTATGAGACTCCCGGCCCTGTAATCAGAGGGCGGGGGTCTGTTTGTTTACATTGTATCAATTACATCTTAAGACTAACATAGTGTTTACTTCAAGAACAAAGACAATTAACTTGATTGTAAGTTTTACATAGTAATAGAGTATCTTTCACAGGACAGATACGATCAGTGTTTTCTGCAGATAGGAGCCCACAAGCCCCAACAGAAGAACTAAAAGATCTCTGCACTTGGTGAAACTGGGGGGGGGGGCACTGTCACTTGAGGGAATCACTGTTAGTACCCTCTTTAATATTCCTACTGAGGCCATGGCTTATGTACCCAAAAACCCAGAATGCTGCATACTATTTTTGTTGCAAACTCTTCCAGTCTAATGTTCCAGCCACGTTGGGTTCTACAGGAACAAAGGACTGGAAAAATCTGGCTAGAAATCTGGCATGCCATGAGAAGGTAGCATTCCATAGGTGGAAACAGAGAGCATTCCATAGGTGGAAACAGGGCTGGCTCCAGGGGTTTTGCCACCCCAAGCAGCCAAAAAACGACACAAAACAAAACAAAAGCTGTGATCGTGATCGTGATCTGCAGCAATTCAGAGGGAGGTCCTTCGCTCCGTCCAAGCCATGCCATCCCTCTCTGAAGTGGCCGCCTAAGCACTTGCTTGCTAAGCTAGTGCCTGGAGCCGGCCCTGTATGGAAGAGCTTGAGATGAGACTAAGGTTAACGACCACCATAGATGATCAGCATCAAGAGCAGATTGCATCAGAGTCTCTTTACTGGCAAAATGTTCTGAAAAGGCTCATTGCCATTGTGAGAATTCTTGCTACCCAAAACCTAACACTGCATGGCGCTTCAGATCAGCTGTATGTTCCAAACAATGGAAACTTCCTTAAAATTGTGGAGTTGGTGGCTGAGTTTGATACTGTACTCCAGGAGCATCTAAGGAGAGTCACCACCCAAGAAATGTACACACACCACTACCTTGGAAAACAATTCAAAATGAGATCATACAATTACTGGCAACAAAAGTCAAACAAAAGATTGTGGCAGATCTGAAGTCAGCAAGCTATTACTCTGTTATTCTGGACTGCACAACTGACATCAGCCAAATGGAACAAATCATTTTAATGGTGTGTTTTGTAACAACAACAGAACCTAGTGAAAATGTCCCTGCAATGGTGACTGTCAGAAAGCATTTTCTAGAATTTATTCACATTGATGATACTACAATAGCTAGTATGACAAACGTGCTTCTTAAAAAGCTGGAAGATACGGGAATTGTGATAGTTGACATGAGAGGTCAGGGCTACTATAATGGTGCCAACATGAGAGGAAAGAACAGAGGAGTGCGGACACGGATCAGAAAGTTAAACCCTCAAGCTTTTTTTGTCCCATGCAGTTCTCATTCATTGAACTTTGTGGTCAATGATGATGGAGCATCAGTGTAGTGGGGCGGATTGCCTCACTCTTTGGGAGAGTGGGCTGGGGCAGGCCAGGGAGCCTGCGCAGCCCAGGAGCCAATTAGAAGAGGGCTTATAGTGAGCCAATCAGGGCCCAGATTGTAGACAGCCAATCAGGGCCAGGCTCAGAGGTATATAAAGGCTGCCCAGAGCAGGAGCAGTCAGTCTGTCCCAGGCCTTTGAGAGGGGAAGGTCAGTCTCCCACGGGGGAGACTAGCCCCGCGGACAGCGCAGTGCTGGGCAGGCCCAGGGAGGCTAGAAGGCTCTAGCCCATAGCCGCCAGGCTGCAGGCCCTGAAGGGAAGGGCCTAGCGGGTGCAAGGGGCCGTAGGGGCGGGGGAACGCGAGGAGGAAAGGGGACAGGCAGGCTTGGATTGCCAGAAGGTCCCTGGGCGGACCAGAGTAGAGGGCAGCCTGGGTCCCCCCCCCCTCGCTCTTGCAGTACATCCAGCCACAAGCCGTAGAGACCACGCCAGATCCTGCCAAACGGTTAGACTTGGGGGCGGTGGTTGCTTATAAAGGCTGAATGTGGACTGCTGACGACGTCCCCGGAGGGATGCAGATGGACTGAGGGGCACTGCCGGAGGGCAGTGGCCTCGAGAGACACCGCCAAGCAGGGAGCAACGCGGGTCCAGAGACGCAAAGAGGGCAGAATACGGACAGAGACACCACCAGGAGGGGGGCTCCACTGGAAACGAGCTAATTCCGAGAATGACCGTAGGAGGCTCCAGGTGTGAGTCCCGACCGTTACAATCAGCTTCTATTGAGGCTGCTGAATTTAATGTAATTCAAAGCAGCTATGTATTTTTTCTGCATCAACTCATCGATGGCAAATTTTGAAGCAACCTCTGGAAACATCCTCTCTGCACTGAAACCACTGAGTGCCACAAGAATGGGGAAATCGATAAAAGCCTATCAAACACCCAAATTGGGAAGATCATGATGCCAAGTTGCCATTATGGAGGATAATGTTATGAACAGGAACGTTCATGGGAAACTAGTGGCAGAGGGAAATGGAAATCACCAGAAACATACATAAACTTCAAATTTCTTTGTGGCTTTGTGTTTGTGGCATGACATACTGTTTGAAATAAGATTGTAAGCAAGAGACTCCAAGTGTTGACCTTGAATAATATCTGGAGCAATGGAGAACAACTGGACAAAGCAAAAGTCATACCTCCAGTCTTACCGGTCAGATCAGGGATTTCAAAACATCTGAAAGAGTGCACAGAAGTTGGCAGAGGAACTTCACCCTGAAGCTATTTTCCCACCATTCAAGAATACAAAGAGTCACTGAAGAAGAAGACATTTTGATTACGAGGCATGGAATAATCCCATAAGAGACTCAAAACCAATTCAAAGTTGAATTCTTTAAATCAAGTGCTAGATGTGCAATACAGTCAGCTGAAGAACGTTTCATGCAGCTCTAGAGACAGCAGATATTTGGATGTTGTATGATATTACCAAAACCCTCACTATTCGCTGAAGAAGACTACACCAGCAATGCAGGCACTAGAGACAGTGTTACACATGAGACATGCACGATATTGATGCGAGTGATTTAGGTGATGAACTGAAAGCTCTTTTCAAATACATTTCAGCAGATCAACTCCAAGGCTGTCTGGAAATATGTGCACAAATAGATGATCACCCTCTTTCAAATGCTTTTGTTGCTCTGACATATTTCTAACATTTCCTATAACAGTTGCCAGTGGAGAACACAGCTTCTCCAAGCTGAAGTTAATAAAAACATGTACGCTCAACAATGAACAGAAGAGGCTGGTTGGCCTTTGCAGCTATCTCAATAGAGCATGAGCTGGCCCAGACTGTGGACCTTCAGGAAGAAGTTCAAATCTTTGCAACCAAGAAGGCACGGAAAGCACCACTTTGATTATTCAAGTAGATAAAAATGCCAGTGTTTACTATGCGGACAAGAAAAGTTACATTTGCTGTTCAGGCATTTGAAAGATAAGTGTTACTTAAAATTTTTGAACAAGGCATTTTAAGTTGTTAGTTCTCCTTTACTGGGGTAGGTAGCAGAGCAATACCATGAGAAGAGTAGAACAGGAAGAAGGCAGAATTGAGACCTTTCAAAGTTTTGGCCCAATCAAAGGGGTTTCGGGGCCTCATTTGAGCTCCCCACCTCAGGTGCCAAAATGTTGTGGGTCGGCCCTGCAAATAAATAAACACAAAATCTTAAACTGCTTACAGGCAATTTGCAAAAAGACAGAAAGACAAAATTCATTACTCACCATCTCTGGTAGATTAGATCCACCTTAAGCTTTTCATTATGACAGGAATGATCAAGACACTTAAAAACCAAAAGGTCCAATGTACTCCTGTGATTTGCATATGTAGGGAACTCTCATTTCAAGGACTGTGTGGCAAGTGGGACCAGTCATGTCCATGGTAGTGAACCTCTTCCCCCAGACTATGTGGAGGGTGTTCTATGAGACTGGCGATCTGTGAAATGGGGGAAGTTGGAGAGTGGGTAGTCTGGGGCACAAATGAGAAGGCTCGGGTTGCTCCAGTGGGGATTCCTCCTTTTAAGGGAAGTCCTCATAGCTGTCACTGCCTAGAAAAGCCTCAGTAGCTGGGATTGGGGCTGCTGGGAACATTGATCTGACTCAGCGGCACAAGGGTTCCTTATGGACGCCTTCTGCGGATCCCCCAGGATTCACCCAGTTTTGAGGCTGGCCCTGCAGATTATTCCCCAGCAGGGCAAACCATGAAACCTCAACAGAATGATTCAGGAGAAAGTGGCACAAAGAAAACCTCATGGGAATTTTCTTCTCTTAGCCCAATCCAGCAGAGGCAATTGGGTTCTTGGAAAACATGATTTTTCCAACAGATAAAATGTTCTTTATTAACTGCAACAGGAGACAAAAATCATAATTATATTGGTGTTTACCTCACATTCCAAGTAGCATACTGTAAAGTAATATGGGCCTGATGCAAAGCACATTGAAGTCACTGATTTCAAAAGACTTTGGCTCAGACATTGTAAGAGCAGAAAGGGAGAGCTGAACAGAAGCAGTATTAATATTAGTTCTTTTTGTAAAAAATTAAATATACTAAATTAAAATTTCCATTTTTGTAAATACTACAGACACCAATGCCACAGATAGCACAAGTTGTACTTCTTGCACACACATACGCCCCTCAATGGGGAAGGCATTCATCTCATTTTCTAAGGGAGCTTGTCCCCTGACTCTGATGTCGGAGACGGATTGGTCCACTTATTTTAGCAGTGACCAAAAATGATAACATCTGTCAGTCCTCATGAAAATCTCTATATTTTGGAACCCACTAACAATAAACAATTTTCTGAGAAATGTCACTGTGGGATTCACAGCAGGGTTTGAAAGCCACTTGTCTTTCAAGAGATTGCGCACTATTGAAGTTAACTGTGCCAATGCATACAGAATACAAACATCCATTTCCCTTTCAATGGGTCTCAAGCCATAACAGCAAATGTAATTGTGTAATGGGAAGAGCCTGTTCACTGAAGCTATTGGGTTTATTTATAAGAATAAGAGTACTGTAAAATAGTACTTTGGAGCTATTGATTTCTATAGTGAAGAAACACCCAATGTTTTTCAAATGCCAATTTTGTTTCAAATTAGCAGATAATACAAGGGGAGGGGCAAATCCCATACTCATTTTGTACCAGTTTAATCTTCAAACTATTGTTAAGTGTAAACTACGATGCTGTTAGTGTCTCAATGTTAAAATGCTAACAAGCCTGTGATCCATAGTAATGACATGGCACAGTGTATTTATTATTAATTATTATTTTATTGTATTTTATTACAGATGAGCCTGAACCAAAACCCTGGATCAAAATACTCTTACATTTTATAAGTGTTCAAAATGTAAATGAGGTCTTTGGATTTCCCACCAACTAGGGTAATACATAAATTTATAGATTTCAAGGCCCAGAGATCAGGCAGAGAACTTCCCAGGAAACAGCAGGAAAGTTTAGGGATGCAGTATGGAAAAGCACTGGAGTACAACTGGAATGGATGAGGGGTACACACAGGGAGGGCACAGGACAGTGAGGGAGTCTCATCCCAACAATTCCCAGACCAGCTGAAATGTCCAAACACAGACATGTCCAGCTTAACAAGAGGTTACTTCAATTATGTTGTAAAAACTATATGCATAACTGGAGATTTACTACAAAAACACAGTTTGAGCACCATTTAATTCATGAAAGAAAATTAAAGAATGTCCTTCTAAAGGATTTATTCTGTAATTCAGCTATAAATATTTAGATTGTCCCCTTCTGTCTAAATGAACTGTCACACTGGCAAAACAAGAGGTGAGGGCCTGTTGGATCTCATCCGGTTATTTCAAAGGGGAACATTCATTTTATTTGAAACACTCATTACTATGTTTGACTTAAAAGGTTTCTCTCTAGTCTATATTTTGAACTAAGCCGCTTTGCAACATCCCGTCAATTCAAACCACATCTTTTGTGAGCTCCCACTGAATTAGAGGATATGCTTTTTAGAATAAGGGAAATAAAAGGGCTAGCAGAGAGTCAGTGCTTTAGAGTGATTAGAAGGAGAACTTAAATTCAAATACATGCGAAAAATGGTCCCATGACCTTTAGATTAATCTTGAGGAAGAAGACTAGCTTTACATTTTGTGGAATGCAGTCCAATTGCATTCAGAGATCACTGAAAATCTGTATAAAATATTATTTAGGACAATACCCAGATATACTTTGCCCTATAGATTAAAAATGGACATTTTATTGTTCATACTTTCAAAAACAATCACTTGCCCTGGATGATAATTGGTAGTCATGTCCGTGTATTGAACATTTCTGGAACTGGATCTAAGATCTGGCTCCAAAATTATGACATGCAATTATAATAGATAACTATTTCATCACCTCTAGTATTCCCACTTAGTAAGAGAAGATACTACAGGGACAAAAGAAAAAAAATATTAGATCCTCATTCACTTGCTGTGATATCCTTTGTGTTCTGTTCAGGGGGATAACATACCAGTCCCTCTCCTTCCATAAACAGTGCAAGCAAGTCTGGCAAATATTAGAAATGGACAAAGTAACTTCTTGAAAAACAGCCAACAACATTTTTAATGTCTGTAAAAGACAAATGTGCAGATGGGCCAATTCAAAGCAATAATTTATTGAGACAATTATTATTAATTCTTGTATAATTAGTGTCACAATAACTCCTAGAAACCATAAAAGAGCAGCTTTGTCTAGTTCCTTGTCACGCTAGGCACTATACTTAGACACAGTAAGAGACAGTCCCTGCCTCAATGACCTTACAGTCTATATATACAAGACAGACAAAGTATAGGAGGAAAGAAGTTTCACAGGTGGGAAGCAATTTTAAAGATAAGCCATCCTGGCTGAACATTGCCCACCCCCCTCCACGGCAAAGGACACATTATACGACCCTATGCAACACTTCAGCTCCATTTTAGACTTCCATGTAAGGCTTTAATGGGACGTATTAAGGGGCCTACTCTAACACAGTCAATGGAAAGACTCCCATTGATGTCTATGAGCATTGGATCCAGCCTTCAGATTGAGCTCTTTGGGACAGGGACTGTCCTTTTCTTATGCATCAAGCAGAATGGTGCCCCTATCTCTGAAAGGGGCCCCAGGCACTACTGGATACAAATAATAGTAAGAAAAGTTATGATGATGATGACGACAATTATAATCATTTAAATAGTACATCAGCTACTGGAATGAGTTTTAATGTGATCCATTTTGTTCTTATTTGGGAATTCCTTTGCTTATTGTTTGTGTTGAATGTACTGGCCCCTTTTATGACCTGGATGGAGCAATGTTTCCCTTCTAACTAACTTCTACATTTTCCACAGGAGAAGCAGCTGTCTCATTCTGAGATACAAGAACCAGAAGGTGGCAGTAAAGACGAGTCAATTCTCAAATGGTGTAAATATGACGTATCTACACTGAAGAGACAAGCAGGGTGACATAATATCTTTTATTGGACCAAGTTCTGTTGGTGAAAGAGAGAAGCTTTTGAACTTTCACAGAGCTCTTCTTCAGGTCTGGGAAACTAACTCAGTGTCACTATCATTTTCCCAGACCTGGAGGAGAGCTCTGTGTAACCTGGAAAGCTTGTCTCTCTCACCAACAGAACTTGGTCCAATAAAAGATATTACCTCACTATGACAGTCTGTACCCTTATGTTCAACTAAGACTATGATAAATTTCATACAAAGTATGTGTTGTGAGGTATCATTTTAAAACTCATAATTTGTTGATCATTATTGTCCTATAAAATATGTGTGGTGACATTGTACATAAAGTTATAAGATTCTACTGGACGTGATTTTAAAAGAAAAAGAGAACTAAAGAATTGGGAACTGACACCTCAAATCATATATCCATTCATTTCTACATATGGCATGGACAACACCTGAGGGACAAAGGAAGCATCATTGAACTGGGGAGAGATCTTGATTGAAAAATTCAGCCAGTGAGACTGCTAGAACATGTGGTGAGAGAATTCAGTTTTGCTTTGAATTCAGTCTAACTTGTTAAAGTACGTATTAGTCGCTTTTTACCGCTTATTTACTGGCAAACAATTCTGACTTTTATGCCTCAATGCTTGTAACAACTTAAAATCTATCTTTCTGTAATTAATAAACTTGTTTTATTGTGTTATCTAAATCAGTGTGTGTCATGATTGTAGTGTTTGGGAAACTCCATTTGTGTATGTAGACCAGGAGTGGTTGCTCTCACAGTGAAACGGTGTAAAAGGCATCCCAGTTGGAGAACTGAAGGGACACAGTTGTTCAGCAGTTCAGATTGTACCCTGGATAATGTCACACATATCCTTAATCATTTTTGTTGCTGTTCTATGTACTTTTTCCAGCCGTAGTAAGGTCATGGACAATAAAAAAAATTCATGGAAGCCTGTGACTTGTCACTGAGTTTTACTAAAAATATACGTGGCAAAATGGGGAGCCACTGGGCAGCTGCAGGGCTCTAGCTGGAAGCTCCAATGGCCCCCACCATCCGGGGGGACTCAGGGCTCCAGAGTCCCCTGCTACTCACAGCTCGGAGCTGGGGTACCCCACCACCCACGGCGGCTGGGAGCTGGGGGCTACCCCCGCTGCATCCAGTGGCCAGGAGCTGCAGGGTACCCCCACCACCAATGGTGGCTCAGAGCTCAGGGGGCCCAGCTGCCGCAGGTGGCGGTGGGAGCCTACAGCTCCCAGCCATCATGGCCTGAAGTCACAGAGGTCTCTGGAAGTCAAAGATTCTGTGATTTGTGCAATCTGTGTGACAAAATGATAGCCTTAGTTATAAAAGCATCCTAACACTGCGCTGTACAGATAGAAAAACTCAAGCACAGGGAGTTTTACTGACTTGTATAAGAACATTCCATGAGTTCATGGCAGAGTAGAAAATAAAAGTCCAGGACTGCTTTCTTCTAGGTGTCTAAGTATTCGACTACATTTTAAGTGTGGAATGAGTTAGTGAGACACAGATTGGTGAGATGTAGAGTGCAAGCAATCTTCTGCGGAACACCATGGGTTAAGATGTAGACAAGCCAAGGAATGGAATTCTGTCTTCAGTCTTGAAATTGTCATCTGCAGAATCTCCTGAGAAAAAACAGACTACAGTGTATAATGCATTCTTAATAAAATATATGTTCTCAACAGAGAAAATATAGAAGCCCCAGAAATTTCCTGTGGAAAATGTCATGTCCGTTGTATTTCTGAAAAGATTGACTTTACAATACCAGCATGGATCTGGATGTTGAGCTCTGCCACCCTTCTGTAGATGGGGTCAGGAGACATGATAGGTGTTAACAGCTGCTAACAAAAAGCCATTTGCCATGCAGAACTACTTTATTGAACCCTCAGGTTAATGAACAATATATGGCATTCTTCAAATAATCAATCAGTCTATCTATCTATCAATCATTTGGGATGTTGGTTTAATTATATAGCCTTCTCATAGCAACAGAAGCAGGGAATTTATCCTTTCATTCTGACTTTGCCTTTACTGGCTAAATGAAAACATTTTGAATTGAGAGACAAAGTTCCAATGCCTTTACATAATCTATCTACCATAGAATAGCATGTTCCCACAGTCTGTAGCTTTTCCATTTCATTTAACTCAAAGAATAAAAACATATTTGTGCACTGTTGTTTATAATTATTTTATTATAACTGGATTGTCTTCCAGCTGTGTAACATTCATTTAAGTTTACTAAGTTAAATCAATGAGCATAGGTCTGAACATCAGATAATGCAAATTAATTTTTGTTTATCTGCAAAAATGACACACGAAACTGGTCGCAACACATAACATAGGTAGACTTGATATTTCAAACTTCAGAAGACTGCATCATTTGAATCAGCAGCAAGATAAATTTTGCCTATTTTACAATCATTAGAATTTCCATCTGTGAGGAAGAAGAAAATCAGAATTGGCTACTATAAAAATATGATAATGTAGTCAGGCTACATTCATACTATTTTGAATTATATGTGCCTGAAAGGCTAAAATTCACCCTCATGTGGAAAGACCAAAACAAAACTGGGCTTACACAGGACTTACATGGTTTAGGCCTCACTTCACAGGGATGAATTTTATCAGAACTAAGTGAGAGTTCCTCATGAAGTCTCCATCCTTTCCCTTTACTAACTGAGATCGTCTTGTCATTCTGTCTCGCTTCCTCTTGAGTCAAAATGTCCATCAGGCTATATCGAGATCACTGCAGACTATTGACTGTATACAACAAACTTTAGAAGTCTGATCTAAAGTGCCACCCCATTACAGCAGAGCTAAGTTGCACGCCCACTCCAGAAAAGAGCTATGCGTGATGTGAGTACAACAAACAGGGGCCACACACTTGCACTTCTTGTAACAAAATGTTACTAGGCCTGTTCCTGCTAAAACAAATGGGAGTTTTGCCACTGATTTACATGGGAGCAGGAATGGGCTCAGATGCTGCCTTTCCCTTGCATGGGAGAGAACAAAGAGCTTTTTCTGCGTTGCAAAGCCTTTACAAGGGCTATGTAGAATTACAGTGTTTGAGCTCAGGGAAGGGCAGTGACACTCCATAGGCAAGAGGTAGGAAGGAGGCAGGCTCACATCCCCCTTACCCTTTTCACAAAACTGTGAAGCAAGAGAGAGGTAAAGATATAAAAGGCTAGAGTAGAGGATAGGTCTGCTCTCAGTGCCTTCTGGGTGTGTACAGAGAGCGCTTAGACTCTGCACTGCTCCTTACTGTGGGCTTTACTTACAGACATGGTCTAACCCTGCGTTTATCAACCTTTTTAATACCAGGGACTGACTTGCTGTCTTCCTCAACTGTGTCAGGGAGCTTTCAGGGACTGGTGACGGTCCACGGGCCAGTTGTTAAGAAACACTGGTCTAGCCCTTTGTGATTATCTGGATTTTTAAGCTAGAGCAGTGGTTCTCAACCAGGGGTATGTACCACTGAGGGTATGCAGAGGTCTTCCGGGGGTACAACAACTCATCTAGATATTTGCCTAGTTTTACAACAGGCTACATAAAAAGCACTAGTACAGACAGTACAGGCTAAAGCGTCATACAGACAATGACTTGTCTATACTGCTGTATATTCTATACTCTGAAATGTAAGTACAATATTTATATTCCAATTGATTTATTTTATTATTATACGGTAAACATGAGAATTGTAAGCAATTTCTCAGTAATAGTGTGCAGTGTCACTTTTGTATTTTTATGTCTGATTTTGTAAGCAAGTAGTTTTTAAGTGAGGTGAAACTTGGGGCTACACAGGACAAATCAGACTCCTGAAAGGGGTACTGTAGTCTGGAAAGATTGAGAGCCACTGTGCTATAGAATACACATATATTAGCTCTCTCACTGTTGAGGATAATATGTTAATGTGATGTTTGACTTTCACATTAATCCTCACCATCTCAGACTGGAGAAAGTCTGTGTGAATTTCACATGAAGATGTGTCACAGATGACTTGAAAACTCTCCAGGGATTACACATCACATTCATCCTACAGCTCAGGTGGGAACATGCCTCGTTTTTATTAATTACTGTTTGCCGGGGGGAGAGAGGGGAGAGAAGGAAGATATTCCCAAACAAGCTGTGTTCTCATTCAGGGTGGGGAGCCTAATGGGTTAAAATGACCTCTGGTTTATAAGGGCACAGTGACCAATCCTTTTAAAAGGAGAAGAGAGAACCATTGTCCCCTTCTTGTGATACACAAATCTGCTTCATTTTAATCTAATCCATTGAGGGTGAGATTAAAATCTAGCAGGGAGAAAATGACAGATGATCTCAAGGAGAAAAGCCACATCTCCATTAGACAGGCACAAGGTGGAGAGCTATTAGACAGTATAGTTCTAGCCATGTCGGTCCCACAATATGAGAGACAAGGTAGCTGAGGTAATATCTCTTATGGGACCAGCTTTTTTTGGTGAAAGAGTCAAGTTTTTGAACTCCACATAGCTCCTTCAAGTCAGGCTTGGCTGTCATTCTGAGGAAAGAGGATTTCTAAGGAAAGAGAAGTCAAGAAGAACACTTGAACAGCGACACTCACAACTAAGTTTTCTTATACATGATTTGGGGAAAGGACCAGGACTGGGGAATATTGAATGATTTTTGAATTTCTTTTCTCACAAGAGTATAATTCTTAGAGATATATTTTGTTCCTGTGTACAGTAGTTCAGATCTTTTCTGGGGTCCAAAGTAAAAACCAATACACCCGAAAGTGCTCACTCCTCCCTTTCCTCCTCCCATAAAACAGTTTTGCAACTTTTGCAGCTTTGCATGTATTTCTAAGTAGATACTGTATTTCTGATTGAGTTAGGTAACACTTATTCAATCCAGGTGAATGCTAAAAATTCCAGGTTGTTAAAAACCACTGCATAAATTTTGAATGTGTTTAGTAAGAATCAATGTAAGGCATGTTCCAACGTGGGAGTGACCATCCTCAGCCTCTCTGACCTGTCACAAGCACACACACATTTCCACTGTAGTGTTGCCATACGCAGAGATAAGTAATAATTGTTTTGGGGCACTGGGAGTTGTCAGTATGGCTATGATTGGTTTATGCCTCTGTATTTTTGTATCTATCAACAAGCACCTGGAAACGAGACACTGAAAAGCAAACCTACTACAGAGGTGACATCTCCCTCCATGTGTTTGTTTCCTTTTTTTTCTTTTCTGTAAAGTGTAGTATCCTGAGTCCAACCAAAGGAGGGGGTGACCTGGCAAATCCATCCCAGACATTACACACAATGCAGTATATGTTCAGGCCGTCCTTAGGGAGTTTATTGTTTGTGCTATGTGGATAGATATGCAAGGAAGACATGATTAACAAAGCTCATAGTTATGTGATTCAACTACGGAATGTCGTGCTTTAATTTAAGGTGACCCCCAAAGTCCTGGGCATGACATGACACAGTGCACTCCAATGTCCTGTCATGGCCAATGCAGGGGAAAGGTTGGTGATGAAGTCCCTAAGGCTTCATCTTCATTAGGAAAAACAGGTTTGTTCTTAATTATTATAGCCAGTTAATACAAGGTGAAATCCTAATAGAGACAAGACAATTTGTAGTTTTCACATGAGGTACCAAGCTGAGTTAAAAACTGTGGGGGAATTGTGTCTTCATTAGGATTTTGTCTTGAGTTAGTTAACTTGTGTTAAGAACATGCCTTTTTCCTAGTGCAGGCAAGCCTGAAAGAATGGTGCCATTCTCCAAGCTACAGCTATAGAGAGCTCCCTTGCTCCCTTTCCATCATAGGCACCAACCCCATGGGTGCTCCGGGGGTGGAGTACCCACAGAAAAAAATTGGTGGGTGTGGCAGCTCCCTGTGGCCCCACCCCACCCCCCTGCTCCAGCTCACCTCCGCCTCCTCAGCGATTGCACTGCCGCATCCTGCTTCTCCCCCCTCCCTCCCAGCGCTTGTGCTGCAAAACAGCTGCTTTGCAGGGCAAGGAGGAAAGGGGAGGAGGGGGAACACAGTGTGCTGGGAGAAGAGGCGGGATCAGGGCTGGGATTTGGGGAAAGGATCCAATAGGGGTAGGGAGGGGCGGAGTTAGGGCAGGGACTTTGGGGATGAGGTTGGAATGGGGGCAGGATGAGGGGTGGGGATGGGGTGGAGTTGAGGTGGAGGAGCCTGGGCATCCACCGGCACCGAGAAAGTTGGCACCTATGTTTTCAATAGGGACTACTAGCAACAAACAAGCTCTCTTCCACTCCCACACCCTTGTAAAGGTATTTTCTAGCTAATGGGAACCAAGGTGGCCCATAGTTTAGCCCATACCTATAATGTTCAGAACTCATTAATGTTGTAGTTCATGTTTTATGCTGTACAAACACAAGGTGTGTCAAATAGGTAGGCTTTTCGAGATCTGCTCGCCAGCATGCACAATCACTGCTATTCACAATGTTTTTCCTAATGCCTCAAGCCGTGTAATTGTGTAGTAAATCCTGAGATGCAGAATATTTACTCTTATTTTTCATGATTTGCTGTCTTGGTCATTTCAAAGTGCATCTTTTAACCCTTGGTAAGTACTGGAGGACAGAAGAATCTAGCTTTAAAATTAAAAATTATTTCAAGTCTATTCCAGGCATAGTTAGAATAAAATAAGAAATAGATCCCTTCAAAAATGCCAATAAATACCAGACTAACAGGCACACCAAAAACAATTAAAACCTCTGAAGCCTTTGGTTTTTTTGCTTCTTTCTAAGCATCCCTCACAGGGGTTGAGTAGAAAGAAAACCATCTTGCTCAGGTTCTGCCCACAGTCGCAACTTTATTTTCTTTTAAATTAGTTAAGTATTTCACCCAGTGTCAAAGATCATGTAAATTGATAATACACTATTTAAATAAAACGAGGCTAGTGCTGTTTGTTCTTTTTTTAATTTAAGCCATCTGACCATTTGTTACTTTTTCCTTTCCTCCCACCACCCATTCCCTTTCTCCCATGCACACTGGTTCTTCCATTATTCACTACCTTTTCCCGAAAGCATTCATCAGACATTTATTTTGTCTCTTCCATTCCCCCCCACACACCTTTTTTTTGGTCCTCTCCTATAGAATTAATTATTATTGCAGTAGCTGTATCTCTTAGCTCCTGCCCTTTTCAGTTTGTTTCTATCATTTCTTTTTCCTCTGTCTCTGTTTTCCCCTTTGATTACTCTCCTCTTCTCTGGCTGATTCCCTCAGCACTTAATACTGTAGCTGATTTCTTTGCCCCCCAGCTCATTCCCTAGTTTACTCTTTCCAGACTTGTTTGTTCCTCCTCCTTCCTAATCCCCTGTCCCCTCTTATTTATATTCACAACCCTGCTTCTCTCAGGCCCCTGCTGTCTTACCATATCTCTCTCACCATATTAGTGGTGCAGTTTCAAGTGAAACTAAAAAACTTTAATTTCTCTGTGTGCCTTCCCTGCATCCAAGCTAATGGGCAGAGCAAGCAGCAGGGCTGGTGCCAGTGGAGCAGAAGAGGCAGAGTGAAATTAACAAACTTGATAGCACTTCACATTTTGTTAATTTCACTTTAACTGTTCCACTCAGCTGGGTAACAGAGCAGCGTGAGCAGTCCAGATGTGTGTGTGCAACTCCCATGGATGTCAACAAGAGTTATTCATGTGCACTGTGGTCAGTGCATGATGCAAAACGTCATTATCTTTCTCAGCAGCAAAGGTGCAACATGGCAACAGAACAGTGTTCAGTTTTTTTAAGATGAAGAGAAATAAATTTTAGAAGTGTAAGACCATTTTAAAGGCAACAATATTTGGCCCAAACCAAAGCCCATTGTAGTCAATGGGAGCCTTTCCATTGGCCTCAATGGGTTTTGGATCAGTCCCATCTCGAGCTGGGTGGGAAAGAGTTTTCCAGCCTTGTGAAATTTTCTGAGATTTCAAAAATGGTCCAATTCAGAGCAACAAAATGGAACTCTGACCTTTCAAAATTGTTTGCAAAGATCCAGAATGGGAACCCCCTAGAATAACCAATAGTCCTGTGGTTAAGGCACTCAGCCAGGATGTGTGGAACCCATCTTCAGGTCCCTGGTCATTGTGTCTATCTACTTCTATCGGCTTGCTCTCTCTCTCTCTCATTTTGACCAGAAATTTCATTCTGGACCTGTGACACCTGTCCTGATGAACGTTTCATCAGAACTGGTACATCCCTGCAAGAAGTTTCAGATTTGACAAAACAGTATTTTCTGATGAAAAAATGTTTCATCAAAAAATTCCCCACCAGCCAGGCCCATACAGACAGCATGACTAATATCAAGTGATAATTGGGTGAACCTTTGGCCAATTAAGATAGGCACAAAGAAGTAGCTGGTTTGCAGACTCACTATTTACTGAGTTCTTTGCATCCATGGTCTGCCTGACTGCTAGCCTTCGTAGGACAAATCATGGAATTGCATTCTTATAAGAATGGCAGAATCAGGCCTTCTGAAAATAGTAAAATACAGAGCAAAAGAGAGAAGGGATATACTCAGATAGCTTTTACACCAGTGAGCAACTGAGATGAGAGTATGACCCAAATGGGGGGGAAGAACCTCTTTATATACACAAGTAATGATTAGGCATTACATTTATTCAGTAAAATCCAGAAGGAAAAATTATCTACCTGTTATCTCTTTCAAAAATTTGGCCTATTGTGTTATATGTGACATAATTAACAAGCCAGTATAGCATGTTTCAATGGAACCAGCTATGTGCAATTTTCTCAAAACTGTGATTAAATAAATGATTGGAGGGCAAATGGAATGGCTTTTACTGAGACAGCTTACAATAAGACTCACATTGGATTTCTTATTATCTGCTATTAGCTTTGGCTTTCAGGGAGGAGAAAAATATATTTTGGGGATCATTCTTTGTACCATTTTAATAATTCCTGAAATAGGAATAGTGGATATGGAAGGGGTTAGCTGTTTATTTTATTTTACTTTATATGTTGTTAAAAATACTGGGCTCATGAAAAGTTACCTCTAAAAGGATTCTTGTATGCGGTGATTTATTTATTTATTTATTAAAACTCCACCAAAACACGTAGGTGTCAGGTGAAGTACAGTCTTGTGCTGAAGGTACTCGACTGGGATTTAAGAGATCTAGACTCAATTCCTGATTTAACCACAGAATTGTTGTGCAACCCTTCCAAGTCACTTAATCCCTCTATGCCTCAGTTTCCAATGGCGATAATAATACTTCCTGTCTTTATTAAAAGTGTAAACTCTTCAGGCAAGGACTCCCTCATACTATAATATCTGTTTTACTGCAGCTAACACAATAGGGTCCTGATGTTTGTTGTGTCTCTAGATGCTACGACAGTACAAATAAAGATAAAAATAGCATAAACAGCTGTGTACCACAGCTCTCTCTGGAGTGCAAAAAGCCTTTGCTCTTGTCAATTATTCCTGAGGGTGCTGATGTCTCATCAGGCCTATTCTAGACGATTGACTCTCTACTCCAAGGATACTTATTTGCATTTATACCATCTTCCAATTCTATCTTTCTATTCTTACAGTCCACCTACTCTCTACATAGCACTTGCTAAGCACACGCCTTTGTAACTAAGGGTTTGTCTATATGAACAATTAGCCCACAGGAATCTGGAGTGTGAATCTACCCTGTGCTAACCTGCTGTGGTCTAACTGTTCATGTGCACTCCACTGACATTTGTTAGAGTGGCTTGATCTGGTCCACTTTGAAACAGTAACTCACACCTTCTTGTCAACTGTTTGAAATGGGCCATCCTGATTATCACTACAGAATTTTTTTTCTTCTTCTGATAATAGCCCACCTTCATGGATTAGTCTGATTAGAGTTGGCATTTTTTCATGTCCTCTGTATATGTATATAGATATATAGATATATATAGATATATTTCTTCCTACTGTATTTTCCATTGCATGCATCTGAGGAAGTGGACTTTAGCCCATGAAAGCTTATGCTCAGATAAATTTGTGAGTCTCTAAGGTGCCACAAGTACTCGTTCTTTTTGCTGATACAGACTAACATGGCTACCACTCTGAAACCTGTTAGAAACACATCTGTTAGAAAACTCATTTTTCAGGCATGGTTATGAAAGAATCATTATCTGCATATGGGAGAGAGGAGAGAAGATGTGGTATGGTTTCACACTAGCTGATTTCACTGTGCTCTGAGGCTGGGATCCCAAATCACATCTCCTTGGAGTGGATTGAGCAATTTTAGATTGGTTTTCATTGCCCTCACTGTGTCCAGAATAGCCACTAGTAACAGTAGAACTGCAGGTGACAAAAATCAAGATCTTTTATGAAAAATGAAAATCTCCTACATCCATGAGAAACCCGCAGTCCTACTCATAAGGCAGGAATTGCCTTTAATACCCAGGTGGTTCACTGCCATTTATCATACATATTAATGCTTACTGACTGTTTTTTTTTAAAACTGCCTGCTTTGTATTGAAATAGCCAGCAGTGGTAGAGCCATTGGGCTTTGATTCCTTCTTGCACCAAGAGGTTCAGGTCTCAGTTATCTTTGATGTTTTCTGTACTACTAATGACTACTGTGGAGCTCCTCTCTGTGGGAGCTATGACACAAAGATCCATTTCACTACTGCTGTGTGACACATTTTCTCGAGTTCTTTAAGTATATATCAGTAAACTGGTAGGCATAGATGAAGCAAGGCACATAATTTTATCTGAATTTCAGAAAACATTTTCCTACTAACTTTCACAAAAGATGAATCTGCTAAACCAGTGGGAACACTCCCACAACTAGTTCAAGGAAGGAAAGTAGCAGGAATCAATTACATGCAACAATCTGCGCTCAAGTGAGCTAACAGGCACAACATAACTGTGCTGTTTTTATTAAACAAGGGCACGCCTGTATAAGCAACTGACCTGCAGTCATCTTTTAAAGACTCATTTGTTAAAACCTTGCTCAAAACCCCCTCTCTCAATGCCGATAATCAGTACTTCTATCACCTTATTTGAAATCTCCCATTGTTGTGAACAGGCAATCTCAAGTAGTATCTGGAGTCCTCAGATCAATTTTGACTGTGGTCAAGTTGTTTTTTGGCCTGGGTACCACTTGTGATGTTGCTTAAAGTTTTGCTTCTTTTGATGGGTGAAGACAAGCTACAAAATATTCACATTTGGTTGCCTAAATCCTTTTTTTGACACCTAAATAAATGTGGTCAATATTTAGAGGTACTAAGCTCTTACAGGTCAATAGAAATGAGGCAACTTTTACACAGCTACCTGTGATTCCTCCTCCACTCTTCTTTTTCTTCAGGAATTTAATGGAACTCAAGTTAATATCCCTTGTAGGCCGGCATCCCCTGTAAAGATGTAGTATTTATCAACTCCCTCAGGGATTCCCATATGGAGGTCATCAGAAATGTACCTTGTCACTCCTCTTGCTCCATATTTAGGGAGGTCAGTGCCTGATCCAAACTCACTCAAGCCACCATTAGAAGTCAACTGACTTCAGTGGGCTTTGAATCAGGCCCTTTATGGGAAGACAGAGATTGCAGTGTCCTCAATATACTGCCAACATGCAGCTTTCTCTCTCTATCTCAACTAACTCAGTCATAGCAGTTGATCAGGTAATATCCTCATGTACTTTGCTCAGGTATCGATGACTACACAAGGTGTAAGCAATGGAGAATTGGGCCCTACATTTCTTCAAATTCTTTATAATGCTTCACCAAAAAGGGCAAAATTCTACTTCCAGTTACACCACTGACATCGTGTTGCGGGGGTGAAACTGAGCAGAACGTTTGGCACAAAGCCCGGAATTTGACCTAGCATTTTTATGGACATGTTATTAACACACATCATGAGCCAACTCTGCACTCAGACTGCTTAATAAAAATACTGCTGCTTTTGTCTTTATATTTAACCTGTTATATTACAATAAAGCTGGCCAAATTGTTCACTATGTACAATTTATCAGATGAATTTAATCCTTTTTATCATGAACAGATTGGGATGTAATTTTATGGGTTTATTAGTCACAGCTGTTTGAGAAATAGTCTATACAAGCAAACTTTATTCTACAGCAGCTTTGGGAACACATCAGTGTAAGTATTTGCTATTTATTAGTCTCTCCATATAAATAAAAACGTACTCACCTGAAACATGAGACTAAAGGTGAAATTCCAATGTGTGCAGAGAGCCAGCCAAAGACCTATGCACCACTTAAACACTCCAAATAGGACTTGTGCTGCATAGGGGTGATTTTCACACTAAGGCTATGGCTACATTTGGAGCTGGGGGTGTGATTACTAACTTGTATAGACGTACTTGTGCAAGCTCTCATCAGGCTGGTACGCTAAAAATCGTAGTGTAGCCATGGCAGGATGGGCAGCAGCAATCAGTGGCATAGGCAAGTTGTCCCAAGTATGTAGCTACAGGAGGTGGGCAGGTTTGTACATGGGGCTCACCCATGTCACCACTTGCCACTCATGTGCTTCCCTAGGTACATTACTATTTTTAGCATTTTTAGCCCCAAGTGTACACATAGGCATAATGAGTAAAAAGGGGTGTGAATACCCTTTTTAAAGAGTAGTCCCAATTAACTTTCTTTGCTATATTCACTCAGCTCTAATTAAGAAGTAGCGATGATAATATGGGAAGTGCGACATACATGGCATTGTACACTGAATTGCTCCCCAGTTTTAGATACACTATATTCCCAGGTATCTTATCACTACAAAGGTTACACTGTTTGCAAAAACAGTGCAACACAACAGTACCAGTGCTGGGCTGAATTAGCATCAATTAGCATCTAAATTGTGTTTTTAAATGAATGCATTAATGCGTGAATGAAGTTTAAATCCCCCCCCCCCCCTTCACTTCAAGCTTTATTTAGTGCTAGAAAAGTATCAGACAGCCAGTATCAATCTGACTAACTTCAGACTTAGAGTGCCTGCTGGCCTGCATATATTCAGCTGGCACCCACTGATTAAAACAAAGTTCATATGTTTCCTTTAAATTAATGACACAAGTTGACATACTTTTTATAATGTCCATCCAATTTTACTGCTGCACTCTTAGGGCCAAGTCCTATCCTGATTTACAACCTCTGCCTAAAGCCTTTCAATGGGGTGTTAAGTCTGGCGGAAATTTGGCCCTTAGTTCACTTTCAATGCTTTATGTATGTATATACGCACTGGAGTAAGTTACTGGCTATGGTGTGACACCTCTTGAGTCTTTTCCCGTGTAGCTTTATCTATCAAACTGCTGTTCTTGAAGGGCAGTATAAGACACAAGCAGAAGCTCACTACCACTAAGCACTGGTGGAGTACCTTAACTCACAATTCTCATGCAAGAACTTTTCAGTAATGGAAATTCTAGAGGTTTCACTTATGTGGTATTTCTGAACCGTGAAATGGATTCGTAACATCATTATGATATTGTGAACACTTAGCTCCATTTATGGAGTTTTTATTATTATTTCATTTAATGGAAACAAAAGTTCTGTGTGAATTTCTAAGTTAGAAGATGTTCACATGTATAAGTGATGGGTGAACTAAGGAAAGATTCAGAGGTTCTCATTGAATGAGCACATATAAGTATGGAGACTAGTCCAAACTATCAGAACCTTTTGAGCCTGGAGATTTGGGATGGAAGATTTGCAAGAGTTACAGTTATTTCTATTTCTGGTTGGGAATTTCTCTTTCTGGAAATGCCACAAACCAAATTCAACCATGGTATAAGCTACTGTTATGTCATTGGAGTTGTGCCTACAGTTAGAGGTTAATTGGAGCCCAATTTTCACAATTAGGCTTCCAATCTCAGCCCATATCTGAAAATGTAAAAGCACCAAAATAAAAAAAAGATTTTTTTAAAATTGTAATTTAACATATTTGAACTTCCAGAAATGTTTAATTCAGTTCAGTTTGTGTTCAAGTTAGCCTGAAGTTCAGTTTCTGTTTTATCCCAACTCATACATTCATCTTGATATTAGTTCAAGCCCCCTGGTTTTCCATGCTAACAAATCCAATGCAATTTTTACACATCGGTGCATATTGTTTAGGGGCTATGGAAGGTAGGAATTTTCAAAGGAGGGATTATTTTTCCTTTGTTGTATGTTAATTCTAACAAGTCAGATACCATTTATCTTTGGGTCAAACCGCAAGTTATTAGGCAAGAATACAGGAATAGTTGGGTGAAATTCTTTGGCCTGTGCTATGCAGGAGGTCAGATTAGAATTCAGTGCTTCCCAAACTGCGAGCCATGGCTTCCTTTGGGAGCTATGAAGGACTCATGGGGGAACTATGAGTGATTAGGGGAAAAAATTAATCAATATGGCCATTCTTGTTTTTTTTTTTTCTAATTAAGAGACTGTTAAACTAGGCTTAAAGATGATCTGTGTCTTATCTATTCATCTGCACCTTGTCTGGCTACTGCCAGACCTGGGACCCTCTCTGTGGCTGCTTTCCCCTTCCACCCTCCAAACCCCCATTCCTGCAGGCCGTCAGCGGAGAAACTTCCTGCTAGGGGAAGCATTCAACAGGAAGTCTTTCAGCTGAAAGACCCCTGCTGGAGTGGAGAGCAAAGAAAGGCTCCCAGTGACTGCAGCAGCAGCACTAGCTAATAGAGGAAGGGGGCTGATGGAGAGAGAGGTGAGTCTTATCTTTATAAAGTAATCATTTTTGCCAAGTGCTAAGCCTACATGTAGCACACACTCAGCTGAAGACAATAATGATTTTAATAAAGTTAAACAGACAAGGAAGAAAAGTAGACAATACAATGAGATTTGCATTATGTTTGGATTTTCATGTCTCAATATTACTGTGGAAAGTCCACAGCCAGAATGTACATTTGTTTTCAAGTGTTAGTAAATGAAAGTATGAGGCCAGGGAAACTACAAAGACATTTAGAAACCAAACACCCTGAGTTCGTAAGCAAGAGCTGTGATTTTTCCATTCAGAAACAAGAAGAATTAAAGAAGCAAAAAGAAGCAACTGTTCCTTAAAAAGCCTTAGAAGCATCTTACGTTGTGGTCACAAGAATTGAAAAATGCCAGCAAGCACACCTATTGGAGAGACCCTTCCCTTCCAGCAGTAATAGATATGTGTAGAGTTATGACTGGAGAACAAACAATCTTGTCCCTGAAAACCATTCCTATGTCAAATAATACTATCTATCTATGCACTGAGGGCCTTGCAGAAAATATCTAGGACCAGTTGATACAACAAGGTAAGAAGAGTCAGTATTTTGCACTGCAGCTTTTGTATATTGTATTTTGCACAGACATAGCTCAGCTTTTGTATATTGAGAAATTTGTCAAAGCAGGTATGGTCATAGAAGAACTTTTATTTTGCAAATAAATCACAACCTGAACAACTGGTAGGAAATATTGAAGATCCCCACAAACTCATAGTGGATGAAGGTCTTAACTGGGCTATGTGTGTGGGGCTGTGCAGTGATGGAGTAGTAGCCATGACTGGAAAGAACAAGTAAAGAAAGTGGCACCAGCAGCAACCGGGGAACAATGCAGTATTCATCCCCAAACTTTAGCATCAAAAAAGTTGAAATCTGAAATACACAAGGCCCTCAAGATTATTAAATTTGCTAATTTTATAACATACATTGTTTTAGCATGCTATGCAAAGAGATGGGCTCTGACTATACTCAGGTTCTATTTCGTTGTGAAGTTAGGTGGTGGTCACATGGGTAAGTGTTACAACTCATCTCAGAATTGCATGAAGAACTCAGAATTTTCCTGAAAACAGACTTTGCAGATTACATGTGTAAAGTGGACTTCTTGACTATGTTAGCTTACCTGGTGGACATAGTTGGCAAATTGAATGCAATGAATCTAACTCTTTAAGGTAGGAATACAAATATACTAGATATGAAAGAGAAAACTGGGGGATTCATGCAGAAGCTTTGCTTCTGGAGATGCCACATTGAAAAGGGAATTGCTGACTTGTTTCCAGTGTCATCAGACTTTGTAAAAGTGCTATTAAACACCAAATATTAATTCATTTGTCTGGAGAATATTCCCATTTTGCAGAATATTTTACTGGAATTGAAGAAGACACAACAGATCCTATATCTTGACAGGGAGTTAGACTAGAAGACTCTGGCTGTCCCTTTTAACCCTATGATTCTATGAATCTTCGGTTACTGAGAGGTTCTAAACGTGTTCTAGGTAACAGGTGACACCGTTCCAACCATAAGTATCTCATCTGAAGAAAATCTTTTTGAATTGTTAAGTGATCATATGCTGAAAACTAAATTTTCAAGTCTAACAAATGAGAAATTCTGGATTTCTGTTAAAGGAGAGTATGAAGGACTCAGTGATGAAGCTATGAAAGTGTGGCTTCCATTTATCTCTGTGAGTCTGGGCTTTCAGAAATGATTTCTGCAAAAATTAAGCACAGAAATGGTTTAAACTTGGAAAATGACTTCATACATTGTTTTATCATGCTATGTAAAGAGATGGGCTTTGACCACATTCAGCTTCCGTTTCACAGTGAATTCAGGTGATGTTCAGAGACTCAGGCAAACATTATGCAACTATGCAGTTCAAAACTGGCCATTCTTCTCAGGGCCAACAGGGGAGGAGAGGGGAAGCCAGTACAAATTACTGGGGCCTGGCAGTCTGGTGCCCAAAAAATTTTTTTTTCACCGGGGCCCAAACCCGCTCTCGGCAGCCCTGATTCTTCTCACTAAAATCTTAGACTAGGTCTGAATGCACCACAAAAACCTGCATAATTTCAAATTAAAAACCTAGACTAAAAACCTGGACTAAACCAGATTAGATTATATAGTTAAACTCTATATCGTTGAATAAAATCACAAAACCATCTGAACTTCAGTGTATCTCTTGAACCTAGTGTCCTTAATCAGTAAAAAACAAAACAGAACAAAAAAGTATTTGATCATGGTGAGCTACAAAGTTTTAAAATAAAGGAACTGCAGTATTACTAAAAATTTGGCAACCACAGGACTAGATGATCAAAATGGTCGCTTCTGGTATTAAAAGCTATGAATATATAGAAAGGAAATATCTCATTTCATGGCAACTGTTTCTGCCATTCTTACTTTAAGTGAGTAGCACTTTCCTTCACAATTAATTGCATTAAAATCAGTGGGACTGGATACTACTTAACATGAGTAAGGATGGCAGAATCATACACATAGAGATGAATCTATTTGGATCCAATTCTGCATCACATTGCCTCTAAAATATTAACTTAAAAGTGTACTATATAGGAATAAAACCCTATGAAAGCTGCTATAAATATTCAGCTTAACATTATAAAACATCATGGAAATCACCAGAAATAATTTAAAACAGATTTAGAAATAATCATCTAAATATCAATTAGTCTGAAAACATCACTATTAAAATGAAATGGAAATAGAAAGAGCCTCATGAAGGATGTGCAGCAGTAGTTGCAAATGTGTGATAATTTCATTTAATTTCATTCTGCTATCAGGCTTTTGAGATGTAATGCTATTCTTTAAATATTCCATGTCCATGCCCTGTCTTGCAGTTTATTATTTATACAATAGATGAAAGTTTCTGAGTTTTTTCCTCTTGAATAACATAGTACTGTGGGAAACCGACTCATCAAGGTTAACCATTCTTCTTGCCTACTGCCTTCAAAAATTACATCCTCAAGAGGAATTGCACAACTAAGTGGGATATTGTGGGCAAATTTAATTAACTAAATGTCAGAGTCCACAGTTGTTGCAGATGACATAAAGGAAAAAAAAGAGATAGGGCATAACCTTGAGTAGATGCTATTGCTGCCAAATGTTCTGCAGGATTGTTCACCTGGACAGGAGACTTTCAGTCCATTGGTAGAGTTAATACATATGCATGGGAGTGTGTCTCTGTAAATCCCCCAGAATAGAACTCCAAGAAAATATTTCTTACATGTGTTTAGGGAAAATATGGGGATAAGAAAATAAAACATGAAGGGCTCTGTCCTGGCAAGTCTTGTGCCCACATATCTATAAGATGTTAATGATCGGACCCAATGTCACTTTGTAATGGGAACAAATGCAGGGGCATCCAAACTTTGCCTAGCTGAGGGCCAAGATGGCAATTTGCCAGGACCTTGAGCCAGCACTTAATTTGCATCAAATGGAGGAGCTGTTTTATTGTGTAAGTACAGCCTATAGAGGCGATAGGTCCAAGCACACAAGCCCCCCCACCCCTCCCGCACACACCCTTTTCCAGTGCCTCCCTGCCCACTCTCTGTGAAGGAGTACCAGGTACATATCTCCTGTTTTCCCCACAGTCTGAATCCAGTATGTGGGGGGCACTCATGTGGCTGCCTACGGGGAGGGCCAGGGTCTTACTTCCCTGAGCAGCAGCATCACAATACAGCCCTAAATAAAATGGAGTACCTTGTATGAAGCCAAAGCGTAAACACCCAATGCATTACTGGCACATAGACCAATTTAACAAAAGTACTTACGCATGTCAATAAAAACTTTGACAGATCACTCACAGCTATTTAAACATTGCTCCAGTTATAAGCTGACAACAGCAGCAGGATTAAAGAGTTAATTAAACTATAAATGGAGTGTCAAACAAATGTGGAGCCACAGAAAGCATAGAAAATATCTAACCGCTGGAATCGTTAAACAAGGCTTCTGAGAGAAACTGAATGAAAATTAACTAGTTCAAGTTAAGCAGAAAAGTGAAAAGGAAATTGAATGATTTCTCCCCTGAGAAAAACTTCTGAATGCTTATAAATGACATAAATATACTACTCAGGTACTATGGGCTATCATAAATTCTTAGGGAACAACCCCTTTAGACTATTAATTATTGGACCTGGAATATAAACTTTAAATACTTTAAAAGAAACTAAGGGGACCACTGAGATATTTATAGCAGAATATAATGAACAGTAGCAGAATTATAAAAATGATGAAGGCTTGCCAGACAATATCCTATATTTGATATTCCAGGAAGATGCAATCAAGGTTTTTTATTATTGTAATTTAGTAAGAATATACAGCCCCATCTTTAAAAATTTATGGAGAATACACTTGTTATTCTTAGGCAGAAACAATCTTCAGACTTCTTCACACAGCCTCACAATGGGAGAATTTGTCCCATAACCTGAACAGTGCTGGGAAATCACCATTACCAGATGTTCATGCTAATATTATGTTCTGATAGGAATGAACTAAAATAAAAATATTAGATGTAAATACGCACATAAAGCATTTGTAGTTTGAGTCGCACTCTCCAGAGTGTTAATGCTTTTGGAGATATCAAATCATTATAAAGTATATGCTTGATATAAGAATTGTGAGAAATAAGTGACTACCACTATCACAAGTTATAAATAACATGGCTGGCTGAATCTCAAGGCCAGATACTTGTCTGACATAAATTTATATGATGCTGATTTACGCCAGCTAATGATCTTTCTTACCTATATTTTTGGAACATATCTTGAAAATTAATGGTTGTGCACTATTCTACAGTCAATAATATGTACTGTGACAAAGTTCCTCCTCTACCTTGGTGGGTCCTGCGCTTATTGGCGGATTTTTTCACCTCAGTGATCTTCCCCTCTTACGGAACCCACAGTTTGGGTCAGTTCCTCCTGTGTCTGATCAGGAGTTGGGAGGTTTGGGGGGAACTCGGGCCTGCCCTC
>NC_133770.1:26172321-26188681 GCF_003597395.2 Chelonoidis abingdonii | reverse complement strand
CTGCCTTCTAGAAAGGTCTTAATTGGCTCCAGGTGCCTTGATTAACCTGGAGCAACTGCCATTTGGTTACCAGGGTACTAGGGATTTGTTTAGCCTGGGGCTAACATACCTGTTTCTCAGTACTTTACTGTAACCATCTGGCCTTGCCCCATCACAGTACATTTAAGATGAAAATAATTTTCAATTATAAAGCTCCTTTTCTTGGATGGTCTTAAAGCTCTTTAGAAATAATAATGAGCAAAATGTGTCTCTTTCTGGAAGGAAGTCAGAGAACTTTTTTCCTATCCTTTCATCTTCAGCATCCTGCACAGGTTCCAAACATTGTACTACCACTAGTCACAATGGATCATATTGTACCACTGATGCTAAAGCAAAATTCCTTGTAGATTTAAATGGTGGTATATGCTTATGAACTGATGGAACAATATGCACCACCAAGTGCAAAAGGAATGACTAACATGGTGAGCAAAAAAGAGTTCTGAGTCCTGCTCCCTGTGTACTCAGTAACATCTGGCCACAGGCCCAGTGGGAGCACGTCATTGTTTTTAACAAAACAGGATAGTATGTGCTGGGAGCTGAACAGGTTCCAAGTGTCTCTGGGGCACATTGCTTACATTTACACTGTGCAGACATAACGCTTCAAGCCACCTTGAAGCTCGTGCTCCTTGCACAGCTAATAACTTAAAGGTACAATTGAGGCTTGAGATTGGTAGTTTTGTTGCCATTTTACAGACATAAACTGAGGCACCGAAAAGTGAAAGGAGTCAGTGGTCTAGGTGTGAACAGAAGAAGCCAGGAATCCAGATTCTGACTTGCTTTTCCACCTACCAGATAACACTGCTTCGGAAGTACAAAAAAGTAAGGGGCTATGCCTGCTGCATAACAATAACCTTCACGAACAGATTTTGACTGGTCATAAAACAGTACATGGTGAATGCACTGCAGTCAATAAAAATGAAAACTTAGCACACAAAAAGACCAGGTATAGAGTGCCTTCAGCACCTATCAAAGGATCAGGCCCAAATAGTGAAAATGTAATGAACAATTAATCTGTAATCTGTGGAGAGAGCCTGACAGGTACTCATGTGCTCTTAGAACCCCTGTAAAGGATTGCTTTATGACTAAAATGAGAAGAGAATCATACAAACATAGGATGATGTAGATATTGTCTAGTAGTATAGAAAATATCATCTTGCATTTGGCTTGGATACAACAATCCTATTTCCTAAACTGAGTCTCTCTATAAAAGTGGCATCATTCACTATCATATGGGCTGCACAGTGTATCCCACAAGGAGAATATTCATAAGCAAAGGCTCTCTTTATTGTAGAATGAAAATGCCCCAAATCTTGAAAATTACATATCTAAAATGCAGGCTGAGAAAGGAAGACAGATTATTTCCCCAGTTTAAATTTCAACAGACTCAAACGACTGGAGGTGTTTTATTGATTCAGATATAACTTTCAGTAATAATATATTAAATATGACCACAAATACATAGAAAAAGAATTGATGGGCCTTTGCTATACATGTCATTCTGAAGCCTTTGGAATTAACTCTGCAAAGAGATTCCAGGTATTTAAGGGGGACTTCTTGGCATATGTTCAGAGCCAATTGCGCCACCCACTCTTGTAGATCGGCTCCCATCAAATTGTCACAGGCAAGCAATTGTTCATTCTTGAGAGCTTATGTGGTTCTTTTGTTGTTTAGATCTTGTGAGTCTGCTAAAGAAGTGCTTGCTGGTATGAGCTATGTCAAATTATTTTGTAACAATTTGAGTTCTTGTATATCTATTATTTACCACTTCAGTGATTTGAAGAAAAAAGGAATTGTAGTGTTTATGCTATTGAACTGAGAAAGAGAGAGCGAGCAGGAGCACATGTGGGGAGAGAGAGACGTCTCTGAAGAAACAATGCCACTGTGACTAGATTGTGCTGCTGCTTCTCATTGTACTTTGATCATTTCTGTTACAGTACATAATGACGTTTGGATGATTTGTGGTTTGTGTAAATGTAGCACTTCAAAAATTTTTGACTTCTTCGTTATCTGGAACTTCTCATTTCTATTTTTGCACTTTCACAACATTTCCCCTTGTCCTGTAATACTTAGAGTCCAGATGCTTTTGTCATCTGCTGACTTTCATTTATAAGGATTTCTGAAAAGGTGAGGTTGAATTCACAAATTGTACGAGTTAGAGATAAAAAAAAACCTGTTGAACTACTCGGTCCTTCTCCCAACCCTTGCCAATGCCAGAATGTTCCTTTCACCTGAAGCTAGGGATTTCCAGCTTGCATACACATACACCAGGCAAGCATGCTAAAAACAGTAATGTGGTCATGATAGCACAGGGGCGGCTCAACTGTGCAGTCACTCGCTGTACCCAGCCCATGCTGCCACTTGCTGCACCTGTGCTATTGCAGCTACATAGCTAGTTCAATGAGACCTAGCGCAAGTGTGACTACACAAGCTGAAAATCTCACCCATAGCTATAAGTGTAGATATAGTCTATATTATCTAGTCCAGGTTAGTGTTAGAAGTCTCAAGTGATTGGGACTTCCCCGTCTAGCACAAGCTCAGCCCAGATCAGACAGAGGGGATACTGGTAGGGAGAGGGAAACATTCTGAGGGGCTGGCCAGAACACTAACCTCAGTTTCTATTGAAGTCATCTGCTTTCTCATTGCTAAGGTTGTACACAGTGTCAGGGTCCTGTTAGATTCATCAGAGACCATAGATATGCAAATACCTTCAAGAAATGTCTTCTTCTATCTTTTGTCAGAGGGGTAGCCGTGTTAGTCTGGAACTGTAAAAGCAGCATAGAATCCTGTAGCACCTTATAGACTATAGACGTCTGTTAGTCTATAAGGTGCTACAGGATTCTTTGCTGCTTCTATCTTGTATTAGCCAAAAGATTGCCCCTCTTCCTTTTTTTGGCAAAGAGCTTACCATGGCACTCCACGTGATTTTCACTTTGAGGCTGTACTAGTCCCATGCACTCTGTGTGGGGCTTGGGGGGAACACCATATGGAAACTCCAAGCAATTCATCATACAGAGGCTGACCTTTTGATTGAAAAAAGCCAACGAGAGCACATCACACTGTGCTCCACTGACTCCCCATTTTGTTCCAGATCTACATCCTGGCTTCACTCCTTGTCTTTAAAGATTTTAATAGCCAGGAATCTCAGTGATGTATTCCTTTCAAATGACCACTAGATTGTCAACTGACAACTGCAGTGCGAGAAGTCGTGCATGAGCGGTTAGAGTATGAATCAGACTGCTAGCGTTCTGCAAATGCACATTTACCCTGTATCTGAATGTGTGCCTGGATTCGCTCTGACAAAACACGTCAGGACTTTTTTGTCTTAGAGACTCCTTCTAGCTTTACTGCCTCTCATGACACTCGTCAAATGTAGATACACAGGACGGTAATTGCCAGGATCGCTTGCTTTCTATTGAGACTTGCTACTCTAAATTGTACTTTTATAGAGAAGAGCAGAGAATTATTTCTTGTGAACTGAATTGCCCTTTCTCATTGCCTTATTTCTGTTTTTTTTTATATTTGTACTGCTTTTCCCAGACTTTGGTAATTGTTTCTATTTTCATTCATACTGTTGTTTGTACAATTTGCATAATAACTTTTCTTCATTCCCACCCCAGCCTGACAGTAGTATGTGTTAAGATCTGATGGGATTTGAAAAAAGCCTCTGTTACAGACAAAAATATGTTTTCCACCTGCCAGAACATTAATAATCTGTCTAGAAAACAACCTATCATGAAAACACATTTTCCTCTACATTGTGTAATTGCAGTAAGAAGGCAATATTTTGTGCTTAAACACATTTATCTCCTCAGTTACTTTCCCTGTTCCAATATTTTTATTATATTGGCTAACTAAAAACTTACGATTTTTCACAGATCATCCAGAGCTGCTGACTGAGCTAATTGCTAAATTGACAATGATCTGTGCTCTGGGTGACTTAATTATCCATCTTGATGTCACCTCCAATCCTTTTGTCTGGAAGCTTATAACGCTTTAACATTCATTGAATTTGACCAAACAAATTGACCATCCTGTTACACGTAAGATCAGGATTTAGTAATTGGACTGTGTCTTTTACCTGGGAAATTTCAAGCCACTACATCAATTCACATAGGTCATTCAGTTGCTTTATTTCATTCCACTTTCCTTTCCCCAATCTATTTGCTTTTTAGTAAGTCATTGTTCTCATCACCTTTTGGTCCATTGTAAGTTGACAGAGCTCATTGCATCTCCAGAACTCCCGGGGATAATACACTGTGCACTAATGGTGTCAATGAACTGTGTAATGTAGTGGTTCAGAATCATCACCAATACTCACTTGCATGTGCACTTGTGGAATTATTCTGGGGTCCAGAGAAACTTGACAAACCGAAGCATTCTTGAAGGCCGCTTGGATTCTTTGTTCCTGAGACAGAAACGGTCTCAAATATAAATAAATATTAAAATCTGACAGCAAAATAACTAGGATCCAAATGGTTAATAAATTAGTTCATGTTGAGGAGAGAAGTTGGGAATTAATATGGCTGGGCTAATGTTTAATTGTGCTCTTTTCTAAGATAAAAACAAGAAGGAGTCTGGTGGCACCTTAAAGACTAACAGATTTATTTGGGCATAAGCTTTCGTGGGTAAAAAACCTCACTTCTTCAGATGCATCTTTTTGAAGGTATGCTGCCTATTTACTTTTCACCTGCTGTAAGATTTCTTTTGTTTCTCTGTCTCTCTTTTAGCTCTGCAGCCACTACTGAGGTTGTTATGTCTTTGTGTTAGTCAATGCTACAGCTGCTTTTATCAAGCTGGCAGCCTACGTTAGTTCTGTGATATTTTTGTGAAATGGTTGCTTTGACCGATTGCATCCATTTGACTCAGGAAAAAGCAGCAGCTAGAAGGAGCAGGTGGTATTATGAACTCTCACCCAGGCTGGCTTGATGGATGAGAAAACTCAGAAGAGCCTGTGAAAATATACAGTTCCAACTCAGTTTGTGAACAAAAATGCACACTGGATTAGCACTCACTATTATGCTATAAAATTGTACTAATTTGTGTAATACTAAACTCAGAGGTAACCAGAAAACACAGCCAAGCCCAGGCTTCTCTCTCTCATATGTGTATATATATAAAGAGAGAGAGAGGAATAGCCATAGTGGATCAGACCAGTATTCCATGTATTCTATTACCCTATCCCCAATTGACAATGGCCAGTAGCAGGTGATTCAGAGGAAGTGTTGAGAATCTGTACAAGGCAGTCAAGGAATAGCCTTCCCATGGGGCAAGTTTATTTCTAACCTCTATTATTTAGAGCTTGGCCTGTGCCTTGACGTATGAGGGTTTATGATCCTTCGAAAATGCTAATCATTCCTCTCACATTCTGATTACAGTGACATCAGTGATACCCGCACATTCCTTCTCTGGCAGTGCCTGATCAAAAGCCCACTGAAATCGATGGAAAGACTCCCTTTGACTTCTTCAAATGGCTTTTGACTATCTCGCTAGTCAAGCAACCACCTAGCGGTAGCATTAGGAAGGCCATGTGAAGCAGGAAAAGAGAAACTGCAACTGAGTGAGCCTGTGTGTGCTAGTCATGGATCAAATCAAGTAATGGTGTTGTAAAACTTCTTTGAGGTTTCAAAATATTTGGCTCTCTCTTTTTTTGGTTTTCATCCACCTCAGTATTCCTGGCTTTGCCCAGCACCAGAAACCCCCATGGGCTAAGGCAACTGTGCACAACCCTTACTTAGTCTAAATGTCACTGGAGTGAAATTTGGCCCTAAATAGTCTGTGGCATCCTGGCAAAAGTTCTCTCTTCCCTGCTTCCTCTTTATTCCTTCTCTGTCTCATTTACACAGAGAGATTTTAATGTAGGTATTTGATGCTTCAGAATTCAACTTGAGTATTTTGTTTGCATGAAAATAATCCCCTGAAGTACAGATCGCTAGTAACATCAATAGCAGGACATACTAGAATATATTCTTGTTTAACTACATTTTACCGAGAGAGAATAAATGATCATTTACAGCACCTGAGTTCTGAATCCACATCTTTTGTACTTACAAATCCAACCTGAATCACACAGGTAAACATTGCATGAAAGAAATGATTCAGACACTAGCCTCTAATACCTGTTAAAGTCAGGGTTACTAAACTCTCTCTCTCGTTGTATTGTTTTTTTTTTCTAGATTTTATAGCAAATAATGCCAATAATCTAAATATTTTATAATCTAGAATCATAGATATTATCCCATTATCAGATTTTCCTGTTGTGTCTGAGAAACTATGGTTACACCTGCTCAGTTATAGTAAAATGTCCAGTGTAACCTCTCTAAATCAATGTGAATTTGGCCCCTTCTCTATGTAGAATTTCTCTAGTGTTGCTAAATCCATACCCAATAATTTCAAAGATCTATTTCCATAAGTTGGTACAATACATGGCCCTTTAACACTTCCAAAGTTAAATGTATACTAACCTTGATGATGGCTTTAAACTGTTTAGGCTTCTCTAATTGTAACCTGAAAATGTATGTGATTTTTTTTTCCCACACGTCCATCATCACAAAATACTAGAAACAGATAAAAAAAAAAAAGAAGCAGATTTTCCATTACTGGACTCATGGCTTTGGGACTGCAAGGTGCACCAAGAGATAAGGATTCAGAATTAAAAAAAGAGCATGATAAGACTCAGAGGCCATTTTACTTTCTGAAACTACCTGTTCTAGGAGACTTTTCTGGGTGTGCTTTTCATTTTTTATCAGGGTGCTATGGTCAGTGAAACAGTAGCAATTGGCAACTGCAACTAGACTGGAACCAGCAAATAATACAGCTGCAAAGAACTGTTCACCAGTGAGTCAAACTCTGGTGAACAAACTGTTATAAGTCCCCTTAAAATGTGTGGCTTATAAGATGTTTGCAGAGAGAGAGCTCTTAAATTACAAATGGATCTAAGCCGTTTCAGGATTTGAAATGCATTGTGAAAGTTTAGCGGTACTCAGATTCACATATTCTAAGAGGGCTAATGTGACAATAATGCACTATTCTGTGAAATATTAAAATATGGTTCAGGATCTGAATTAACAAGCTGGGTCTCCAATCTAGTTTGTGTCACACACATTCACAGGAGCAAATCAGGAGGTGATTTGAGAGGTGAAATGACATCTTGGTGCAGCCTAAAATGCATGTGCCCAAAGGTACACATGTGCATATGTTTTCTATTCATTTTTGTTCTCTATTGCACATTTTCCTCAATTTAATTATCACATTGATTGTAATTAAGCTCCATCTAAGCCTGTGAGTGTGGAATGCATTTTGAAAATAAATATGAGAGAGCGGACTTGCCACAGAAGATTTTCTAAACTCTCACAGCTCTATAGAAGGTCTAAAAGGCACCTTATAGAGCTCACAAATGCAGTTTATTGTAGAGGCTTTCTATGCCTTTATATCTTTTAAAATGGAGGAGAAAAAAACTGCTGAATTTGAAGACACAGAAACTGAACTGGCAAAAAATTAGTTCACTCACTGCTATTATTTGTATGGTATTAGCAGCTGGAGGCCACAATCAAGACTGGGGTCCCTTTGTGCAAGGTGTTGTACAAATATATAGTAAGAGACAGTCCCTGCCTCAAAAAGGTTTTTAACAAGAAACAACAGATGGATAGAAGATCCAAGTGGAAGACTAGATAATAATAATAATAATAATAATAATAATAATAAAGTCTATTTTTGCAAAAAAGCAGTAGTCTCAGTTTGCCACCTGCCTAGCCATCCTGACATTACAGCTGTCCTCATACTTTGCAGAAATTCTCATGATTCCCAAACCATCACATAACATTCAGTTGCCCAAACTATAGTATAACAACTGATGGCTAGACTTCTTACCCTGCCCCCACCCCAGACTGTTCCATAAAAATGAATAGTTGTGAAGTTATTTTTAAGACAGGTAAAATGGACTCGTAGCATCTTTTGGCTTATTTTGCAAGGAGCCTCGGTGGAAGGCTTATACGAAGCCAGTCTTCAACATACTTTATTAACAACAAGCAAGAAGAATAGACAAGAAGATCATGTAACTTGCCCTCTCTAAAGGAATACTCAGAGTACAAGTTCCAATACAACAGAATATTTAAATCAATGGGGTTATAATGGCTGAAAGCACCGAGACCACAGTCTTGAACTGACCTCCAAGAGCCTCAGTGAGTCATGTGTTCCCCGTCTGATGTAAAATAATGGGGAATGGAAAACTAACCACCATCATCCACAGTTCTTTGGTCTTCCTTGGACCACTTTTTTGCAATATTGTCTCTTCTGAGAGACAGAGCATGTGGCAGAGCAGAATAGCTGGGCAATGTCTCTCAGTTGACCTGACTGACAGAGATCAACTATTGCTAAACTTAGTCCAGTCATAATATCCTTTGCTGCACCAGCTGCATAGCTTTCTGCTACACTGCCATGGGCTGGGACAGCTGCCTACCCATTGCCATTTCTCTACAGTTTGGAAAGGGTTTTGTATTATACCTAAGACTATAGTTTTGTCGGTCATCACAGCAACTGTGAATTTGAATAAAATCCATGAAATTTGATAAATGACTGTAAAAATATTTGATTAGGCCCTCCAAGCCAAGTAGTGTTGCACTTTAGCACAACACCACTCAGACTTGTCCCCTCCGCCCCTCCATATAGATGTAGGGAGTGGAAGATGGGCCAAACCTGACTGGCACTGCAACCCTGTGTACCGGCTCACAATTCCCAGAGCAGGGAGCCGGGCCGAGCCCCATGGGACAGAAGCTGCCACTGTGGGATTAGTGCAGGATGGGCTTTCTCCCCTTCCTGTGACTTATTTTTCCCTGCACCTCTGCCATGAAATTTACTAAAAAGGCCCATGCCAAAATCCTAGCCTTAACAGGGTAATGTGCTTTTCAGAGCAGCTTTTTCATAGACTTACCCCTTCCCCTGGGTCTGGATCAATCATATACTCTGACTACAGTCCAGCTAGATGGGGTAGATCCTCAAAAGGATTCAGGTACCTAAATGGCAATGAATTTAAATCAGACACCTATATACTTTTTGAGGAGCAGGATCAAGGTGACTATACTGTGAAAGGATGGGGTGTTTTTGCCTCCACATGGTTTCCTCACCCTCTTTCTGCTCACATTGCCTGCTCTAGTCTCCACATCATATAGCAGAGAAGGACATAATCTTGTAAAAAATCAATGAAAAGAATGAAAATCATTACAAGGGATATATGTAATTAGAGAAGTGAAATGCAAAATTTAAAGGGTTTACAATTAAAGCAGAAGAGATAGAGCTATAAAATGCTAAGCTCCCACAAATGAAGTCAGATTTTCAGAAGAGCCCAGCTCTCCTTAAGCACCTAGATGTAGTGGTTCTATTTTTAAAGAAGCTCACATCAAAATCTGTCCAGATAGGTTTACAAATCTGTCAGATATTATACCACACACTAGTCCAGTAATTACAAGGGATCATCCACTAGAGAAACTGTCCATCCCACTCCCCAAGTAATTTCATGAAAACACAGATTATTTTATGGGATCGCCTTAGATGTTTTTCTTTATTTTCTGGAGAATGGACAGCAGTATCTGGCAGCCAAAATGTGCCATCTCATCATGAAAAATTCAGATACAGAATATTCTGCCAAAATAACCTGATTTAATCTTGTGAACTGCACAACATGGTTTGATTTTTCCCATTGTAACATTTCAGCAAGCGTGCAGCAAAAAATCATTGTGTGCCAGTGGAAATAGTACAATATCTTTCTGAATGAAATGCAAGAATACCAGCAGGTTTTGCGTGTAAATACTCAACTACTGAAAAGTAGCAGTTTTGCCAACTTCAGCAAAGTTGTTTGTGCTAAATTTTTGGTAATGCACTGTAGATTTCTTTCCAATCATAATTGTCCAGCGATCGTTGTCCCCCCACCTTCCCCAAAGAGGCTTCAGGAGATGTGACAATAATAGCTGATGAGGGAGGAAGGCTGGTCCAGGGGTTAAGACACTAGCCTCAACCATTGGAGATGTAGATTCAATCCCCTGCTCTGTCACATCCTTCCTGTGTGATCTTGAACAAGTCACTTAGCTTCCCTGTGCAGAAGTTCCTCATTTCTTAATATAGATAATAACACTTCCCTATCTCACCAGAATGTTGTGAGGATAAATGCATTAATAATTATGAGCGGTGCATCTGTGATCTCCTGGCTTAAGTATTGTAATTCTCTGTAACTAGGTATGAAACTTTGTACCTTAAAAATCAAATTCAGAACCCAGCACGGACTTGCTGTGTGTACCACTCCTGAGCATTAGATGAAGTGTGTGCTCTGTAATTATACTTGCACTGAAATTTCCACCTTTGTGAGTATACACTAAGGTGGGTTTTCAAACATTCTCATCAGTTTCATTGGCTACTTAGAACTCATCTTATCCATTTTGAACATTAGTGACAACATGAAAGCGATTGCCAAGGGATAAATTTTTTACACTTTATACCTGGATGGAGCTTTTAGTGGTGGTATTAGCAGAAATGTTTACCAGATAAAAGCAGGATGCTATAGCTAGTAGCAGTATTTGCCTCCCCTGGGTAATTAGTAAGTGCATTGTTATATAATTAATCAAATTAATTACAATGAAATGTTCAGCATGGAGGGCTACTCAAGGCACTTCATAATGTAATTTAATCTGATATTTGTGTTATGGTTATAAACTACTGGTGGGTTTACACAGGATTTTGGATTTACACTGAAACTTTAGGTACAATCTAATTTAACTTATGCTTCTGTCTCCCTGTACTTCTGTCTTGCATAGTCTTTACAACCTGTTTTACTAGAGGTAATTTTTTTCACTATATTTAACACAAAACTCTGGTTTGGGAAGTTCTATTACTATCTATAATATTTACTATTTATAACTCTATATGGCTAGAGATAACCACTCAGGGGATGCAAAGATGGGTCTATTTATGTTCCACAGTGGTGACAATTTGTGGTGGAAAATGTGATGTTTCAACAATCAAAATCTAGTTCAAATTAAAATTAATTTTCATAGACAATTATTAATGTTTATTGTTATTTAGTAAGTGCCAGGAATGTGATTGATGCTGTAAAAGAGAGAGAAAAACACTCTTTGCCACAGGGCATTTACAATGTGAAAGACACATCCAGATAAGGCAAGATGTACTGAGAAGCTGATTGGGGTTGAAAAGACATTTAACTGTCGTGGTCTGGTGTTGTTGGGCCTCACAGAAGAAGTGAGTCATTAGGAAGATTTGGATAAGAAGAGGACCTTGCATACTGGAGACTAGGAGGTCATTCTATTTATAGATTTCAAATGATTCTGCTGTGGAAATGGACATTTAGCAGATTTTTAACACAACATTTCAGGATATACCTTTCATCATGTTCATCCTGTGCAAGCAGATGGAATTTGATTAGATAATACTCCCCCCATAGCAATTTCAAATGGCAGAAAAGGTAAATTTGGCTGCTGAGGTAATCATGGTTATCAGAGTTGAAAGTAGTTTGTTACTGTTTAGCAGTTATAGTAATTTTCTTGTACTCCATCATTCTTCATAGCAAAATGTGCCTAGTCTGGAATTTGTGAAGACCTTGATTCATAGTGAGTAAATTATCTGATGAAATTAGCCCTTTTCACTGTTTATGAACTGTCCAAAAAATGACTCTTATTTTCTTCTAATGCATTTGTTGTACATAGGTATTTATCAAACAGTTTGTGAATAGTTTCAGTTAATGGATTGTTCATGAACAGTTAACTTTGGCTAGTCTCTATTCACTATTTGTACTTTGTGATAGGTCACCCAAGTCAGATGACATTTCTACTCTCTGGCTGCATGACTGAAATTTTTTTAATCTACAATGAAGTCCTGGGCCCAGTAAAGTCAATGCCAAAATTCTCACTGACCTTAATGGAGCCAAGATTTCACCAGTGGAGTGTCTGATAGAGAATAATGGATACCAATTTTCAGATGAACTATCATTTGTTTTAAAACAGATACTTTTTTCTGGATTTGTAAACAATTTCACATATAACCTGTTGGCCTACCAAATAATTTGTGAACAATAGATGAATAATACCATAAATAATACAAAAAGCCTTATGGCCAGAAGCTCCAGAGGGGAAAAAGCTCCCTACTCCCTCTATTGGTGAAAAGGGAAAAGAGTTGGCATAAAGCCTACCAACCCATAATTCCTCTAGTGGCACTTGGGAAGTTGCTATAATTATATGTGAATTTGGATTTTGGAAGTTGGTGAGATCCCTGAGAGGCTCAAAGTGGTGAAAAAAGTTCTTACGCAAAAGCAGTCAGGAATCTACACAACGGTCCTAAGTGTTCTTGGCTCTTTTCCCATGGGAAATTCTCTGTGAGCAATTACACAGATTGAGGACTTCACTGTGAGAGGATAGTGCAGAACACACTGTGGTAAGTGATACTGCAAAGAACAGCAGCAGAGCCGAGTGGCCTTCAGGGAGACCCCACCTACCCAGTATTTGAATAAAGCTGAATCACTCAACTGGGTTAGATGGTGACGCTTCCAGTTAAGACCAGGCAAGTAGTTCTCTTGGAACTGGAGACAGACCTGCAAAGGGACATTCAGATTACTGCTTCTCGCTGATCCAAACAGTGAGTGGGGTTTGGTGGAAGGCTTAGGTTGTGCAGACAAGGAACTATCAATTGTGGGACATTCTCACCATTGGGTGGGAAGGGAGACAGAGGGACTACTACCAAAGTTACTGGAAGGTTGTGGATGATACTCTTCATATTTGCCATTGCTGTGTTTTCCTGAGGATATAACTGTTCTTTTCCCCCTAAAAAAGATTTCCCTGTTTTTACAGTCTTGCAGAGTTTGCAGGTGGGGGAAGTTCTGCCTGTGAAGGACATTCAGGAACGGTGTATTCATTTTTCTGAGTGATGACTCAAACCAGTTTAGTTATTTGTCAGTCTGGGCCCTGGATATATTGAACCCCACTTTGTTGCTACTGTTAACCACTTGGCAGAAAATTTACAAACTCTGCACTTATTTGTGAAAAGATGAATCATTTGGTGGATTGTTTAGCCAGAGCTATCTCAGAGGTTTTGATTCAGTGCAGATAAGCTCTAAATACTTCAGATGCTTTTTTGAAGCTTATCCCAACTGACTTTCCTATAAGATTCAGTATTTCCTGTCTCTAGTTAGACTAGCTACTACAGTAATAAGACCTATATAAGTACTTAATGAGAGAGAGAGAGAGAACATTTCTGATTGTGGATGTAACCCAGAAGCATTAAGGCCCAAACTGAAAAATTATGGTGAAAAAAATGTTAATTTTTTCTGAACCACAAAAAATAAATACATTGAAAAAGGTTTCAGTTTAGGGAGAAAGCTTTGGTGATTATTATGGTAGTTGTCTTATTTTGTTCAAAGTGGTCCCTAACCCAGATGCCTATTTCTCTAGTGCTGAAAGCATCTTTTTTATGCAATTTATTTCTTTGAGAGGGAGTTATTGGTCCACACTTAGTTCTCAGTTACAGCCATGGAACCCCCTAGATTGTGATTAACCTTGCCTAGGTGTGCAAATGGGGATAACAGGAAGTGGAAGTTCTTTTCCTTTTTGGCACTATACAGGAACTAGTCACAATCACAGCCCAAGGCTAAACACGATGGCACCCCCTCTTCTGCACTAGCTGTGGGGAGCTGGGCTGACTCTAGAAAGAGGCTCAGGAGAGGCAGAGGCCAGTCTTCATTCTGCTCCTCTAAAGCTAGAATCAGTCGCAATGTTCCCAGGAGCTCTTTTTTGGACAATGCTCGCTACCTCACACGCTCGCTACCATGGACAGTGTTTAAAGAGTAATACTTTTGCCCTATGTATACCTATGGTCACCTCTGTATGAAAGAACAGTCACAGTGAAAGGGAACTAAGAACCTTTAAACTTTTATGGCTTTTTGTCTTCATTAAGTAATCACCTCTGCACTAACGTGTACTAACGGTGCAATAGCTCTGTGCAACTTAAATATGCCCTTAAACCAGACTATCTGATCTTTATGGACATCTAAAGATTTATGATCCTAGGCTGATGTCAGCTCTTAAACAAGCGAAGGTGAAAAAATGTGAACCGTGAACAACTAGCTACATCTCATTTATGCTGAAGGGTGTAAGTGTGGATCCAGTGTATGCATCACCTGTTTGGAGCAGGATGGGAACTCCACCTGCTTACAAAACATTTTTGTAGCTCCTCAATATATCTGATGTATATTAGTTCTTCTGAAATCTTACCTTGGGCAACTACTGGGTGTATGAACCTACTTGACAGATAATTGGTGAAACTGACATTTACATTTTGGCAACACTGGTGTAGCATGTAAAGCCTGTACTATGATGTGATTTGACTTAGTTCTCTGCTGGCCACCCTGAGAGTTCCATTCAATCTCTGTGCTACACAATAGACCAATGAGTATCTGGGGAGGGACCCCCCGCAGGCTACAGCAGCAAACAGCCAGTATGCCACGATCTTTGAAATCATTTTCACATGTGACAGGAATGTGGGGATGACTCTGGTGCTTGTTCTCACTAGCACATGGGTGCAGCCAAGGGATGATAAGCCACTTTATGCTCCAGGCATAAATTAGAGCAACTCCAACCCAAGCATGCCACCGATGCACAAACACAAAGCTGCTTCTGAGCTGGTTGTAATTTCCCTAGTAGGTTTATGGCCCCTATATACAGCCAGAATTACTCCCATGACTTTTTAGTTGCAAAGCCAGAAAGAAAGATTCTGTCAAAGAAAATGTACAACATTTCTTGTGATCTTGTGAGGGGCTGTGTAGCTCTGTAGAGGTACTGAGCCCTTCACTTCTCTTTGTAGACAGTGCATGTCAAGGACACCCAGTACCATGCAGAAGGTATTCAGCACTTTTCAAAGTCAGGTCCCATAAACGCAAATATTAGCTAGGTAACAGACAAGGAGGACAGGACAGGACATGCACCCAGGGGAGTTTATTCCTATGAGCACGTTATCTAACCTCTATTTGGACAGTCACACTGACATCCCAAACAGCCTTTCTTGGCAGTTGTTCTATTGTCATAATGTATGAGAAAAAGTGCTCCTTAGAAGAATGTGCATACAGGAGTTAGAGTCTCTATATGGAAATATTACACTATAGGGCCAGGTTATACTCTCCTGAAGGTCAATGAAAAAATTCCTATTTACTCCAGTGATCAAGGGGTTAGGACTATGATGTGATGGGGGATTCTGTATTGAAGCCAGAACTAAATCATGAAGTGAATAAAGGAAATATATTACTCAACCTGTGTCTCCATAAAGTATTCTCCTAGTTTTCCCTACCCACTACAGTTTGCTCAGTAAGCTGACTTTGTTGGAGTAACAACATTCCAATTAGTAACTAACGAGTTCTTTCCTAACATCAGTTTGTGTAGAAGAAAGGAACTGCCTAACAAATGTCACAAGGGAACCAAAGTCCTACACTGATCATGGAAACACTGTTTATTATAATAATGTAACTTACTATAAGGTCACTAATAACTTATATTTTCACATTTTAGGGCCAAAAGGAACCATGATGACTATCTAGTCTGACCTCCTGTATAACACAGGCCAAAATAATGCTCAAGTATTTTCTGTATCAAGCCCAAAACTTAATTTAATTATCACTGTAAGATATGAATACTGGGGCTAGCCAGAAAACAGAATTCCAGTTCCCTGGGGAAAAAAATTGAGGTTTTGAAAAAAAATTATCCTAAATCAGGACAAAAGCCAAAAATTTCTACATTTTTCGTGGCACTTGGGAGTCTGTTTTTTCTCATTTCAGAGACACTGAAATGAAATGTGCTCCTCAGGAATCCAGAAGCCCTGGGAACCCCAGCTCTGCAACTGCCTACCAGGCAGGCTGCCAAAGAAGCAGATAGTTGGGAGAGGAAACCAGGCAGGTTCCCATCAGAAAACCTGCCTAGCTACCATGCAAATGTCATTGAAATCAAAACATTCTACAAATCCATATTTTGCAGTGGAAAAACATTCCATCAGAATTTTTCTGATCATATTTAATGAAAAGCTCATCCTACTTTTTTTTCCAAATACAAAAAAGAAGTAGATATTGAAAACTTCTGCCTTTTCTGCATCATAACTGGTAATTTTACTATGATTGCCTAGTACCAGACCTACACTATAGCTAGGATTATGTTTGTATGTAACCCTTCTGCCCCTCTCAGTTGGCAGCAACAAGGGCCAGGTTCAGTATCCAGGGGTTCCGTTTCAATAACACCATGCATAACCGGCTCGAGCCCCCACCCAGTGACCTGGGACACTTACATACCAC
>NC_133770.1:26128212-26171471 GCF_003597395.2 Chelonoidis abingdonii | reverse complement strand
AGGCGTGCCTATGCAAATATTTGAGATTTCACATTCCGGACATTCTTTCCACACTTCCCATAATTCACCACCAGATGTCAGGGTACAGCTCATCCTGACTCTGCTTACATGTATAATTAAAGAATTCTCTTTTAGTGTTTCTAACCCTATTGGTCATAGATTTTTCATGGATATCTTTAGATTATCTTATCAATTGCCTGAATTTCCTAACTGCTGGGGTGGGGGGGTTTCTCATCTAATCTGACCTCCTGTCTAATACAAGCTGTAGAACTTTCCCAAAATTTTAGAATAACATGCAATCTTGAGTTAAAAATTGTCAGTGATGGGGAATCCACCATGACCTTTGGTAAGTCATTCTAATGGTTTATTACTCTTGACTGTTAAAAAAGTGTGTCTTATTTTCAGTCTGGTGCGCCCTTGCAGCTCCCATTGGTTGCGGTTTCCAGCAAATGGGAGCTGTGGAGCCAGCGCTCAGGGTGGGGCAGGGGCAACACGCAGAGCCACTGGTCATACCTTTGCCTAGGAGCAGCCAGGACAGGTCACCACTTGCGGGGAGCCGCTCGAGGTGAGTGCACCCCGGATCCGGCACCCTGCACCCCCTCCCATGCCCTAACTCATTACCCCACACCCAAATTTCCTCCCTCTTATTTAACTGGTATTAACTGGCACTCCCCAATCCCCTCCTACATGCCGGATAAAACAGCTTTTACTGTATGTCTTTCTCTGCTAGATTGAAGAGCCAGTTAAATATTTCTTCCCCATGTAGGTATTTATACACTGTAATAAAGTCACCCCTTAAGCTTCTCTTTGTTAAACTAAATAGACTGAAACTATGTCTACACTGCAATAAAACATCCACAGCTGACCTGTGTCAGCCTTGCAGCCTCCAACCCAACCCTGAATGTCTACACCACAATTGAACAGCCCTGTAGCCTGAGCTCCACAAGCCCGAGTCAGCTGACGTGGGACATCTGCCAGAGTTGAACTGGAGTGTAGGCACACCCTGAGTTCCTTGAGTCTATCACTGTAAGGCATGTTTTCTATTTCTTTAATCATTCTTGTGCCTCTTTTCTGAACTCTCTCCAATTTATTAACATCATTCTTGAATTGTGGACACTAGAACTGGACACACTACTCCAGCAGTGATCACACTGGTGCCAAATAAAGAGGTTCCTATTTGATCTTCCCACTGTTATATCAGGATTATTTTTTGTTAAAAGAAGATTTTTTTTGTAATTGCTGAACTGTGAAGAGTTTTGAGGATTTCTAATAAAGCATATTTAAACAATTCCCAATTGTCATTCACATTTTATCTTTAAATATTTCCTTGCACTCAACTTTGTTTGAGATTCTTTTCAGCTTTGGGAAAGTGGCCCTTTTAAAGTACAAAGCACATATATTATTAGAAGGGATTATGTTCTGTTTGCACATAGCAAATGAAATTACATCATGATCACTTCCACTTAGACAACCATCAGTATTTAGTGCAGTGATAAATTCACTTTTATAGGTCTGTCATGTTATTGACATGAACTGGAACCGTATAGATCATTGTTGCAACCAAGGTCCTGTAGTGGCACCAAATCTTTTATAAAGGGGGTCAAATAAGGTATCTAAGACAAGGTTATGGTTTGCTGGTTATGATTGTGCTGTCTATATGTGTGTATCATTTTTGTAGTTGAAGTTATGAATATTGGCTCTATACTGTCTGTATTTCAAACTTTTGCTATGCTTCTGGGTGACACCTCAGACAAGTTGGTATCAGCTCTGCCTAGCCTGATTGATGGCCCATTAAGGACCATAAGCTGTACAACTGACCCATTGAAAGAAGGCAGATACACCTTGTGACTCAGCAAGGTATGCAGGGGCATGCCTATGGACAGAGAACCATGGGGTTTTTCCATGTCATGTGATGGACAGCTTGTCTTTGGGACAAAGAAAGCAGAGACCACATGGCAAGAGACTATAAAGAGCTGCTGCAGCTTGTCCATCTGGTCTTCAATCCTGCTTCTTACCTCTGGAGGGACTTTGCTACAACCAGAGCAGTCTACACAAAGGACTGATGACCCATCCCAGCTGTGGATGTACTCCAGAGACTTGATTTGAACCTACAGCTTGTTCCATCATTGCTACAAGCCTGAACCAAGAACTTAGCCATTACTGCATGTAATTGATTCCATTTAACCAATTCTTATCTATGTCTTTTCTTTTATGAATAAATCTTTAGATTTTAGATTCTAAAGAATTGGCAACAGCGTGATTTGTATATTGACCTGGGTCTGGGGCTTGGTCCTTTGGGATCAAGAGAACGTTTTTTTCTTTTACTAGGGCATTGGTTTTCATAACCATTTGTCCCCATAACAAGTGGCACTGATGGTGATACTGGGAAACTGGAATGTCTAAGGGAATTGCTTGTGAGACTTGTGGTTAGCCAGTGGGGTAAAACCAAATTCCTCTCTGTCTGGCTGGTTTGGTTTGTCTTAGAGGTGGAAAAAACCCAGCCTTGGGCTGTAACTTCCCTGCTTTAAGCAATTTGTCCTGAACTGGCACTCTCAATTGGGTCCCACCAGAGCCAGCATCATTACAAGGTCTACTATAGAATTACCCCAAGTTGGTTAAAGTACCTTCATGTGTAGAAAGCTGTAATTTATAATTTTTAGAATCTCCAAAGATTTTTAAAAAGAACGAGGAGTACTTGTGGCAAATTAAAGACTAACACATTTATTTGGACATAAGCTTTCATGGGCTAAAACACACTTCATCTGATGCATGCAGTGGGAAATACAGTAGGAAGATATATATGGGTGTTGCCATACCAAGTCTAAGAAGACTAATCAGTTAAAGTGGGCTATTATCAACAGGAGAAAAAAAACATTTGTCGTGATAATCAGGATGGCCCATTTCAAACAGTTGACAAGAAGGTGTGAATAACAGTAGGGGAAAAATTAGCATGGGGAAGTAGTTTTTACTTTGTGTTAGCGCAGGCCGAGGAATGTGTTGGCCGCCACTTCCCGCAGCCCCTTTGGCCTGGAATGGCGAACCACGGCCAGTGGGAGCTGCCATTGGCCGAACCTGCGGACGCTGCAGGTAAACAAACCATCCTGGCCCGCCAGCGGATTTCTCTGACGGGCCGTGTGCCAAAGGTTTCTGATCCCTGTTATAGAAGGATGTTTAAGAAGCTGCTCATTCTATTCCTTCAACTGATATGGCAATCTATAGCAAACACCCACTATTAGCCTATCTTGTGATTTATCTATTAGTACATTTATCCGTAAACATTCCAGTGCTTGTCTTTTTGAATTGTCAATCATTCAAATGCAGGTAATGGTATTGCATTAAAGAGTGCCACCTGGCCTCCCTGTTTGCCCTCATTCTTTTGTAAATAGGGTGTACCCGATTATTTTAACATTCCAGTCACGTGAATCATCCTGCAGGTGTCAGTAATACCAATTATATCAAAGTTCTTTTCATAAGTGAGTATTTATAATTCTGCTAGTTTATTATCCAGGCTTCTATCACTGGTATATAGGCCACTGAAGAATTTCTTCCCTTTGCATCCCTTGATGCCTTGATTCTTTACATCAACTTATTTTATAGAGCCATGAACAGAGAATTTTACATTATTGCACAGTTTTTTGAATGTCTCTGTAAGCTGTCTTGAAAATGAATTCTGACTTGATGAGAGTTACATTAGATAAATCCTGCAGCACTGTCAAAAAAAATTTCAAAAAAGAGTGAAATGACCAAATTAATTCATTTTTTTCAACAAAAAAACATAATGATCATATTATTAATAACTTAAGGACTATAATGAATCATAGTTATATCAATCAAATTACATTATTTTCATCATTCATGAATAACGATGTACATATTGGTTCCCTAATTATTAAACCAGGCCACATTCAGAAGACTGACACTTCCCTTTTCACCACAAACCATGGTAAGAAATGACACACTAACAGTTATCATGAAAATATGGAATTTAACTTGGAAAGATGTAAATGCAGATAATCCTGTAAAAATATTTGATCACATCAGAATTCAGTGACCAGATTACTGAGTCTGCTACATTCAGTATAAGTCTCGCAAGGGGGAACTTGTACAGCTTTATCTAAATGTGTAGTTGTTTGTACATTTTACTCCATTGCAACACTAAAATCAAAACGATCTTGTTTTTGAATATTGCAAGAAAGGGTATGTTAGGGGTGATCAGAGGGAGCTGATTTCTAAAGATGTAAGTTCTTCATTTCTCTATAATGAAGCTATGGGAAGTCTCCCTCACTTTACGAAGTATTCCAATGAGGTATGGCCATACAAAGCCACTAGGGAGAAAAGCTAAAGAGTAAGAAGTTTCAGGTACCTAATTGTCCACCCACAGCCTTGAACAGATTCCTGTGTGGATGGAGGAAGCCTCTTCCATGAAAAGAAGTATCACCAAAGGCTTCAGGAAGAGAACGGAGCGAAACTTGAAGACCAAGGAGAAGTGAGTTAGCAGTTATAATTATAAACCATTCATGAAGAAATCCTGAGCTCCTCCCTCCTGCTGAGCTGACAAATGTGGGAGCTTGGCCTGAAACAATGATTTAGCCTTTAAAGAAATAGGAAAAAAAATCACTTTCCCCCAAAATGTGCATTTAAGTAATAACATTTAACCTAAAAGAGAACTGCCCCTTCCCTTTTCTTTATTCCTCAGATGCTTCTTCACTCCTGTCCTTGTTCTCGGAGTTCTGAAGGCAAAGTATATCAACCCAGGAAACATTTTATTAGGTTTACCAAGCATGTGCGCATGCATCCACCCAAAGCCAGGTTCTCCCCTAAGTTATATGTTTTCAAACTACTGTAACTCAAGTGACACCACAGAAGTCACTCCTCACTTACGAAGCTGTAAATGAGATAAGGACCAAGCCCAGACTTTCTTACCTTATCACGTAATGCTACATCAGGGGTCGGCAACCTTTCAGAAGTGGCGTGCCGAGTCTTCATTTATTCACTGGAATTTAAGGTTTCGCGTGCCAGTAATACATTTTAACGTTTTTAGAAGGTCTCTTTCCATAAGTCTATAATATATAACTAAACTATTGTTGTATGTAAAGTAAATAAGGTTTTTAAAAAGTTTAAGAAGCTTCATTTAAAATTAAATTAAAATGCAGAGCCCCCCGGACCGGTGGCCAGAACCCAGGTAGTGTGAGTGCCATTGAAAATCAGCTCACGTGCCGCCTTCGGCACACGTGCCATAGGTTGCCTGCCCCTGTGCTACATGTTTAGGAACAAGAGACTAAAAAGTTAGAGGAGATCAAGAGCCATCTGCTTTTCATATTGTAAAACAGTCACAAGGGCAAATGTTGGCTACAGGTATATTCTGTAGCTGTTGGAGTGGCAGCTATAATAATGTGTACTCTACTGATGACTCATATAATACATATGTGTCTGTAGTTTACACAAACAGGAACATTTCTTATATTGTGTTTAACCCTGCACAGTTTTAACCCTGCACAATTCTTGAATCAGATCAGGTTTAATGTGATATTTGAACATATTGTATTTACAGAAGGAAAAGTACTAACATTCAGTACTTACAGCAGAATACTGTTCCGTAGTATCTGTGCCATTTTTATAGACACATTATGATTGTCTAGAAGACTTGTATCAGGTGAAAATGGATTCTTTAACCTTAAATATAATTTGGAATCCTGAAAGGTAAATCTTCATATATAACAGGGATTGGCAACCTTTTGTACACGGTCTGTCAGGAAATCCACTGGCGGGCCAGGCCAGTTTGTTTACCTGCAGCATCCACAGGTTTGGCCAATCGCAGCTCCCGTTGGCCGCGGTTCTCCATTCCAGGCCAATGGATGCTGCAGAAAGGGTGGCCAGCACATCCCTCAGCCCATGCCACTTCCCACAGCCCCCATGGGCTTGGAACGGCGACATATCTTAGTTCGACTTACCTCACGTCCTCATGGCGTGGGGTCAATTGCCGCGGCTCCCCTGTCGACTTTGCTTCCACCTCTCGCTGAGCTGGAGTACAGCAGTCAACAGGAGAGCTATCAGGGATCGATTTATCGTTCTACACTACACATGATAAATCAATCCCCGATAGATCGATCGCTGCCCGCCAATCCAGCGGGTAGTGTAGACATAGCCTCCAAACTGTAGGCCACCCTATGGCACATTCCTGAGACTGAAAGTCATACATCGTGTGGGGCTGCAGGAAAGGTGTGAAATTGCACCTTTCAGTTAACAGAGACTGCTGTGGTGCCCCATTTACAGTCAAGAAAGTCCCTCTGCCCTGTCTGTCTCCAGCTTATTGCTACCAGCTGTTGTGCATCCCCATGCCCTACCCCCGTCAATGCTTGGGACAGGTTGTATTAACCTTAGGCTGAAGTTTAGCCATATACAAGTTACTTAAAAAATATGCAGATGATTTAATTAGCTGATTAGCATGGTTGCAAATAATTTACATAAAATACCACACATGGAGCTGCAGAAAACTTGGCAGCTGTGCCAGCTCCTTCAGGTTTTCCTTGCATAAGGTAATCACTGGGTCATAGAGTCAGGTCCATTGCTCTATATCATTGGTTTCCAAACTGAGGTGTACGCCTTATCTGAGAGGTATGAGATGGAGCATGAAGCTGTGTCTGGTCAGATGTCTGGGCTGGGCATGGGTCCCCCATGGTCACAGGAGCACAGCGCTGCCCGGACTAGCCCTGCCTTGCCTGGTCAGCAACCTGCTGCTCTACACACACCCTCTCCTGACTCCCTGACTACTGGGGGCTCCCTGTGCACTTTCCCCCTGCTGCCCTGTCCCTGCCCAGACACTCAGGTGCAGCTCTGCATATTTTAAATCTTCTGGAGCCTGCAGAAGTCAAAAGGTCTGGGCAATGAGGACAGAGGGTAAGAAGCCCTAGTCCATTCCACACCATGTTGGCATGGGCTTCTCCCAGGATGGAGCTAGCCATGCGAAGTTGCAGCCCCAAGTGTGGGCAAAGAACTCCACTCAGTGAATCACTTTCTGTCCCAGATGTGTGGGAGTTGGGGGTAGGGGGAGGAGGGGAACTTGTTATATGATTCCCACGGAGAAGGGGGGCACACAGTAAAAAAATAAGTTTGGGACCTATGCTCAATATAAATTCTATTCCCTCCTGGCATCCAGCATAGGGAAAGTAGTTAGGGCATAAGGGGATGTTTGTGTTCCAATATCCTCTGGCTATAGGAACAGCTGTAAGCACATAGGTGTGATATGAGCAGCCTTCAAGCATAACTCAGCTTCCCCAGAGAACATGGATCCTTGTTGCTAAACCTAAACCAGTTTTTTTTGTACCAGTGACACTGACGTAAATACAATTGTTCTGGAACTTTTAAAAAAAAACATTTTTAAGATGATTTTGAGGATGACTGATTGGGTCAGAAAAAGCCACAGACTTTAAGTAGAAGGTCAGCTACTGTGTTTGAATAAATATTGTCTGTAATTAGCATGCCAAGAATTAAAATAATGCATAACTATTCCTGCCTGTCTATCTGCCTGCTACTTTAGCTTCCTTTTTCATTTATGGTCTTCAGGTTTTTCCTGTGCTTTGGGCCAAGCACAGTCTGAGACCTGAACATGCCTTGTGGAACAGAACCTGTTGGCCTGTCCCAAAGCTCAGTCTGGAGACACAATTTGTTACTTCTACTCCTAGACTAGAAGATTGTTATCTCTCCTGGAATGGCTCATCTCACAGTCAATATCCCTTCAAATAATCTTAGCCCGCAACTACAACAAAGTTTACTAGAAAATATTAGGGAAATCATATCAAACTAAAAGAAAACATTATAAAATCACATCTCTCCTAGTTCTGAGTAGCAGTGTAGCCAGGTAAAGAACATACTTGCAATTATAGGGAAGTGACACCGGCTCATACTCACTTACATAGTAGGGCTATCCTGTCTGTCATCCTCCTCTATCTTCTTCTCATCAGCCCAGTACTTCAGTGTCCCTCATCATCTCCCTATTTCCTTTTCAGGCCTCCCAAATACAGTCTTTGCTGTGAGTAGATGTAAGCTTCTATTAACATATTACCTATGAAGCCCCTAAGGATGTCAACTTAGGGACAATTGCTGCCCTGACACGGTAGCCTTTGTACATAAAAGAATGTGAGGGTATGGCTACACTCACACTTTACAGCGCTGCAACTTTCGCGCTCAGGGGTGTGAAAAACACCCCCCTGAGTGCTGCAAGATACAGCATTGTAAAGCGTCAGTGTAATCAGGGTGGCAGCACTGGGAGCGCGGCTCCCAGTGCTGCACGCTACACCCGTAAAGGATGTGGTTTACATGCAGCGCTGGGAGAGCTCTCTCCCAGAGCTGCCGCTCCTACCACACTCGCACTTCAAAGCGCTGCCGCGGCAGTGCTCCCGCAGCACTGCCGTGGCAGCGCTTTGAAATTCCAAGTGTAGCCATACCCTGAGAATGGCCTTAGAGGGTCAGACTAATGGCCCATCTAGCCTTATAGCCTGTCTTTTAACAGTGGTCAGTACCAGAGCTTCAGTGGGAGTGTACTGAATAGGACAATTTGGAGAGCTCAACCCCTGGCTTCTGGCAGTCAAGAGGTTTGGGGTCACGTCCCTGATCATCCTGGCTAACAGCCATTGATGGGCCTGTCCCCTATGAACTTATCTAATTCTTTTTTGTACCCAGTTATACTTTTAGCCATCACAACAACCCAGGAAATAAGTCCCACTGGTTAATTTTGTGTTGTATGAAAAAGTACTTCCTCTTGTTTGTATTAAACCTGCTACCTCAAGAAGGTCTTATCTATGACTCTATAATACACCCTTCTCTGTAACATCCTGGCATAATGGTCGCATTCAAGAATTAGTAGAAGCACTCTTAAAACTCAAAAGAAACCTATTCTATGCGCTTCTCTACAACAGAATTGTGATAATGATACTTACTATTTTATAGTGCTGTATATGTTCAGATCCTCTGTAGAGACATAAATTGTTAATCTTCATAAAACCCCTGCCTATATATACATTAGTACATTGGTCAATACTTTTAATCTAGCCCCATAATGCACAGATTTGGGCAGTGTTTTTAAACCTGGTACATGGAAACACTTCTCTAAATTCATTATGCAAAACTATGATGGTGATCTCTGCATGTTGAAGCAGAATAACTTTCTAAATGAAGGGAAAGGTGTTAATTTGTTGAAACAAGACTATGTGGGGTCAGTGCCACTTTTTGTGATGCAACTCAGACCAGTGAGAAGTTATCTCTGCTTGTCCTGTAACCCTGAGTGCCTTAAAATGCTCTGCTGCTATAGCTCCCTGTGTGGATGCTCACTGTCTAGATGCTCCCAGCCAGCATATAAACATGCACTGTGTGTGTGTTGAGCAGACCTGGTTCAGCAACTCTGACTCCAGCAGCCTGCTTGTTGCACCACACTCATGCTCTGGTCTCCAACAACCTTAGTTACTACTAGCCAAGAGTCCCTATTTTCCCTGAAACTGTCTGCCCTTAAATGTCCTACCATCTCCTGGAACATTCAGAGGAGTAATAGAGTTTCTTGGTCCTTTAAAGAGACAAAAATCACAGCTTATTATTTTAACTCACATTAACAATCACTTCAATTCAAACACAGCACTGGGTTGGCTTAGATTAAAAGTAAAAACAAGTTTATTTAATCAAAGAGGGAGTGTTTTTTAGTGAGTTCAAATACAAGGGATTAAGACAAAATGGTTACCAGAAAATGAACATAAAATACACTTTCTAGTGGCTGAGACTTAACTCAACAAGCTACCGCTTTAGCTCAAGGCAGATTTCTTACCATTTTTTTTCTTTCCAGCCATGGCTCTCTGTCTGAACCATCTGCAATAGTGCAAGCTTCTGTTTTCCCTTGTCTTCCTGGATGAAAGATCTTTACCTATGCAGGTTTCCCAACTATATATAGTTCCCAGAGACTTCAGCCCCCTTGGTTGAAGGACCCATTTTTCTCAGCTTGCAGCAGCCCTTGTGTCTGTTCAGATGGCATCGTCTCTCTCTTTATATCTTCCCAAACTGTTTTGTCCCCAGACCACATCCAGTTCGTCCCTTCCTGTGGACTTCCCATTCCCCTGCTGATTTGTATATAAATGGGGCTTCCATTGTGTCTTCCTGCCAACAAACAAATACACATTCCTTTCTCTAGGGCAGACTGGGCTTATGTATTGCTTGCCAAACAGATTTTAGGAATTTAATTCTAGCACATATCCATAACTCTTTATACACACGCTATACATACATCACACAAGAGTGTTAATGATTAGGGAGTTATTAGTTTTCTAATGATATCTTACATGATACGTTACAGATACAGATTAAGACAACAGTATGTTAGGTGTAGTGAGTATGTCAGGCCTGACAAGAGCCGCTGACACAGAGTTGTGAATCACAAATTACCCTCTTTATCACAGTCATCATCAAGGTTTTGCATCACAGAATGTGTGTGATGAAATTGGGGTATGTACTGGTTTTGATACATGTTGGAGGTGGAAGCAAATACCTTACAGGGCATCAAAATGTGTTATCAACAGCACCATAGGCATCTGAAGAGGCAAGGAGAGCCATTTCCATTTGTGATAGTATTCTTTCCCAATTCTGAACCTTAGCGTCCAGAAAATGAGATACTAGCATGAATCCTCTAAGCGTAATTACCAGCTTAGATCCTGTAGTGCTGCCACCAATCAGGACTTTGGGTGGAGCCTCTGATTAGCTCCGGTCTCCCCGAAACCTTCCCTGGGGACCCCAAGACTCAGATTCCTTGAGTCTCACAACAAAGGGAAATAACCCACTTCCCTTCCCCCCTCTTCTTCCGTAGAGATAGATAAACACAGAGAGCAGATTTCCCCTCCCCCCGTCTTTCCTTTCTCCCACAAATTCCCTGGTGAGTGCAGACTCCCTTTCCTGGAGTCTTATACAAGATAACCAAAAGATCAATTAGATTCTAAAAAAAAAGGAAAACTTTAATAAAAGAAGGAAAACATAAAAATTGTCTCTGTAATCAAGATGAAATWTTACAGGRWCTKTTAGCTWWTARAMAATRGAWARAMARCYTTMTCCASMARAAATACAATTTAARATAYTTYCAGCMAAMTACACRTTAAAACTSCACCAGCTAGATAMASAGTTGCAAATACATTAAACAAWTAAAAAAGACTATAACCGCCTTTACTTACTCACTATTCTGAATAGATAAGAGACTGTAGCCGGGAGATTGCAGAAACCTGGTTTCACCTCTAGTCCTGTCCAGGACCCAGAGAGAACAAAGCCAAACCCAAAAACCACAAACAAAGGCTTTCCTCCCTTGAGAGTTGAAAGTATCTTGTTTCCTGATTGGTCCTCTGGTCAGGTGTTGTTTGTTAACCCTTTCCAGGTGAAAGAGACATTAACCCTTAGCTATCTGTTTATGACACCATAACTTGTTCTTTTCATGCTTTCAAAGATTTGAGTGGGTGAGGTCGGTTCTAATGCAATCTTAACTGTCTCTAAATGTTGCTTTTGTTTATTAATATTTACTATAAAAGAGCCAAAGGAGAGCTAGTATTTACCTAATTGTGATGTTTGGATCGAGTAATAATCATAGTAATTTATGATAGCTTCAGCAATGAGAGAGAAGACCTTCCTGGAATCCAGTCATACAGTATGATGGGACTTTCAGAAATGTTCAGCACTGGCCTTACTTTGCTCCCATTGGAATCAATGGTAAAAATCATACTAGTGTCGATAGGAGCAGAATTAGGCCAATGCTGAGCTCCTTTGAAAATCCCACATTAATTTAGTGCTGAGCTAAATATACCTAATCAGCCCCTGTTCTGATTCCCTCTCAATCAGATCACCGAATAATGCAAGCAATGCTAGTTATTGTGAATGTCACCATTTGCTAGTTGACAAAAACATTTTTTTCTTGTCCGAGATATTTTTCTCAGCTATAAATTATCTTACTTTTCCCTATCAAAATGATTCAGCTGAAAGACATTTCCAGATGGACATTGGAGTGGGGGAGAGAAATATAATAAATGTAAAGACAATACATTCCAACTGCCATAACTGAGGGAAAAAACAGCAAATCATGTCTTGTTTAACTGTCAACCAAGAAAGAGATCAGAAAGGATCTGAGGAATAAGGAACTTAAGCAATTCTGAATATTGTCTGACTGATCTCTTTAAGACCGTCTCAAAAAACTGTAAGAGGGTCAGTGCTGGCACTAAAATCTTATTATTTTGATCTTCTTAATTTTGTGAGACATTAATATGCTCAACCAAAGTCTTTGAAACATCCGCATGGCTGTCAGCAGAGGCTAATTTATTTAGACTGGATAAAGCAGACATGCTTTTCTGGTAGCCCTAATGCAGATTGATATGCTGTCTCCGTAAATAAAGTCTACCAATGTTTAAAATAACAACAAAGGTCTGTTGGCTGTTAAGAATAAGAGTCTTGAAAAAAGGCAAGTCAACTAGCATATCACAGGACAAGTGCAGTCAGAAGGAATACTGGCTTTGTCCTATGAAGAGAAAGATGCTGTTTAACCAGGATGATAGAGACTATGGGGCTTCTGACTTCTCACCTGTCTGACTTAAAATGTTGTTATTTATTATTTACATTACCAGCACACCTGGTAGCCCCAGTCATGTGCTAGAACCCACTGTGCTAAGCACTGTACAAACACTGAACAAAAAAGTGGCCCCTGCCATAAAGAGCTTCCAGACTAAGTATAAAATGATGCAACAGATGGATACAGACAGCCAAGGAACTACAAGGAAACAGTGAAATAGTATCAGTCAGTATGATGTGACTAATTTTGGGGGGCCAGTTGTTGTTTTTTTTTGTTGGCATCTTGCCTATAGAGAGCTCTAAAGAAGAATTTGAAGGAGGATAATAAAGTATCTTTGCGGATGTTTACTGGGAGCTTCTTCCAAGCATGAGAAGCAATATGGGAGCAAGCACAAAGGTACTTGCTTGAAAATTTAACAAGTCGGCGATAGAAGCTGGCAGCATGGGCCTATCAAAAATGGGAGTCAACATCTTGATAATCAATGAAAGATGATGAGTAGAGTGGGGATAGTCTGTGTGTCCTTGACATTGAAGACAAGCTGTGGGGGAGCCTGAAGGGTTACAAAAAAGGGGTGATGTAGTCAAAATGATGTGCTAGGAAAATGAGTTTATGCAGCAGAATGCTGAATGGATATGAGCTAGACAAGATTGCATTTGTCAAAGCCAGAGAAAAGAATGTAGCCATATCTAAAACATGAGATGATGAAAGTTTTAGCTGTGTGGATGGATAGGAAAGGCCATATCTTCAAGATGTTATGCAGTAAGAAACAGCAAAGTTTAGACATTGCCTGACTGTGAAAATCGAATGAGTTCTGCATTGAAGATGATGTCCAGGTTATGGGCCTAGGTGGCAGGCACAATGATTGAGAAAGAAGTAGGGGAGATGGTTTAGGGGGAAAAGATTAAGAGCTCTGTCCTGTTTAGACATATTGTTGAGGTTGAACTGATAGCTAGATGTCCATGAGGAGATGTCAGAGACAGGTTGAGATTTTAGTTTGGACAAAAGGAGACCTGTCTGGAGTAGAGTGATAGTTTTAGGAATCCATGGCATAGGGACAGTAGTTAAATTTCTGTCAGTCAGTGAGATTACCCAGACTTCCAAAAATGATTTTGGAACAATGCTAAACATATACATCCTTATATTTGAATTCCTTCTTCAGTGTTATAAGGTGAAGGTTGGAACATACATTATTTGAAAAATAACTTTCCATTGGCTTGCAAAAGAGATTAGATTTAACCCATTATGTCAGGGTCATAACTTGGACATTCTTAATATACCTATTCTTGCAGTGGTACCTTTAGTCATATTAGTAGATGACTTGACATTAGTAGACTAATTTGACAGATTAAGACAAAATAAGATTTACTCTGGCATATATCTGTAGCTAATTATCTTTGCAATATTGACAACTATACTCACTCCCTGAAGGATCTTTTTGCTATGCTATCCATTTCACTCTGGTTAGCATGGCCCCCTAAGGTGCTGTTGATTAATTAGATTGATGAGTTTCGTTGTACTTATACAAGAATTCAGGAAGCCAGGAGTCCTTTTTAAATGAAGAACATGAATCTTAACATCTCGTACAGTAATTCTAAAGTGCTGCATACTCTTAGGGAAGCCCACCAAAACATATTTACTGTATTCACACTTCAGAAATTTGAAATAATAGAGATGATCTTTAAGAACTTGTTGTAGAAGCAAGTTTTCTATATGCCCTGTTATAAAGATGTCATTTTAACAAAGTATTTTGTGGCATATGACTATTTCAATTACACTCTTTAGTAAGGATGAGTATAAGCATTACCTAAACTGTTAACATACGTTGCATCTCAACTCTCTTTCCTCAATAGTTAGATGATGTGATGAATTAGCCCCTGAAGGTTAATGAGGAAATTCTCTAGGGCCAGTACAGCTCTGTTCCAGAGTTTTCCTTTGGGTACTCCATGTGGCATGGAGATATGATTGCTGAGGGAGACATTGTCTTCAGATTACAGTCTGTGGTTTGGGAGAGACACCTAGTTGCTAACTTTGCTCTGTGCCTGACACCAGAATTTCAAGAGTAGGGTGGGATCCCCTTTCTCTTCAGGATTGAAGAATTTCTGGGAAATGTTGTCCCAGAGCAGCCAGCATGCCATCCTGGAATAGGCAAAGCATTCTGGGAGAAGGGCTACATAAAGTCTGCCTTTCTGCAAATTAGAACTAGTCAAAAACTTTCAACATTCAAACTTTTCCAATGAAAAACAGACAGTGTTTTGGAAAAAATGATCACAAAAACTTCATTCTGTTTGTTGACCAGCTGTGGAACTCTTTGAAATTTTTCTAATTTCAAAATTTTATTAATAAAGAAGGGGGCCAAAATTTTAATGAAACTGTTTCCTAGGTTTCACCAGGTCAACTGCAGCTGAGGCAAAAATCTTGGAGGGAGCTGGTGGGGCTGATGGCCTATCCAAGAAGAAGGGACAAGGAACTAAGTTTGTCTTGGCCTGGTTGTTTTTCATACACTGGTTTTTGAACTGGAAAAGACTGAAGAAGACTTCTCGAGGGATGGAGGGCATACTGATGTTACTATTTAATCAGAAAAAGGATATTAAAGTTCAATGTCTGTGGAGGGGCTGAATTCATTCATGAAAGAACTTGGGAAGGGGAAAGCCCTGTTAGCAATTTTTGATTATTTTGGGGAAGAAAGCTCTATTGTCATAGCCTACTGTTAACATAATAAGAACATAAGAATGGCAACACAGGGTCAGACCAATGACCCATCTAACCCAGTATCATGTCTTCAGACAGTGGCCAGTGCCAGATGCTTCAGAGGAAATGACCAGAACAGGGCAATTTATCGAGTCATCCAACCCCTGTTGTCCAGTTCCAGCTTCTAGCAGTCAGATATTTAGAGACATCTGGAACATGGGGTTGCATCCATGACCATCTTGGCTAATAGTCATTGATGGACCTATCCTCCATGAATTTATCTAATTCTTTTTCAGATCCAGTTATACTTTTGGCCTTCATAACATCCCCTGACAATGAGTATTTCCTTATGTTTGTTTTAAACCTGCTGCCTATTAATTTCATTTGGTGAATCTTGGTTCATGTGTTAGCTGAAGGCTAAATAAGACTTCCTTATTCACTTTCTCCACACCATTAATAATTTCATAGATCTCTTTCATATCACCCTCAGTCATCTCTTGTCCAAGCTGAAGAGTCCCAGTCTATTTAATTTCTCTTCATAAGGAAGATGTTCTATACCTCTAATCATCTTTGTTGCCCTGCTCTCTAATTTTTCTTATTCTAATGTGTCTTTTTTGAGATGGGGTGGCCAGAACAGCATGCAATATTCAAAGTGCAAGCATATCATGAATTAACATAGTGGCATTATGAGATTTTCTGTCTTATTATCTATCCCTTTCCTAGTGGGTCCTAGCATTCTGTTAGCTATTTTTGACTGCCACTGTACATCGAGTGGATGTTTTCAGAGAACAATCCACTATGATGCCAAGATCTTTCTTGAGTGGTAACAGCTAATTTAGACACTATCATTTTGTATGTTGTTAGGGGGCTTATTCCTTCACCCTACCATTTCCCTGGTCCTTTTGGCGTGAACAGAGAGCAACAATACCCGAAATCCGAAGGCGCAAACAATTCAATGTTTATTGTGGTGAACTTCCATCAAGCTTAAATCCAAGTTCTTCCTCCTTATTTTCGAATCTCAGCTTACTTCCAGTTTGCCCCTAATTTATATAGTAATATTCTCAGCTATATCTTAACCAATCATTTTACTGAAATTTACCTAACCAATCCTAATATATTGTAACATGATTAGCTAACCAATTATATCCCATCACCTTCATTAGTTTATATTCAACAAAATTAATTATACAGCAGACAGAAACAATCACTGAACCAGACAGATAGCACAGTGGAAACTATAATGACAAAACAGTACAGAAGTGAGGATATCACAACTACATCTATAAAGACATAAGGATTTCCCAACTATGTCTATTGATAATTGAGTTCTTACCAAACAGAAAACTATCAAACTAAATTTCCTTTTACATCTTCTAGGCTCTTCCCTTTATCTGGAGGTGATAGATAGGTCACCTTTCTAACAGCCCCAGATTGCCTTATTTCAATATGACTCGTGTGGAATGTGAGGATGTGGCCATATGCTCCCCAGCTTATGGCTGCTCCTACTGCTTAACCAAAGGCCTTAGCTTAAGAACAGGGCCTCAGGCTGTAACAATGAGAGAAGGCTCTTACACAGGCAGAAAGTAATTTTGATTCTTTCTTTTATACCTTTATAACTAGCTAAATGATAAACATATATCTACATTCTTAAAGTATAGGCCTTTAGAAACAGGCCTAAATATCTATATCCTAACATATGTATAGCTAGAATTATGTTTTTCAGTGTGTATTACTTTACATTTATCTACACTGGGGTAGCAACCTATGGCACATGTGCCGAAGGCACCACACAAACTGATTTTCAGTGGCACTCACACTGTCGGGGTCCTGGCCACTGGTCCAGGGGGCTCTGCATTTTAATTTAAGAAGTTTCATTTAAAATTAAACATTTTAAAAACCTTATTTACTTTACATACAACAATAGTTTAGTTATATATTATAGACTTGTAAAAAGAGACATTTTAACATTTTTTAGATGGTATTACTGGTATGCAAAACCTTAAATTACAGTGAATAATTGAAGACTCGGCACACCGCTTCTGAAAGGTTGCCGACCCCTGATCTACCCTGAATTTCATCTGTCATTTTGTGGCACAGGCACCCAGTTTTGTGAAATCCGTTTGTAACTGTTTGCAGTCAGCTTTGGACTTAACTATCTTGAGTAATTTTGTATCACCTGAAAATTTTGCCACTACACTGTTCAACACTTTTCCCAGATCATTTCTGAATATGTTGAACACCACTGGTCTCAATACAGATCCTTGGGGGACCCTATTATGTACTTCTCTTTCCACTGTGAAATTTGATCATTTATTTCTACCCTTTGTTTCCTATCTTTTATCCAGTTACTGATCCATGAGAGGACCTTCCCTCTTATTCCATGACTGCTTACTCTAGTGAGGGAATTTGTCAAAGGCTTTCTTAAAGTCCAAATACACTATATCACCCTTTCATCTTTGGCCACATTTGTTAACCCCTCAAATAATTCTAATAGATTGTTAAGGCTTGATTTTCCTTTACAAAAGCCATTACGACTCTTCCCCCAACATACTGTGTTCATCTATGTGTCTGATCATTCTGTTCTTTACTACAGTTTCAACCAATTTGTTTGGTTTGGCTTGACAAAAATGGGTAGGTGGTAAACCTTTCCTTTAACTTCATTGGCATTGTTCAATCAAACTTCATTGTAGACTCGTTGCAGTTTCACTTGCCTGTGCAAATGATGATTTATTCTTCTGATACAGAAGAAGAGAGCTTATCTGGAATTAAGTGGCTGGGTATGAATATTTCACCTAGTAACAGTAATGAATTGCTATATATGTCCCCTTCTGGTTTTTATTCATATCTAATATTATTTGCTGAGGTATTTTAGGAAGAACTTTCTAGCAAAGTAGCAAAAGTAAAATAAAATTTCCCTCATTTATTAAAACTGGTCAAAAGTTTTTCAGTGCAATAGTTTTATATCAGAAAATTCTGATACAACTAAATCAAAACTTTCTGCAGCAATGTGTTAATTCTGACTATTTTTTAACAAAAATAATTGAAATGATTCATTATAAGATTGAAATAACTAGTCTGATAAGTTTTGCTCAGCTCTACTAGTCATATTATTTTTTCCTCTATCTAGTTAGGGGCCTGGTCCTCAGCTGGCATAAATTAGCATAACTCATTGTCATTGGATGTGTATCTGGCCTTCTCTAGGTAGACAATAGTAGTGCACCCATCACTATGAAATGTAAGCTCCAACTGAAGAAGTAATACTCTGTAAAATAGCCTGGGAGCATCCTTCTCTCTGTTACCCCTGGATTCAGTTAGCTAGTGACAAGTCATTTTTTACACTATTTTGTCCATGTGCCACTGCATGCCACACTGGATTTGGGAAACACGCTACCTAACGCCCTAATATGTGTTTGCACTCTCTGCCCTGTACCAGAAAGAGAGCCCCGATGGGAAGTTAAAGCCCGGTGGCTACCTCTTCCAATTCCTTGGTAGGAGAGGATTTAGATCTGACTTCACTGCTCTAGTCACACAGCTATCAAAATTATTTATTCTTGAGAGAGAACTTGGTAGTCTAAATGCTTTAGATATTTCACTCCTTCCTGTAAAATAGATTCAAATCATGGGCCTGATTAGAAGCACTTTCTCTGAAATGGACCTTCCCAGTTTAACAGAGCATGAGACAAGTCAATTTCTCCCTTTCAGCTGCTGGTACTAGATAACTGTATTTAAGGTAAAAAAAGAATGGAGAGATGGGATAAAGGAAAAGGAACAAGAGAAAAACAGGCCCAGGCTAGTCATGTGCTAATGTAATTTGCCCATTAGGTCATTCACTGTCCTGTGATGCATTCAAAGCAACTCAGGGCCTTATCCTATGAGATCGATGAGAGCTGGTGGTTAGCAACTCAGGACTGCGGTGTTTTCCCACCAAGATAGCTCATTTCCTTATGCCATAAGCCTCTTTCAAAAGCATAAATCTGCCAATGAATTAAATAGAATGAAGACATCACTGGTTTGGGTGCGCCAGTTTGTGTACTTCCCAGAGTAATCAAGCTAAAATACACAACTATGCTTTATTTGCTTTAGCAAACTTTATTACGCGAGTTCAGTGTTAGTCTGAATGGAAATGTATTAACTTTGGCTCAAATAAACTAGCTTCACTGAACAATATAGGGTAAAAAGCCCAACACTTACTGTACGTGGCATCTGTCTGAGTTCTGTCCTCCAAAGTCAAGCTTTATGCATGTGTCAGTTGTTTTAGTGACAAACTTTAATAGGTGAACAGGAAACAAGAATAAGAGAAGACTTAAAAGAAGAGAATAAAACAAAAACAAATATCAAAGTAAAACCGGCACAAGAGACTCGCCAGAGTTCAATGCCTTTCCCTAGAGCTAATAGAAATATAGCAAGTAAAACAACATTGATAAACACTTATAAAATGGGGTAACTGAAATCTCACCTGCAGGCAAATTTATAGTCCCACTTGGTATGTTAGTTCCTCCCAGATCTCACAAATTAAACTGGATTAGGTGAGGCTAATACTTTCATAGGAGACTTCCAAGGAACACTTTAGGAAGAGTGACAAAAAGAGGTTTTCTTGATTCAATAAGTTGTCAGTAGTGAGCCTATGCCTCAGCATTAGTCCCAAAGTCTAGGTGCTGCAGGCATAGATAGGACTGCCATATGCCTTGATGATGGTCCCATGCTCTCTAGGAAGGGAGGGAAGTAGGAAGGACTTGTAGCGTTATTATCAATCAGAGAAAAACCTTAGGCTACCTCTCAGTCATTCTGCCTCCCCTTTTCCTACAATCTGGTAACTTATGGTGTCATCTGTTCTCACAGCAGGAGCAGAAGTAACATCTGCAATTGCTGATGTTGCAGGGAAGTGAAAAAATGAGAAGCCAAAAAATAAGAAAGAGCTTTGAAGAGGAAAATACAAAGGTGCATGGGAAAGAATGAGAGACGAAGGCGAAGAGATGAAGATAATCCTCTTGTCTGTTCTGTGGGTTATTTTTACTAGGGCTTTCAGAGGAAAGATTTACGACTGACAACTGGAGCTCATTAAAGATTCTATGACACTGGTATAAGAACCAGGGTGTGTTAGAATAGCTGAACTGTCTGAAATGTGTTCTTGGAAAATTGCATTTTACCTACTTAACTTCTCTCTGCAGTTTCATTTGGATATTGTACAGTATCCTTCATTTCCTGTCTAATCTTTGATGTAGTATTTTGTTTTTCACTGTAGACAAAATGCTACAATGTTGTGTCTAAAAGGGCTCATGTGATCTTTGGGTGTATCACCAGGGAAATATCAAGAGGTTATATTATCTGTGTGGTTGGCACTGGTGTGAATACTGGAATTCTGTGTCCAGGTCCAGTGTCAACAATTCAAGAGGGACGTTGAAAAATTGGAGAGCATCCAGAAGAAGCCATACAAATGATTTAAAGTTTGGAAAACATGCCTTATAGTCAGAGACCCAAGCTGCCCTGTCTATTTAGCTTATCAAAAAGAAGGTTAAGGACCCGCATGAGGGAACAAAAATTTGATATAGGGGTCTTCAGTCTAGCAGAAAAAAACGTAACAAGATCCAATGACTGGAAGTTGAAGCAGACAACTTTAGATTAGGTGCAATAAGGTGCATATTTTTAACAGTGAAACCAGTTAAGCATTAGAACAGTTTACCGAGGGTGGCGATGGAATCTCATTCACTGGCAATTTAATTCAAGGTTAGGTGTCTTTCTAGAAGATCTGATCTAGTTCAAATGGGAATTATCACTGGTCATCAACTTCCCTGAATTATGCAGGATGTCAGCCTAGATGATCAAAATGGTCTTTTCTGGCTTCATAATGTGTGCATTGTGAACATCCATATCCAGTTTGAAAAGACCTTTGAGATGAACCAGGTTACATCAGTGGGCCCTCAGTATCATTAAGTACAATTTTTGAGTTAGTGGGCCAAATCTGTCCTTAGTGTAACTCCAGTGAAGCCACATTTGGCCATCTACTAGGGATGAATTTGACACTTTATATTTAGTTGATTCCAACACAGAAATAGAACAAGGAAAGCAAAATCTTCCAGTGCTCTCAGGGTGAGAATTATCATCTCTAAACCTGTAGAGGATGCTTGCAATCTTAGTTTCTTTGATTTCTTATTGGAAGTGCCATTGCTTGGAACGCAGATGCTTCTTTTCTTTCTTATGCTCTAGACTTCAAAGCAATTTTATTGAATCGTCTTCTGCTGTAGATAGGAAAGCTTGAATAACCTTATCCTTTCTGCTGGATAAGGGAAGTCTGCTGATCTCTTTCATTTGTTCTTCTAGCTTTTTTCTTTTTTTTTAGTATCAAAATATCACAGACTTTTAGCTGCTTTTTTAAGGCCCGTATTAAAAGTTGTACTTTTGATGAAGGTAGGAGCATTTTTTGATTCTGAACACAGAGTAAAACATTGCTTTTAAGGTTAACCTAGTGAACAATGTCCACTAAAAGGGAAACTTCTAAAACAGCCATTGTTAAAGTGAATAGTACTTTCCTTTTACCCAAGAATTTAATGATTTGCAAAACACAAATTAATAATAATAGTTTTATAATTGTGCATTATAGCTACATGGGTAAAATAACAGAAACATTAAAGTGATTTGACCACAGTCACACAGGGTAAAAACTCACTGTAGCAAAGAAGGATAACAGAGAGACTATGCACCACTTAAATTCTCATAGGCTTCAAAACATGCCCTGCACTGGCCTTCTACTGAAAGGGCCAGAGTCCAAGAGTCCTTCATCCCAGATCGTACCAACTCCCCCTCAAAGCAGTTTAACTGAAGAAAAATCAACGTTCCAATAAAAAAAACCAACCCTTCTAAAGTGTGTCTGTATGAACATTTCCAATTCCAGATTAGGGAATATAATTCTTTGAAGTCAAATAACTAATTTATGAGCTGAATTCTGCTCTGAGGGAATGCAATAACAAAATACCCATTGATTTCAATGTGGCAGGAAAGGGCCCTGAAGGAGCCAGTAAATTTGTGATAAGCAGAGTTGGTGAAAATTTGTTGATCAAATTTCTTGCTGAAAAATGGAGTTTCCCCAATACACATTTTTTCATGGCAGAATATACCCTGATGAAAAAAAATGTGGGTAACTGTAAGCTTTGGCTTTTACAAATCAAAATGTGAGATTTTTGAATTTTTATCCCCCCCCCTCCTTTTTTTCCATTTTTACCACTGAATGCTATAAAGTTTAATCATGTCCAAGGGGTTTCCCCTACATTTTTCTTTCCTCTCCCCCTCTGCTGTAACTTTACAAATCTTTGAGTGGGAAAAGGAAAAGGGAAATAAAAGGACAGGGGAAAACATTCTTTCATTTTATTGCATCCAGTATTGAAAAAAGGAAGGGATAAAAAACAAAATTCAAATTTTTATCATTCAAAAACAAATTAAAAATTCAGATCAAAACTAATTGTTTTTAAACTTTTCCCCTCAAATGTAAACTGAAAATTACTTCTTTTCTTTCAAATATCACATGATTTTTTTCCAGCTGTAGCGCTAAGTCTTTCACATCACCCATACTACCTTTGATTGTGATTCCAATCTTACAAGCTAAGGATGGCCACTGATTTCAACTAAAGCCTTATACTTCCTACACTGCTGTTCAACAACTGCTTTTCCCTCTTGTCCTTGTGTTTAAGATTTTAAGTTCCTATGTGCTGCATTTTCCTGTCATTCTTGTTGTAAAACACCTGAGTGGAACCAAACATAAAAATACAATTCAGCGGGTCCCAGTGATGGGATTCCTGTATTCTTTATCAGAGCAAATAAGCCAGTGGGCACCCAGCCACACCTTGAAGACTTATTCTGAAAAAAGAAAACTCAACCACTCGAGCACATTACAGAGAAAATTCTCAGCCAGTGACAAGTGATTGGTGTTTGCAGGCTGGGGGCCTGTAGGTACCTAAAGATGCAGACAAATCAATGGGATTTAGGCACATAGGAGTTTTTGAAAAGCCTACTAGACACTTATATACTTCTTTGGGTACCTAAATATCTGTAAAAATCTGGCCTGGCTATTGAGGACTGTCTCACATTTCTGACCATTCAAAACAGATTAGCTTTGGTTTGTTTGAGGGACTGACAAAGATTAGGGCTTGTTCATGTTCTATACAAATTAGTTTGACAATGATGAATCCGAAGAAACACGTTTGTTCCCATGGCATTTTTTGTGAATTCAGTAAAACACTGCTTCTACCACAGCAAATGAAACATTTTTTAGTGAAAACATAGTGGTTGAAAGAAAACAAATATTTGGCAAACCCAGGGTCCTTAGTTGAAGATAAATAATTAATTTCACAGGGTTTTTTAAGTAATTCAAACTTAAAATAGCTCAATAAAACTTAGAACATATACTATTTTTTAAAAGATTTATTCATTAAGACTAAGAATAGATATCCTCCCCTTGGAGCACATCTTCTGTCATGTGATCTCCTTCTAGAAATCATGGAGGTATCTTAAACCAAGACCCTAAGGAATGCCTGAACGATACCCATTTAATTTCTCAACATTATACATTTTCACTTAATTAAATATGCAATAGACATAGTCAGTTTGAGGGACTGACAAAGATTACTGCTTGTTCTTGTTCTATACAAATTAGTTTGGCAAATTAGTTTGGGATGTATGGGGTGTCCAGGGAAGGGTAGTACCTCTGATGGAGGGACTTGTCGTACCCCTTCGGGGGTGGTCCGTCCACTTTGGTCCCCACCTGTCACTCAGCTCTCACTTGTGGCTCCAAGTAGCTGCAGCATGCACAGTGGCCACACCCCAGGCAACGGCTTCGACAAGCTGGCTAAACCAGGTGAATGTAACTGATGGGACACAAACCCTCAGTGAATTAGGGATATGCCTACCCTGCATGCAACGTCAGCTCCGGCTGACTGGGCGAAAGAGATCACTAAGATCCAACAGCCAAGAAGGCGGTTCTGCAATGCTTTGTGGACAGCGAAGGGCTTGACGAGGCATGAAAGACGTCAAGACCATCCACTGCAACCAAAGAAGTTACCAGTCGTGACAATTTTTCGTACCATTGGTGTCTGGCTTCTAAGTTTGAGAAAGTGGGATTGCTCCCATGCAATGGCTCTACCACTTAAAAAGCTTTCACGCACAGGTCCTGTGCAAATCATCAAACAACAACCCAAGTCCTGTGGCGATGGGGGAGGGGCAAAGCAACAGGTGGAGGTTACCACTGGGAGTCTTAGTCCCAATCCTGCACGCAGGTGGCCTGTGGATAGGTGGTCATCCAGCTCTGTACCTGGGGCAGCAGAGTTGCCCAGCAGCATCCCAGGCATCTGAGCAGCCCTCTTCAGGACAGCACTGCTCACCCTAGTAAGAGAGGGGCCCAGAAAAGGTGGCCTAAAAATTGCCTGCCCTACAACAACTAGCCAGCAAGCTGCGGCTGGCAGTTTAATCCATCCTGCAGCCGAAACCAAAAGAAAAATGAGGAAACTTACCATTGGTGTATGGAATGTTTGTACCCTCATGGATCGAGAAGCTGTTGCAAGACCTGAGAGGACAGCTCTCATTGCTCGAGAACTAGCCCGCTACAATATCGATATAGCAGCATTAAGTGAAACAAGATTGCCTGGGAAAGGTTCCTTGAGCGAGCCAGGAAGTGGTAACACCTTCTTCTGGAAAGGTAAGACTGAGACAGAGGACAGAATACATGGAGTTGGTCTGGTAATAAAAACCTCATTGATGCATCAACTCCCAGACCTTCCAGTAGGTATCAATGAAAGATTGCTGAAACTACGCTTCCCACTAAATGCCAAACGTCATGCCACCATCATCAGTGCATATGCACCCACTCTAACATGCTCTGACAACTCAAAGGAACAATACTATGAAGATCTCGACAGACTGATCAAGGCCACACCTGTAACAGACAAACTACTCCTACTTGGAGATTTCAATGCCCGAGTCGGGGCTGACAGCGAGAACTGGAAAGGAGTAACCGGGCCACATGATGTAGGCAAAATGAGCAGCAATGGACTACTCCTTTTGAGCCTTTGTTCTGAAAATGACCTGACCATTACCAACACTCTGTTCCGACAAGAGGACAAATACAAAATGACGTGGATGCACCATAGGTCCAAACAGTGGCATCTGATAGATTATGCCATTGTCAGAAGGCGAGACATCTGAGACATACTGATCACCAGAGTAATGCGAGTCGCAGAGTGCTGGACAGATCACAGATTAGTCAGGATGTCTCTTCAACTTCACATCGCTCCCTCTTGGCACAAACGCCCTAAGCATGTGCGACCTGCTTTCAACATTGCCAAAGCGAAGGATGCTCAATGTTTCAACGATTTCCAGAAGAGTCTTGATGACAAACTGACATCCCACAGACAATTGATCGGTACTGTAACCGAAAAGTGGGACCAGTTCAAGCAGACAGTGACTGACACAGCAATAACATCTCTTGGACCAAAGAAAAGAACACATCAGGACTGGTTTGATGAGAACCAAGAAGAAATATGCTCAGCACTGTAAGTAAAGAGAAAAGCCTTTATCAAATGGCAGAAAGACCCCTCCTCAGTCTCTAAACAGGACCATTTCAAGTACCTTCAGAGCAAAACACAGGAAGACCTCCGTCAGATACAAGACAACTAGTCTAGGGAGAGCAAAGCCAAAGCAATTGAGCACTATACTGAGACTCACAACTCAAAGGTGTTCTTCAGTGCTGTTAAGACTGTCTATGGACCTTCTAAACCAAGGACCACCTCATTGCTCTCATCAGACAACACAATGCTGATTAAAGATAAAGAAGGCATCAATGAAAGATGGCAAGAACACTTTAGCAACCTTCTCAATAGACCATCAACAGTGAATAATAATGTCCTCGATGAAATTCCACAACAACCTGCTCTGGTAGATCTTGACTTTCTGCCCACTATACAAGAGAGTAAGAAAGCTGTTAGCCAGATGAGTTCAGGAAAAGCTCCTGGAAAAGATGGGATACCAGCAGAGAGATACAAAGCAGCAGGTCCAGCAACATTAGCAGTGTTCCACAGCGTAATCATCAGCATCTGGGAGGATGAAAACATACCACAGGACCTCCGCGACACTACTATTGTCTCTCTTTTCAAGAACAAAGGCAGCAAAGCAGAATGTGGAAACTATAGAGGCATATCCCTCCTCTCCGTTGATGGGAAGATCATCGCCCGCATCATCTTGAATTGCCTAATAGCCAGTATTTCCGAGGCAAATCTACCTGAAAGTCAATGTGGTTTCCGACCTGGCTCGAGCACAGTCAACATAGTGTTTGCTGTCAGACAAATACAAGAGAAGTGCATTGAACATATTCTGTTCATGTTCTGTATGCTGTCTTCATAGATCTGACAAAGGTTTTTGATACCATCAACAGGGAAGCCCTTTGGACCATTCTAACACGACTTGGCTGCCCAAGAAAATTTGTCCAGATTATAAGCCTTTTTCATGACAGCATGACAGGTGAAGTATTGTCTGATGGAGCCACATCAGCCCCCTTCAACATCACCAGTGGCGTGAAACAAGGATGTGTTCTTGCTCCTGTCCTATTTAACCTGTTCTTTGCATGAGTCCTTAACCATGCAATGAAAGATCTGGACCGAGGTATATACCTGAAATATCAGCACGATGGTTCACTTTTTGACCTCCTTTGCCTGAATGCAAAGACTAAGACAGTGCAAAAACTCCTTCTTGAGGCACTCTTTGCCGACAACTATGCCCTCATGGCTCACACTGAAAATGATCTTCAGCACATTGTCAACAAGTTTGCTGAGGCCTCGCAACTCTTCGGACTAACTATCAGCCTCGGAAAGACAGAAGTTCTTCATCAACCTGCACCTGGATCAAATGCTTCTGTCCCGAGTATCTCCATTGACGGCACTCATCTTAAAGTAGTGGAGAACTTTAAATACCTGGGTAGTGTCATATCCAGTGATGGATCACTGGATAATGAGATCAACGCACGAATATCTAAAGCAAGCCAGGCACTTGGCTGTCTGCGTGTCAAAGTTTTAAACCACCACAACATCCGGATGTCAACAAAACTGCTTGTGTACAGAGCTGTTGTTCTTTCATCTCTTTTGTACGGGTGTGAAACATGAACACTATATAGGCATCACATCAAGTACCTTTAAGCATTCCACATGCACTGCCTCCGCAACATCATGAAGATCCACTGGTAAGACAAAGTGCCCAATCTCAAGGTCCTCGAGAAAGCACAGATGATAAACATCGAAATGATGATCATGAAGTCACAGCTACGTTGGACCGGTCATGTCAGCCGCTTGGATGCCAACAGAATCCCTCGCCAGCTTCTGTATGGTGAGCTCTCCCAGGGCATTCGGCATATAGATCATCCATGGAAACATTACAAGGACACCATCAAAGCCAATCTGCAGTATAGCAGTATCAAATCTAGAGACCCTGAGGACGTCGCCAGCGACAGAACACAGGGCGTGCAACAGTTAGAAATACCTGCATCGCCTTTGAGGAAGACCGCTGCCGGTGTCTACAAGAGGCATGTGAACAACGTCACAGAGAATCAGCAGCACACAATCCACTGACCGTGAACTTCCCATGCACCATCTGCAGCAAAATGTGCACCTCTAGAATTGGCTTGTATAGTCATCAGAGGGCACACCATGAGACCAACAATAGAAGATCTGCACAGATTTGTCATCATCGGATCGATGGACTACCAAGAGACATAATCAGTAAAACCAATACAGTTGTTAGTGAACACAACAAATTGTTGGTTAAACCAACAGACATGGCCAGAAATGCCATTCCTTCCTCTCTAGTTAAGGAACTAAAATTGTCATAAATGTTAGAAAGCAACATCTTGATATACCCCTATTCCTACACACTTCTTGTTCATCTTCATCTTGAATTCTTATGACACAATGTCCTAACAGATAAATCACAAGATGGGATATTAGTTGGTGTCTCCTACGGTTCACCAAATCACACTAGAAACAGAATCACTGGCTCCTTATGCACCTAACCATAGTGTTAGAAAAAAAACCCTGCATGATCATAGGGCACTTCAGCCTGAGTGACGTGTTGGTGGTCTCATGGTGCCAGTTCTAAAGCATCATCGGAATTCCTAATATTATAGGTGACAATTTCCTAACTCAAAAAGTGTTGCATCCAACATGGGGGAATTCTACATTAGACACCGTCTTGGCAGATAGAGAAACTGATCACAGAACTAAAATGGCAGTCCTTGAATGGATAAACAGGGTAATCGTCAATAGGAGCAGAGAAATTATTTTTCCTCTTTGTTTAGAACACTGCTGGAATAGTGTGTCCAATTCTGGTGTCCACCGTTGAAGAAAGATGCCTGATAAATTGGCAAGGGTTCAGAGAAGAGCCATGAGAATCAAAGGTTTAGAAAAGATTTCTTAGAGTGATAGACTCAAGGAGTTCAATCTATTTAGCTTAACAAGGAAAATGCTAGGGAGTGATTTGATTATAGTCTATAAATACCTGCGTGGGAAAGAAATATTTAATAATGGACTCTTCGATTCTAGCAGAAAAAGGTGTAACATGATCCAACAGCTGGAAGATGAAGCTGGACAAATTCAGATTGGAAATAAGGTGTATATTTGTAACAAACAACTTACCAATGGTCGTGGTGGATTTTCCATCATTGACCACTTCTAAATCATGATTAGATTTTTTTCCCCTAAAAGATCTGCTCTAGGAATTATTGCAAGGAATTATTGCAAGGAAGTTCTATGGTCTGTGTTATACAGAAGGTCAGAGTAGGCCAGCCAGGAGCACTCACAGGATGATGAGGATGGTTTTCCACCATTTTGTACCATCTGCCATCAGGAAAGGAACGGGAGGGGATGCTGCTGTTCAGCACCGCAGCACCGCGTCTACCAGCAGCATGCAGTAGACATACGGTGACATTGAAAAAAGGTTAGAAACGATTTTTTCCCCCTTTTCTTTCCGGGGAGGGAGAGGGGGTAAATTGACGAGATATACCCTAAACCTCCCCGGACAATGTTTTTGACTCTTTAGGCATTGGGAGCTCAGCCAAGAATGCAAATGCTTTTCGGAGACTGCGGGGACTCTGGGATAGCTGGAGTCCTCAGTCCCCCCTTCCCTCCCTCCATGAGCATCCATTTGATTCTTTGGCTTTCCGTTACGCTTGTCACGCAGCACTGTGCTGAGTCCCTGCTGTGGCCTCTTTCTATCATAGCCTGAAGATTTTTTCAAATGCTTTGGCATTTCATCTTTTGGAATGGAGCTCTGATAGAACAGGTTTGTCTCCCCATACAGCGATCAGATCCAGTATCTCCTGTATGGTCCATGCTGGAACTCTTTTTGGATTTGGGACTGCATGGCCACCTGTGCTGATCAGAGCTCCACGCTGGGCAAACAAGAAATGAAATTCAAAAGTTCGCGGGGCTTTTCCTGTCAACCTGGCCAGTGTATCTTAGGTCAGATTGCTTTCCAGAGCGGTCACAATGGTGCACTGTAGGATACCACCCGGAAGCCAATACTGTCGAATTGCGGCCACCACTAACCCTAACATGGCAATACCGATTTCAGTGCTATTCCCCTCATCGGGGAGAAGTACAGAAATCAGTTTAAAGAGCCCTTTATATTGATATAAAGGGCTTTGTTGTGTGGATGCGTGCAGGGTTAATTCAGATTAACGCTGCTAAATTCGGTTTAAACGCATAGTGTAGACCAGGCCATAGTCTTAAGAGCTAAACAATGATATAATCAAAATATCCATAAATTTACTACAATCATTCTATCACAATGTATATTTTTTTAGTTTCTACTGCTTGATTTGCTGCTTCATGTGTGTGTGCAGTAATTGCATTCTATTCAGACCCTCCAAAATGAGTGTTTTATTTTTCAGAGTCTTTAGCAGCCTCACTAATCTAAATGCATTATCTCAAATTGTTGTCTGGGAAACACCAAATAGAAATTGCAGACCCATAGACTTCAGTAAACTGCTTCTCTCCATTTTTCAGTTATATCTTTGGCTTTATTTATTGAATGATTCATTTATTTTCAACGTATTTATTTGCACTGGAGTAGTGCTTAAGGACCACCAGTCATGAATCAGGATCCAGTTATACTAGGCACTGTGCACACACATAATGGAAAGATGGTCCTTGTCCCAAAGAGCTTACAAAGTAAGTAATTCCAATTCTATATTGCACATAAGGTCAAATGCTGCTGTCAGTTTCACATGTGAGTAGACGTGACTGGCGGTAAAATTTGGTCCAGATTTACATGAATTGCTTACACCTCCATTTTCCGTGTTGACAAGTACATATTTAGATTACCCCTTATGATACAGAGGTCAATCAATATATCTCTATACTTTTTTAAAAAAATAATAAGTTTCTTTCATTTTATTTTGCATTGGAACCCTGATGTGCATATCAGGTAACTTCAAATTATGTTTTCTCCCTGTGACTGGGGGCAGGATGCAACTCACCTATTGAGCCTCTCCCACTGGGTGACTGTTGTGCTGATCTATTCTACACACCACTTAAATGTAAATGTACCTATTGTGACACCCCAATATTCACCACTATCATGTAATTAGGATATGTTCTGTACAAAGTATGCCTTGTGAGGTATCATTCTAAAAGTCTTGATCTGCTGGACATTAATATCTCATTGGATTGCATGTGCTATTGTCGTATGTGAAGTTATGAAGTTTGGCTATGCATGTGTTACTGAAACATGTTCTGAGGTTGAAAACACCCACAAGTAGCCTTTCAGGTACAACAGTAAAAAAAGGCCAAACTATGTTAATGGATCATTGAGGAAAAAAAAAAAGCACAAGGATTACCCCAGGAACAGTGTACAATAGAAACCTCTCAGAGACAGCACTACACAATAGGAACTGTTTGACCCAGGTCACAGCAAAAGAGATTTCCAGTAAATGGGAAGAAGATACAAAAAGGGGGAAATTATACCATGTTGGTACCTCACTCACCCTACAACAACGCACCTGGAAACACCTGTGGGGCAAGGACTGACCTGTGGGAAGTGATGGTCACAAGCTAGAGGGATTTTTAAACTGTGGGAAGTGATGGTCACAAGCTAGAGGGATTTATAGCCTGTGTATGAAAACCTGGAAAACCCAAGGCACCTTGTGCCTTAAGAATCTGCCATCTGTTAATCACTCAGGGTGAGAATTTGCTAATTCATATGCTACTTATTTGGTGTCTTAAGATCAGTTTGCAGTTTTATTTATTTGTTAAGGTAATCTGCTTTGATCTGTTTGCTATCACTTATAATCACTTATAATCTATCTTTTGTAGTTAATAAACTTGGTTTTGTTTTGTCTAAAACCAGTGTGTGGAAATTATAACTTGGGGCAGAAAACTGTTGCATATCTCTCCCCACATTGAGGGAGGGGGCAAATTTCATGAGCTTGTGCTATACAGTTCCCTGAGCAGCACAAGATGCTATAATTTTGGGTTTACACTGGGAGCGGGGGTGCCTTTGCAACTGGGAGTTGCCTTAGTTGAACCTTCCCATCCAGAGCTGATCTCAGCATCTGAGAGTATAACTGCAGCTGGGTGTGTCCCTACCTGTGTGTGTGCCGGTTAAGTGCAATCTGAAGCCTGGGGAAGGGCTTGACAGGCTGCATAGCAGTACAGTGTAAAGGGAACCCAGATTGGTGGGCCAGGTGGGCTCACTGATACCCCAGTTCCAAACCTGTCACACCTATAGTGTTATGATCTAAGCTTAAATGATATGTCCATCCTGCAATCAATATTAAAAAATGGTTTATTGCAGCCAGTATCTGAAAACTATCATTCAGTAAGAAACAACATAGTATAAAAAAGTTTGTTGCTGGCATGCAACTGGTGTGTTAATTTAAAACAGGAAACTATTTTAAGAATCTATTTATATTCTGTTCTAACTGCCATCTAAAAGAGAACCTCGTGGAAGCTGGAGAGTTGATTCAGAAAGAAACCAAGTAAACTGAAGTATAAAGAAGTAATTTTCTAGCTCCAGGAGGCTGTGGTGTGGTCAGATCCACCTACTTTGTTGGACTGTATGTAGTCCTAAAGGCTCTCAGAAAGAGAGAGCTAGCAAGAGAAGTTTTTTAGGGAAGAAAATGTTCCCAACGGAGAAGAAAGAATGTAGCCCTTGCTTGAAGAAAAGGGGGAAAACCTGCTGTCTACCAACAAGAAAATGTGCTGTCCAAGGAAACATCTTTAAGTAACAGATTAACAGATTCTGAAACACATCTATTGGCAGAGGATAAGTGGTTCTAGGTCACTGTTGGAGATGATGATTGAAATAACAATCATCAATATGGCAAAGACCTTCTGGGTCATTTTGGTGAGATTGTGAGTTCCTGAATATTTTGCAGCTGCAAACACTGTATCAGTGATTTACTTGTATCCTCTTTCTGAGCATGATGGATGGTAGATATTCCACCACTTTATGTTGTCTCATGCTATCAAACAGACCAGGAACAAAACCAGACCATGCCAGAACTGTTGATATGAAACAGAGGACCTCAAAACTACAATAATGATGTTAATGCTAGATTAAACCAATATCATAACATACAGCTACCGGTGTTTAGCAGAAAGTTTTGCTGAAGCACTGAAACAAGCCTTCACAAGGAAAACATCTGTCTGTAAGTACCCGCTGTAGTTAAATTCTTATCAGTTTGTTGAAAGGAAAGAAGGATGGTCCAGTGGTTAGAGTACTAAATTGAAACTCAGGAGTCCCATGTGCAATTCCCTGCTCTGCTACGGACTTCCCATGTGACAATGGACAGCCTAGAGACAAGATGGGTGAGGTAATAATTTTTACTGGACCAACTCCTGTTGGTGAGGGAGACAAGCTTTTGAGCCACACAGAGCTCTTCTTTACTTCTGGGAAAACCAGCATGACTACAACTACACTACACTACTTGGGCAAGTTACTTACTCTCTCTGTGCCTCAGTTCCCCCTCTGTGAAATATGGATAATAGAACTTCCCTACTTCACAGGGCTCAGATACTACAGTAAAGTAGGCCATGGAAGTCCCTAAAATATACAGCAACATAGTACATATATTTTCAAAGGAGTGTTTAGCCTTTCTAATGACTGGCTGGCACTTATGTATCCATATTTCCTCAGTGAAGTGCTTGAAAAAAATTGGTTACAGGGCTTTTACTTAAGTTTTGATTTATCAAATGTGCCAATCAGATGGTGTGTGGGGGCTCCTGCATACATTAAAAGTTAATATAGTTATACTACTGTAAAAGTGCCTTATACCATATAGCTTATTCCCCTTCCCCTGTGGAAATAGCAATACTGCCGTAATACTGGTTATAACTGTGTTCATACTAGGATGGGTTGTACTGCTAAGATTATACAAGTATAACGTGGTATAAAATTTTTGTGTTCCCAGGCTCTCAGTTCCCCAGCAGCCTGCCAGTGAGCTGCAGTAGAGCCAGGAGGGCAGGAAACCAGGCAGGTTTCAAAGCATGCTTGCTTTCTGTCAGAACTTCATTGAAGTTGAACTATCTTATTGGAACATTTCAGTTTCAACGAAGCAGCATTCACCAACAGAAAAAAGTGGAGAATTTCTGAGCAACTCTACTCCTAAATCATTTAGGGATTTCTGAAAATATTACCCAAGAACTCTGATGCTGTATAGGAAGAAGGGCAGTCGCTTAGGTAGTCTTGGAGATTACCAGCACATCTTAAAAAACAAACAAACAAAACTTCAGGTACCTTTGCACCTCCTCGTTTCAGCTTACTCCTGAAGCAGACATAACAAAGTAGCACAAGAGAGAAACAGTTTCTGTAATGTATTGGGTTAGACTGGAGCTGGGCAGTACTGCAAATTAAAATCTGAAATTGTGAGATTTGGAGCCTGATTTCTAAATCAAAGTAATGTGGATAGAATCATAGAATATCAGGGTTGGAAGGGACCTCAGGAGGTCATCTTGTCGGACCCCCTGTTCAAGCCTTTCAGTCCCTAGTCTGTAGCAGTGCATGGGATTCTTCCATCCTAAGTGCAGGACTCTGCACTTGTCCTTGTTGAACCTCATCAGATTTCTTTTGGCCCAATCCTCTAGTTTGTCTAGGTCCCTCTGTATCCTATCCTTACCTTCCAGCATATCTACCACTCCTCTCAGTTTAGTGTTATCTGCAAACTTGGTGAAGGTGCAGTTCACGCCATCCTCCAGAGCATTCATGAAGATATTGAATAAAACCGGCCCCAGGACCGACCCTTGGGGCACTCTGCTGGATACTGGCTGCCAACTAGACACGGAGCCATTGATCACTACTCAAGAAGCTTTAGATGATAAAAACCAAGAAGCTTTAGATGAACATCCAAGCAATACCCTCAAGCATTTTGGAAGGCTGCTGAGGATATGTCTACATTGCAATTAAAAACCTGAAGCTGGCCCGTGACAGCTGACTCAGGTTCATGGGGTTTGAGCTAAAGGGATGTTAATTGTACTGTATATGTTTGGGCTTGGCTGGATCCTGCTTTCTAGGACCCTCATTGGTGGGAGGTTTCCAGAGTGCAGGCTGCAGCCAGAGCCTGAACTTCTACACCACAATTAAACAGCCCCACAAGCTCAAGCCCTGCAATCCTGAGCCAGCTGGCACAGGCCAACCATGGTTGTCTAATTGCAGTGTAGACATACCCTAATTGTTATCCTGGCAACTCAAGTTTCACAGTGCCATCTATGAGAGATTTTTAAGTTGGAAAATCTTTAGCTAATGCCTGATTGCATGACAAGGGAAGAGACCACCAAAAAATAAAAATTCTGTAAAAAGAAAAAATTATTTAGTATCATGGTGAATTTTTTTGCTGCTTCAGTGAGTGCCTTCAATGCTTGTTGTCACTAAGGGCTGAGTGAATCACTTTCTAAATATACAGAGAGATCTCCTGTGAAATCACTTTGTTAGCAGCTCAGTTCCACAAGGTAGAGATAATCTATATCAAAAATTCCTGACAGGGGCTGTGCTTCCTTAGCAGATCTTTGAAACCTTCCTACTCAGTGACCTCAGGCTTCAATGAGTCACTGTACAAAAGTCAGGTTGCTGTGGGAAGATAATGAATGCAAAGATTTATGCTGTTGCCATTGCAGCCACGGAAAATAGAATCTTCCCTGAAATGAAAATCTACTGCAAACTATTAAGTTTTAGTTGGTACTGGGGGAGGGGCGGAGGGCAGGAGGGTGGAAGCTTAGCTAAACCTACTTATTTCATAGTATATCTTAAATGCTAGTTGTTTTTAGAATGCATTAGTAAAAATTCATGTTCAGCAGTTTATGTCTGATTCTCTCTTGTTTTAAGGCCCCTTTATGCCTATCTTCTGTGAATGTATCAGTTAGTACCACAAGATGACAGATTATAACATCTTGGAGCATTCTAAATTGACCACAAATTGCTATGGTAACTGAGTAAAAAGGAACCAATCATATTGCCTGTGAAAAACACGTTACCCTTTAATTAAGGGGTGTGGAAGTGTGGATTAGGAAAAAAAGGGTTGGATATGTATGAGCCTTATTGGGTGTAAACGTAACTCAGGACAAAAGGTGTCGTCCAGCCTATGTGCTGGGGGAAATGCACAAGGAAATGGTGTCTATGTTGAGTGCAGCAAAAGGGGAAGGTGAGATGCCTGCTTGAGGAGGCAGCTTTTGGAGGAGGAGCCTATTGGAGACTTATTAAACAGCTGGGAGAGAGGTGGGGAAGAAGAGAATGAAGACAGGGCTGAGAGAGAAGAGGAGTAAAATAGTAGCTGCACAGGGCTGGCATTAGGCTGATTCCCCCTATTCCCTGGAATCGGGCCCCGTGCCTTAGGCGCCCTTTTTAATTTTTAGGTTTTTTTACATATCCAGCAGCAGTCCAGATCTTCAGCAGCACTTCAGCAGTGGAGAGGTCCTTCACTTGCTCCAGGTCTTCAGTGGCATTTCAGTGGCGGAGGGTCCTTCACTTACTCTGGGTCTTCAGCTGAGGGGGGGTCCTTCAGTGCCGCAGAAGACCCGGAGCAAGTGAAGGACCCCCTGCCGCTGAAGTGCCACCAAAGACACGGACCACCACCGGGTATTTGAATCAGGCCCCGCAGTTCCTAAAACCAGCCCTGGAGCTGCATATACTCTGATTCCAATCCTTACTTTATAATTCTGTGATTATTTTGATTTCCAAGTTAATCACGTAGGTACAATTTTAAAAATATGGTCCAAAATGTCTGAACAACAATTCATCTCCATCAGAGACTTGCTAGGGAGTAATCATAAAAGAAGTGGTGGGAAGAAGGTAGGAGGAGTCAGTTTATAGGAGGGACTGCAAGAAGTAGCCCCACCTCACAAATATGGTACCCTTCTCAGTCCTGACCTAGGAAAGATTGGGATGCTGTGCCCTAAAAATCATGGTCAGTGTTTGATTGAATTCTGTTAGAGAGAAAGCGAGAGAATACATTCTGAATTGGCTGAGATTCATGGCTGTCAGTGGAAAATCTTTCATTGTCCTAAAGTTTAAATTGGTCTAAAAACTAGTTAACATCCAAATCGAAAACTTGAATTTTCAGGATTTAATGTTTAATTTTAAAATAGTGGTTCTTTCTCTGTGTTGTCAACTCTTGAGATTTTTATCATGAACTTTGTGATAGTTGTAGTTCTCCATAAAGCACCTGCTGCTGGAATCAAGAGATTACCTGAGATTCTCAGCTTTCATTGTAAAACACAGTAGCACCTCAGAGTTACCAACACCTTGGGACTGTTCATAACTCTGAAATGTTCATAAGTCTGAACAAAATGTTATGGTTGTTCTTTCAGACATTTAAAACTGAATATTGACATGGTACAGCTTTGAAACTTTACTATGCAGAAGACAAATGCTGCTCTTAACCATCTTAATTTGAATGAAACAAGCACAGAAAGTTTTCTTACCTTGCCAAATCTTTTTTTAAACTTTCCCTTTAGTTTTTAGTAGTGTATGTTTAACACAGTACTGTACTATACACTATTGGCTTTTTTTTTTGGCCTTCTGATTCCAATGCAGTGTATGGTTGACTGGTCAGTTCATAACTCTGGTGTTCATAACTCTGAGGTTCTACTGTACGTAAACTTCTAATTCTCATGACTGGCAAGAAAGGTTTGATAATGTGACCCGAATGCAGCCTCAAGACTCAGAAACAAGTAGGCAAGTAGACAAAGAAGCTGACATTCATATATTTTAAAAATCATGATTTTTAAGCTAATGTTATGCTTTTGGGAAGGGGCTGACTTGTGGTTTTTGAATGGTTGAAGCTAGTGATTTTAGCTGTGCTATGTGGTACAAATAGGTAATGATAGTATGTTAGGCTCTTAGACTCCCACTAATTGTGTAGTTATATTTATGAAATAATTAGAGGGACCTATATGAATACTCTTAGCACCTATAACAAATACAGTCAAAGAAACTATTACTTACAATATTGTAAAACTAGACAATACAAAAAACAGACTTAGGGCATAGGACTGGAAGGGTCCTATTGCAAGCAACCCATCATATAATCTCTTTCAGAAATTTATCCAGTTCCCTCTGTGGCAAATTGCCGGCACTATTATGATGGGTCTCATGCTTTCTCTTCTTTGGCAGGGTTCAGGGCACCATTTCTTGCCCCTGAATTGGAATATTAATTGCCCCACTAGTGTCCTTGAGGAGGGGAGTGGAGAGGGAGGGACCTGGGTTGGGTTGTTCTTCCCAATCTTCATTGGCGATATCTAATATCCTGCGTGGGTGGCGTCTGTATAGTAGTTCAAAGGGAGAGAAACCAGTGGACGCCTGGGGGACTTCCCATATAGCAAACATTAGATACAGTAGAAGGGTATTCCAGTCTTTTCCATCCTGTGCTACCACCTTCTGGATCATACTTTTAAGGGTATGATTAAACCACTCAACCAGTCCATCTGTTTGTGGGTGGTAGATTGGATGGCCTGGATTCGGAATAGGGCACATAAGCCCTTCATCAGTTTTGACACCTCTTAAACCTACTTAGGTTGTTTGCCCCACTATTGTTAGAAGGCTGTTCCAGAACTTCATTCTTCTAATGGTTAGAAACCTTCTAACTTCCAGCTCTGATATTGTGCTCAGGACACCAGAACTGTAAGCCACTGTGTTATACCTCTGCCTTAGAAAAAGGAAGAGATTTGCTGCTGCTAAGCTGTGTGTCAGTTTCTTGACACACCAGCCTGTCTGCCTTGAAGCAAACTCTTCTAAGGCTCTGCCAGTATACACTTGCCTTGCACGAAACAATCAGTGAAACCCAGTTCCCAAGATCCCCAGAGACATGTCTCTGTGGTGTCCTGTCCTGACGGTCACAGATATTAAGTTTGCTTCCTCCAAAGAGACAAGAGCTCACACCAGCCTGTTAGGTTAGCTGAAGACTCACACTTCACTTTAATACACAATATATGATAAGTTTAATAATGAAGAATAGAGAGGTAAGTGATACTAAGGAAGAATAAAACACAGGTATGGTTAAAATAAAACTAAATCAAACATGCTTCTTAGTGTCTGAAACTGAATTTTAGCAAGTTAAAATCTTTGCCTAAGCAGTTTCTTGCATCCTGTTATCAGCTTCAGCATCTGCAGCCTCTAGACCTGGACATCCAACTTTCACAGGCTCAAAGAGTACTGTATCTTTTTTTCCTCAGTGATGGATCTTTTTGCTACCCTATATTACCCCAAGTCCATTTTCTCTGCATCAAGAGCCAGGAAGGATTCCTGGGGTCCAGATTCTATTCCCTGGAGAAATTAAGTGGCCTTTTCTCCTGCTTGTTTAGCTTGATGGCTTTGTTTACCTTTCATATAAATGTACTTTCATTATCCTCTGCCTGTAACCTTGCTGGTCGGACGGGTAAATACGCATTCCTCTGTCTAAGACGTGCTAGATTTATGAACTGCCTTTCAAACACGTTAAGAACATATTTCCACACACATCTACAACTCTTTGTACACAACCCATATGTACATCACACAATGATTTTCAGGATGAGTTTGTCACCAGTTTACATCTTACCTTACCTTACCTGACATCTTTGAGATACATATTATGATAACTGTGTGTTGGGGCAATGAGTGTGTTAGGCCTGATGTGAGTTACAGTATGGTGGGGGGGCAGTTCTGCCATCCCTCTGAGGGCCTCCCAGGGTCACACCAGCCTACATTTATTCATGGCTGGTTTACACCCATTTTTTATGCCTTAGTTTAAATAGCTCTTCTCCCTCACTGGTGTTTACTCCCTTGATTTATAAAACACAATCCTGTCCTCTCTCAGCCTTCATTTTGTTAGGATAAACAATCCAAACTTGTTTAGTCTCCGCATTTAGGATAGGCTTTACATTTCCCTGATCATCCTACTAGCCCTTCTCTCTGCCTATTCCATTTCCTCAGTGTGTCACCCCTAAATAAGGTGATCACCTTTGTTGGATGGAAATAAGGTAAAAACTACATGAAAAATAAGGTGCAATGTTTTATTTTTAAGGGGCATTTTAGGGAAACACCATTTCCCTTAATATGTCATGTATCTTTCTCTCAAGTGTACTTTTTTACTTCCCTCAGGTATACTGTGCAAGTATCATAAGCTTCAATTTAATGTTTTAAAATGATATTTGTCATCAGTTTTAATACATTTCAATACATCTTATAATAAGGGATGGGTGGTCACCATAAGGGACAAGTCAATTAAACAAGGGATGGTCCCTTGAAATAATGATGAGTGGGCTGCTGGATGAGCCTCTCCCTAGCTGGACTCTCAGTTTGCAGACAAGAGCAACGATCAGTGATGAAAGCACTTTCAACAGATGAAAGATAGTTTTTGATATATTTCTGATCATGTCCCTCAACCCAACTTATAGAATATATTAGGCTTAGAAGGGACCTCAGGTGATCATCTAGTCCAACCTCCTGCTCAAAGCAGAACCAATCCCCAGACAGATTTTTACCCCAGTTCCCCAAATGGCCCCCTCAAGGATTGAGCTCACAACCCTGGATTTAGCAAACCAATGCTCAAGCCACTGAGCTACCCCTCCCCTTTCATCAACTCCATTTCATTTGGATTGAGCTTCAGCCAGTTCACTTTCATCCATGTTTCAGTCTCTGCCAGACACCAGGAAAGGCCTTGAACTGTTCTGGGTCAGAAAAGGTAGCAGTATGCAACTGCATGTCATCAGCATACCTAAGACATAGCAACACTGGCTTCTTCATTAACTCCCCTAACACCAACATACACACATTAAATGAGAGAGGACAAAGTGAAATCTTACAGAACTCCACATGACAGTGTCCTTGGGGGAGAAGAACAAGTGTCCACCACTCTCTACAATAATCCCTCCTGACAACCAGAGGATATAACTGAGTATGGAATGCCATTCCACTGTGGTTCTGCCCAGTGCTTCTACTCATCCAGCAACACAGAGAAGGAGGACTTTAGGAAAGCACACAATTTTTTTTTAACAAACACACACAAAGCTTGAAACATAGTTAACAAAGACACCTGTTGAGTTCAGAAATAATTTAGCTCCATGTTGACTGGGTTGGAAAATGACAATAGTTTCACCTGGGAAACTTGGGGAGGTGGAGTGTCAATTTTCCAACCAATATTAATTGTTAAATGAAAAACAAAACTGAACTTTTGTTTTTGTGGGAATTTTTCATTTCCTTTAGAAAGACATTTCTTTTAGGGAAAAAGTTTGATTTTGAAAAATAATTTTTAGTTCCAGACTTCTTTTACAAAACATCCAGTGTGGATTTTTCATCTAGGGCCTATATTTGAGAGGCAAGCATCTTTTCCCGCGGAGGGCAACTGGCCTATTTACCATTCTGTTACTGCAGTGCTATGTAGTTACAACTGCATTGAAATTTCTATAAGCATACTGGTGTAAAACTGAGGTAACGCAGTGCTCTGTCAGACCCCATGAACAGAGGAAAGTTAGTTGGTTCACAAGAGGACTTCTATAAAATGAGGCTGTCCATAAATTATGTAACACATTAGGGGAACTGGGTTCTTAATTTTGTGTGTTTGTATCAGTTTTACTAGGGGTAGTTAAGGCTTGAAAATCACCCCCAAAAAATGTTATGTAATTTATGGACTGCCCCATCACAGGAAAGGCAGTGGGGGTCCGTTCACGATGTGAGGAAAGTGGTGGTGTTGAAATGCATGGATCGGTATTAAGGAGTCCCTCTCTTTTCCCTCCCTTCATTCATGTGTGGTGTTGAATTCACTGGCACATTTTCAGATTCCAGAGAAGTGAGATTACCTGCAGATATTTTGATGGTTCAAAGCAGTGGTGAAGCAGTTTGGGTATTTTAGCCCTGCTCTACCTCTACTTAAAACACCAGATGCTGTAACTCTGCTGTTCGTTGATAAAGTGATTGCATCTTGAAGCTGGCTGTACATCGTTCAGCAAAGATATCTTTGATTAATCCCCTCCTGGTTACTTTAAGTGATAGAAAGCCCCCTGTGGACTCAGGTTTGCTCTCCTTCTTTGTAGAGATCAGAGACAAATAGTTTCTTCCTGTGTTATTCTGGTCTTGTGTAAAGAGGATTTGTACAAGTCACTCCCTGGTGTAAACAGTACTGAAAAATGGTTCTAAAGGATTAAAGCTTTTCTAATGATCTGGCCCAGGGAGTGTGTCTTTGAGCAGGCTGCATTCCTGTACCCAGGTTTAGGCTTCAAGTAATGAGGCACTGCACTAGTAATAAAATGTTGAGAGCATATGAAAAACACAGAAACTGTATCCATCAGTCTATTTATTAATATAAATGAGTGACATTCTTATCTGCAAAGATGTAATTTAGACTGTATAAAGATGTGATAAATATTACACACAGGAATGCATTACTGTAACATGTACTTTTTGGTCTATATGTAGAGAGAAAAAAATTGGGTAAGAAATGAAAGACTACAGTTATGATGAAATACTGTAGTACCATTGAAATCTCAAACTGTCTCCATCCTGTCACTTTAAGGCTTAAGGCAACAAATTTTTTTTCTATATCACAATGTTGTCCAGTGTCACTTCTGATTCAGTAAACAGAAATTTCTGTATACCTGTCAGAATAATCTCTATGGCTCACTGAATCTTTAACAACTTAATCCAACATGAATATATTTCCTTTTTAGACAGTCCTGGGAAGGAAGAATAACTTTTGCATCTTAAGTAGAACTTCAGTGAAGAGTTTACACTTATACCAAACAAAGTCCTGAAATATAGCAAATTCATTGCCATTCTGCTACCAACTATTCATCCATTAGTTTTTCTCCTAACCATAAGCCTAGGGAAAAACTAAAAGCTATGCCATCTAACTAGCAGGAAATTTACATTTTTTGAAAATACAAGTGCCAATGGAGCTGCTGGAGTATAAGGTCATGCTTGCTCAGAGCAAAATCACTCATTCTGTACATGGCTCTGTCCCTGTGGGAGGGAGACTGCATAAGAGAGTGAAAGAGATACAAACTCAACACCAAAACAACATTTTCAAATACTATTTTTCCCCTCCACAAAATAACTCAGAAAAAAAGATGAAGGAAGAAGTATGAAGACTGATATCTCTTTGTCTAAATTGTGACTGTGGCCTAAATGTCAGGGTTGCAAAGTCTAGCATGCAAATATTAGGATAAATATTGCCTGTACAACCTTAATTCAACCTTTGTGCCTATGCACCATGATGTGTTTAATTACTTTATCATACTATTTCTTCTACAGGACCCCTGCCTCCTTTAATGCACAGATGAAGGATGCTCGCTGAATAAGCAACTATTCAATATTTGTTCAATGTGTGACCCTAGGTGTCATAAATAGATAGCTAAGGGTTAATGTTTCTTTCACCTGTAAAGGGTTAACAAAGAGAACCAAACACCTGACCAGAGGACCAATCAGGAAACCGGATTTTTCAAAGCTCAGGGGAGAGAATGTTTGGGTCTTTGTCTTTGTCTGGCTCTCAGCTATGAGAGGGGAT
>NC_133770.1:26117941-26127736 GCF_003597395.2 Chelonoidis abingdonii | reverse complement strand
ACTCTCAGGTTAGCCCAGAGAGGAAAGTCTGGGTGGGAGAGAGAGGGGGAAGGGAAGTGGGTTATTTCCCTTTGTGGTAAGACTCAGGGCTTCTGAGTCTTGGGGTTCCCCAGGGAAGGGTTTGGGGAGACCAGAGGGAGCCAAAACCCTGGAATTTTTGGCTGGTGGCACCGAGATCAAATCTGAACTGGTAATTAAGCTTAGAGGGGTTCATGCAGGCACCCAGATTTCTGGACGCTAAGGTCCAGATTTGGGAATGCTTATGACACTAGGCCTTATTTATTGCACACTTTTCAAAGCCCAGTATGAGTGCCAAATTAGTAATTTCCTCAAGGGCTTTTATAACGTGCTCATCACTATGCTATCTGAGCACTTCACAAACATTAACAAACTTATTTTCATACACCCCGTGAGATGAGATGGTATTATTATACCCATTTTACAGACTGAGAACTAGGCTGTAAAGAGGTATATTAAAGTCAAAACTATCCTTTAATTCTGAATCTCCAATGTGGGACATCAAGGATATGACTTTTCACAGTACTTTGCATACTATAGCTCTTTTCTCCCAACTGCCAGCGAGCTCCCAATCCCAGTCTCCTTGCCTAGTCATTCACAGTCTCCCCATTCCAACTCCCAATGACTCCCACTTCTGTTCCTGGACACAATATACTTCATCCATCGTTGAAATCTGTGTTTCCTGTATAAAAAGGAGAGTTTTGTTGTTGACATGTGTATGCTCCGTTCTTATATGATTTACACAGCTTTTAAACTGTCAGGAGCTAGGAGTGGATGGCAGCAGATGGGTCACTCAATAATTGGCTTGTTCTGTTCATTCTCTCTCAAGCATCTGGGACCAGTCACTGTTGGGAGACAGAATACAGGGCTAGATGTACCATTGGTCTGACCTAGTATGGCTACTCTTAAGAGTCTAAGTTCCAAAGTCCACACTGGTGATGAGTTTACTCCACCACTGTGATTCAGAGATGATTGGCAGTTTGTTCAGACAGAGCAGATCCAATTTCTTAGCTGCAGACATATCTGATAGGTCAGGGGCTCTCAAACTGGGGGTCTGGACCCTCAGGGGGTCATGAGATTATTACTTGGAGGGTCGTGATTTGTGAGCCTCCAACCCAAACCCTGCTTTGCCTCCAGCATTTATAATGGTGTTAAATATATTAAAAAGTATTTTTAGTTGATAATAAGGAGGTCACACTCAGAGGCTTGCTATGTGAAAGGGGTCACCAGTACAAAAGTCTGGTACTGTGATAGGTAAAGACAGTCTAAATGTCCAGGCTCATTGGATAAGATCCTTATTAGATAAATCAGCATAGCTGTATTACCCTGTAAGTGCAAAGCTTCCCAGATTGAGGAGGAAAGTTCCCAACATTGGTCCCAATTCAACAAAGTGTTATTCAGCAAAACTCTTAAGCATATACTTAACTTTAAGCAAGTGGAACTTACGCATGTGCTTAAGTGCTTTGCTTAATAGAGAAGTACTGAATAAACTGGGCTCTGACGAGAGAAGGAATGTAGCAAATGTAAAGAAAAGAGAAAGCAAGAGAAATACTTTTATCTCTTAGTGTGCAACAGAATAATTCCTTACAAGCCCTCTTAAAATTGTTGCGAATTGACCTCTGAAAATCTGGCATGGCTCTATGCTAATTTCTTTGTTTAACTGTATGTTGAATTGGCCTGCTGCACATTTATTTAGCTCGTTATGTGTCTTGTTCTCCTGATATGGTCCTTTCATCCATTTTGATTAATTTCTTGTATTTAGGTTATGCTTTGCTTCCTCTATACCACACTTGCCTCCCCCCGTCCTTTTTTTTATATATGTGTTATATGTGATCAGGGAAGTAAAAGTGCAGGAGGCAGATGGAGAGCATTCAGGAAAGTAGCCACAGATTCTGCACTTACTGTGGAAATAAATCCCTACAGATGATGTTATGCTTCTCTTCCAATTTCATTTGGCAGTATTTACAAGCATGTCAGATTTCTGACCTCCCTTGTCCTAGTCTTGTCCTCAGACATTACTTAGTTTATGTTTTGTGACTGACTCCCGCTGACTAGTATCTCTGAAGTTAATCATGTCACTTGGGACATTTGTGTAAGCTTAAGTTTTACGTAATAGCACTAATTATAAAATTAGTTGTAAGGTTATGTGGTTCTAGGAGCACACAGTTTCAAGAGGACACAAATCTAGCTTAAGATTTCAACTGTCACTCAAAGAGAATGCATCAATCAACTGTGCACTAGCACCATACTGCTCGATGATTCTTGAAAGCCTTTATTCCTGTTAGTTCACTTAAAGGAAAATCCAATTCTCTCTTCCCCTTTCATACAATGGAAATAGCAAATTTCCACTTCATAAGGGCAGCAAGGAACTAAGACTGTTTGCAAAGCCTTGGTCTGCACCAAGCCTTCCCACTATTCACTGCAGAGAAAGAGGGATGTGGGTGAGCCAGGGGGCTGGAATTGCTGTAGATATGGTGGAAGTGGTCTTCTGGTTCCCATTTTCCTATACCCATTAATAAAGCCATGACCCAGCTCTGGAAGTGCCCTATCTCCTACTTTGGATTAATGGGGATTAATACCACCCCTTACTAGTTTCTGAAGGCAAAACTCTTTTACTTGTTTATGGCTCTGGAACAAGGATTTTGCTCTTAAAACAAACAGTCTAACTGGTTTGCTGTGTCCTCACTCTGAAATGTTCTCTGAGTACAAGTCATGGTGAAGTTTTAGCTAAAATCCTGCCGAAAATTGAAAGCTAGATCTGCAATTAAAAAAATCCACAACAAACAAACAAAATTATAAAAAAAAACACTTCTAATGATTCATTGGTGTGATTAATCAAAGCCTGATTCCTCCACCCTTAACATTGTTGAGCAGTTCCTTATTCCATGAAGAAAAGTCAGTATAAGTAATGATGAAAGAACCTGGCTGTCATTATTTTAGGAATAAAGCATTCTGTCTTCCCCCATTACCCTACTTTAAAGAGGCCCTCAACCAGGATAAGTGTACCACTTGGGATTAAAGCTAATGCCAAAGCCAAATAGAATAGAACCAATCAAAAAATTTACCCTCCAGATGAACTACATACTTTTCATTTTCTGGTTTGGTACATTCTGAAGTACCAAAAATACATCAGGAAAGGCTGCCCGGGAAGTAATGCTGACCCAGCTGAAATCAGAAAGTACTTGATGTCTCACCAGGTTCCTAAATGATTTGAAAGTGAAAAGAATGAACTTTCAGTTCTGCGTGTGTGAGAAAGGGTTAAGTAATGTGTACACATCTATTGAAATGTAGTTTTGAAAGTCCATTTTCCTGCCTATAAAATACATAATATGCAATTTTTCAAGAGTGTGAAAGTTGTAGCAACGCGCATGGAACTTGAAGGGAGGAGCACAGGTTGCAAGAGGGAAGAATTTGGAGATGAGTCTGAATGCACATAGCTTCAGTGATAGCTGCTGTTGCTGTATCTCTGTGAACATATCTCTTTATAAAGAGCCAATGTAGATTTACAAGGATGGAGGCCTTTCATGTTATTACCCAGCATGCAGTACATAAAACAAAATGTATCCCAATGTATTCTGTGTGTGTGTGTGTTTCTCTGCTTCCTCTGAAGCATCAGAGATGGTTAAAGCTAGAGACAGCACACTGGATGGTGTAGGCTGGTGCTCTGAGGTGGTACAGAGCATTCTCTCTCTCTCTCTCTCTCAGGTGCTTGGCTAGCTGATTTTTCCTCACATGTTCAGGGTCTAACTGATCGCTATATGTGGGGTCAGGCAGGAATTTTCCTCCAGGTTAGATTGGCCGTGACTTTGGGGGTGGGAATAGGATGACCAGATAGAAAGTGTGAATAATCGGGATAGGGGGTAAGGCCTACATAAGAAAAATCCCTGAACATCAGGACTGTTCCTCTAGAATAGGGGTATCTGGCCACCCTAAGGTGTGTGTGGGGGTGGGATAGTTGCCTTCCTCTGCAGCATGGGTTGCAGATTGCTTGCCAGGATCATCTGAGCACATCTCACTTAATCTTTTCTCTACCAATACAGATGTCTGGGGCACTGGTGCACTTTGGTCCCTCCTATTCTCTGCCTGGGGCACATAAGAGTTCAGTCTCCCTAGGGGCTGTGATATTTGATCTAATTTCAGTTGTTGGGTTGCAGGTGTTGGATAGTGTTGGTGGCCTGTGATATATATGAGGTCAGACTAAATGATCTGGTGGTCCCTTCTGGCCTTAAATTAGATGACTCTGAAAGTGTCAGAAGATAAACCTTGACCGTTAAACTGATTGCCAATAAAGCATCAAAAAACAACCTAAAATAGGAGCAAGTCTATCCCTTACAACACACCTAGTGCAGTGTGTGTGAATAGCATTCCAAAGAACATCTATTCCAATAACTAATGTTCCTGAGGCTTGACAGAGTGAGGATTTATGCCAATGTCAGTCACTCTGCTGCTGCCAGATCTAAAGTGCACATTCCAGAGATAGCACCTATTTACAACAGCCTCTAAAATACAAGAAACAAAATTGTTTCCCTTCCAAAATGATAGTGATGAAATCCAGCCTGTACTAAGAACACACAAGCAATAATGCACACCAGAGTGTGCTGATGGACTGAAATTTTGAAATGCTTCTTAAAGTTTCAATAACCTGGGGTGTGTAATTATGGTATTTAATCAACTTGTGCTTATTGTATGTGTTTTTAAAGAGCAGTTAACCCATTTAAAATGTACAGAGTTGTACAGTACTGATTGCATAACTATACCTAAATGTTCTCTGAAAATAATTATAGTACGTGGGATTTTAGTCTGGGAGACATGACTGGTAAATGTGGAGTCTGAATTTGGAGCAGACTGACAAATTGAAAATTGTTGACATTCAGTGGCTGTTGTTTGGCCCATATTAAATGTATCAGTGAGTCCATTTCAGAATGGATGATTGTTCACATTGCTATGCTAAAAGGTACTGGTGATTACATGGGCCACAAACCTATTTGAGACTGAGTGTGAATGCCCCCTTCAATTAACATAACTGTCAAGATAAGTTAATCACAAACATCTAAGACAAAAGGGGTTGTGAACCTGCCCAGGAGTTTGGGTAAAGTGTGTTTGTGAAGGAAGGGAAGAACAGACTTAACCACACCCCTGAGCGCTGCAAGTTTCAGTGCTGTAATTTGCTGTAATTTGCCAGTATAGACAGTGCACTCCAGCGCTGGTAGCTACACCCCTCATGGAAGTGTTTTTTTTAAAGCTCTGCTGCAACTACACAAGCCACGTTAAAGCGCTATCGCAGCAGTGCTTTAACATTGCCAGTGAAGACATGCCCTATCAGAACAGAAGCAGTGTAATGGGGTGGCACTCACCTCTCATGAACACCCCTAGGTTGAGCGCGCCTACAGTTTTTCCCCAATTTCTTGGCCCATGGTGCCCCCTGTCGGCTGCTCCGCTTCTCAGGTGGGTCTTCAGTCTAAGCCCTCCAGCCGAGTCACATAGCCCAAGTGCAAACAAACAAACAAACCCATTTGGGGGTATAAGCCCAAAATGTTCTGCTGCCCTCCCCAGGCTCAGTCCTTTAACAATCCATCTGGGCCCATCATGGTATCCCTCTGTTGGCAATGTCTCTTTAGCTCTCCCTGAGCTCTCATAGACCCTATTGGTCAGACTCTCAGGGTACGTCTACACTACCTGCCAGATTGGCAGGTAGTGATCAATCTATCGGGGATTGATTTATCACATCTAGTGTAGACGCAATAAATTGATCCCCAATCGCTGTCGTCAACTCCTTTACTCCACCGCGGTGAGAGGTGGAAGCAGAGTCAATGGGAGAGTGGCAGCAGTTGACCCCGGGCCGGGAGGACGCAAGGTAAGTTGACCTAAGATACGTCGACTTCAGCTACACTATTCTCGTAGATGAAGTTGCATATCTTAGGTCGATCCCTCCCGCCCCCCAACTGTAGACCAGGCCTCAGAGCCCCTGTTGTCCAGCTTATGTGTGAAGGTTCTTGCTCTGGGATGGAGCAGCACCCCCAGCGGTTCCTCCCAGGAAGCTCTTCGCCTTTAGTTCCCTCACTCCAGCTCTCCAGCTAGGTCTCTTTCAGTTCAGCCCTCTCCCAGGGGGTAACATGTAAACATACAGTCCCTCCCTCAACCAGTCTAAACTCTTTTCTCTCAGAGCACAGCTACTTCTCCAGCAGTTGTTGGGGACTCAGGCCCACCCACTACTCCAGGTCCCAGCCCAGGGACCCTCTAAAAGCAGCCCTGTGTCATATCCCTTTAACTAACTGTGTTTCCCTGGGTCTCTTCCCCGTAGCCTGTCTTAATTGAGTCCTAACCATCCAGAAGCTATTCCCTCACTTCCCCAGTCTCTGCCAGCAACCACATGCCTTAGCCCTTAGAGCCAGCCAGGAGCACCTCTTCACCCCTCTCACCCAGTCCCTAATAGCAGGCTGATCTATCCAGCCCTTTCAGCTCCTTTTATATGAACCTGCTGGGGCCTGAGTGGCTGCTCCCTGCAGCCCCTCTCATTGGTTGTGTCCCACACAGCAGCTCTAGGCAACTTAGAGGACCACTCTGTTGCTCTTTTTCTAGAGCAAGGTGAGGTAGGGCCACGAGGCCTCCAACAGGAGGCCTTCGGACCTACTCCACCCTGTCACAGGCAGACTCCAAGGCAAAAAGCAAGAAAGCCAATCAGCATCCTGTGCACACAATATATGATCCTGGAAAAGCTAGAGAGAGAGTGTTTTTGGATAATACTGACTGGGGGAAGTGTTGGCTTATGAGGCTCGAGGCTGCTCGAGGCTACTATTCTTGTGTTCTGGTTCCTCCTGCATTGGGAGCAGCCAGACTTTGTACATTCTTGTAAATAAACAAGATTTCATCAAAGAAAATACCAGATTCTTGTCAATTTCTGCCCCCAACTGGGACATCCCCAGGGCCCTGAACTTTGATTATAACACTTAAGTCAAAAAGGGCAGAAGTACTACCAAAAACATAATTAGCACTAAATGTGTCAGTCTCAGCAAGAGGGTTAAGAATGGAATGGATATAGAGGTTCATCTATCCTATCAGTTCTTCAGGAGAGGTATTCAGTTGAGGGAGGATGCTCCATGGCAGGAGAAGTGAGGAAGCTAGCATTGCTGTTGTCCATGCTACAGGTGTTCCATAGATAAAGGGCTTAACTGCTGAAGATAGTCAATCTGATACCTGCCACAGAACACTACTGTTTTTATCTCTATATTTTTTGAAAATATTTTTCTTTAAACCAGTATTTGCAACATCTGGTATAATCAGACACTTGACAAGGGGTCTGGTGAAATTATGGCTTTGAGACAAATACAGGGTTAAAGTAAGTGTTTTATGTCTTCGACATTGCAGGCAATAGGCATCAGTTAAACTATTATGTCTCCCCTGTCTTCTTCTCCCCCAGGGTACAGTGAAGTACAGGTCTGCTGTTACAAGTATACCATTTCATTGAGTAAGTTTGCCCCAGAGACATAAACCATCTTTTATTTGTTTTGCAAGATTATCTTCATAGAAAGATTTGTTTATAAGTTTTCAGGGTTTTTTTATTATTATTAATCTTCAGAATGGGAAATTCATCTTTGGCCTTTCCATTCTCTCTAGGTTATGTATCCTTTGCTTGCCTACAGTTTTATTAAGCATTTGTTTAGAGGGAAGGAGATGATGGCCACGAATCATGAGGATTGTGTCCTTGTTATAATAAACACATCTCCTTAACCTTCAGGTTGTTGACGATTGGGAACAAACAGTGTTTCTCAGGGGTTATTTTTAAATCCAAGTTCAAGTCTGGTATAAGAATATAAACTCTTGGCAGTCTTTTCCCAATCTGGAGTCCTACTCATCTTACTTCCCTGGAGAAGCATGTAAGCAACTTTGTGGAAGAGTTCTTGGAAAATCAGTCCCCTTTGCTTCTCTTTCCTCCCTGTTTCCTATCCTGGGATTGCCTAGCACAGTATGCCTACAAGCTGCATAAAGCAACCAAAACACCTGTTCCATTCATGGGTTACATATCTATTGCAGAAATAGATGACACACACAATTAGCCCACACACCCACATGACATTGCTCTTCTCCAGTGACATGTGTGCTTCATTTGGTGCAGAAAGGGAAATAATTTTACATGCGGATTCTAAATGTTGGACAGCTACATAAACTCTGCTGCAAGTTTCTCCTCCCTTGGTTTTCACACCTCTACTGCTAGAACAGGGCCTCACCCTCCCTGACTGAACTAACCTCGTTATCTCTAGCTTGCTTGCTAGCATATATATACCTGCCCCTGGAWATTTCCACTACCTGCGTCTGACGAAGTGGGTATTCACCCACGAAAGCTCACGCTCCAAAACGTCTGTTAGTCTATAAGGTGCCACAGGATTCTCTGCTGCTTCTGCTGCAAGAGACATGCTATGGATCTGTGCCACCATCATATCAGACAGCTGCTTGAATCAGGGAGGAGCAGGTAGAGGTGTGAAAATTGCTTGTTACAAATGTAAAGCAACTTGTACATCAGGCATTTTCTCTGATAGTTATGAAACTTGAAAATAGTCCCAGTTTCATGGAAATCTTCATTAACATTTACATATCTGGGTAAAAATGGTCCCATTTTCCAGTGACTATAGAACAACATTATGAAATACTGGGTTGCAATCAAGACCAGTGGGGAGCTATGTCACTCTTTCCTTGAAACCTGGGGTGTCTTCCAATGACTTACTGTTGTAGTTTCCAAACCTGGACTGCTCACAAACAGCTTGCCAGCATTCAGGTCACTCCCAGATATGTTTGGGTAACTGCAGCAGCCTTTCTGTCACACCTTGGCTCTCACCAGCCTTGGTTATTCTGCAGGGTTATCCCAACATGCTCCCAGATCCAGATTTTCCCCACTAAACATATGTCCTGTACTGCCCATCCCCCTCCTGGACAGTCCAAACATATTAAGTCCATTATTCCTTTAAAGTGTTAATATATAACAACTTGCCACCTTAAATGAAGTTACCCAGACACTTCAATTTAAACACAGTGGATTACATAAAACAATAACATGTTTATTAATTACACAGAGATAGATTTTAGGTGAGTACAAGCTGACGACAAACAACTGTGATGGGATCAACTCACATATCACTGTCAGTGGACAAGAGCTGGAGACAGTGAAACAGTTCAAGTATTTGTGGGCAATCATCACTGATGAAGGATCCAAGGCAGAAATTCGGCAAGAACTGTTCAAACAACAGCAGCAGTGGCAAAGCTAAAGCTAATTTGGAGGAACAAGAACATCTTCCTGGAATCCAAACTGATCAAGAGGTCTGTAGTAAGATGAGGCCCTGAAACATAAACCCTTATCAGAGGCCCGGTATGAGGCCTGAGGCCTGAACTTAGGTAATGGTCAAGACTTGCTAACATAAAGTGAAGTGAAACTGTGAGCCAGAGGCAGGCCCTGCTCACAGAAGCTGGGAAGGAAAGGGCTTATGCTGTGAAAAGAGACATACCTAAAAGTAGTGGACATCAGAGATCAGAACATTCGCATACTTGTACACTCCATACAGATAACAAGGAAGCTTGTACATATTGGTTCGAACAAAACAACTCTATCCATCATATTACCCTTTTGCCCCTGTCATTGGGATGGATCAGCCTGTTGTGGATAAATGTAAAGTGATGCACACTGGAAAAAATAACCCCAACTATACATACAATATGATGGGGGCTAATTTAGCTACAACGAGTCAGGAAAAAGATCAGCCTGTTGTGGATAAATGTAAAGTGATGCAC
>NC_133770.1:26113173-26115745 GCF_003597395.2 Chelonoidis abingdonii | reverse complement strand
ATACACTTCCAGTGTTTAGGCAAACATTGATCTGACAATGGTAAAAAATTACTACATGCTTAAGGTTGAGAATCCTTGATATTACATCCTGCAAAATGTCACATGCAATGACAATTATGGCATAAAAACCACAAACCAGAATAGTTCTCCAATCTGACCTACATTACCAAAATGCCCACATATATCTGGGAAACAACAGTTTTAAATACTTGAATGGTTGAAGACCCCATTTGAGTGAAACATTACCTCTTTCTGTAACCTTGGGCACACTGTAAATTTTTTTTTATTTTATTTTATTTTTTTGGTGAAAAGGACCTTCATCTGACCTGCCCCTCAAAAATCATTCTGTTCATCTCTGCTTGAAGATCTCCAGATAGAATCACCCAGGACCGTTGTAAGACTTAAAACTAGTATAAAAGTTTCACAGTGTCTGTGAAAAACAAAGTGTATGCTAGTTGACCCATTGGCTTTGGGAATCATAAGTGAGCACTGTATTTTGAAACCATATCTGAACACTGCATCTGCCAACTAGTGCGTCCTTGGCACATTATGTTAATATTTTTTAGGCTTATAGTAAGCCCAAAGTCTTGGAAGGCTTTGGAAAAGCTGTCCATGAGGTTCTCATAGATGTTTCTATGAATAATATAATTAGAGATGAACTGAAACAAAAACATTAGATGACTAAAATTTAAAATTTGGGGCATTCAAAGTTCTGAATCCCAATTTTTTGGTTTGTGCCCTTCTCTACAATGGAAAGCTGTTCTTTCAGCACTGTTGTCCCAGCACCAGCTTGTTAGCATTATCAAAGGCTGCAATGTATTTCCTGTGAATGGAAAAGCTCAAGAGTATACAGGGAGGTGAGGAAGTACCACGGTACCTTACCCACTACCCATAGCCTGGTAACGGAGGGTGCCCAAAGTTTATCAAATGAGTCATTAATTTTTAGTTTGCCACAACCTTCTTCCCCCATTATCCACAGCAGCTCCTGGAACATAGTGTGCTAGGAATGACCCAAAATACGGTTCCACTTATCAGCCTGGTACATCAGCACAGTACAAATTGCTGGACACTATTTGAGTACTTTCTAGGTGTTACTTTACACAGTCCTACAGGTTTTCCATAGAACTACCTAGACATCTGCTGAGTGTTTTCTACAGCCCACTTTGCATTTGATCTTGCATAAATAGGTCAAAGTTCTGTAAAGAACATGTAAAGTGCAATACCAACAATATACTATCTAAGTAGATGATTACATATTTGGGACCAAAATCTGATCCTCTAGTTCACATTAGCTCTGATTTAATAAGAGACTTAAGCACCAACTTAATTTTAAGCTATTTCTTGAGAAGCGGACGGGGGCTGCGGACGGGGGCTGCAGACAGGGGAGTTTGAGAGGAAGAGCAAGAGATTCTGCTGCTGAACAGGCTACCATGTGAGTGTGAGAGTACAAGCTGTTGGTGTGAGTGAGTTTGCTCAACTATTTGGATTTTAATTTTAATTCTGATTTCAGGGGACTTCAGTTTCAGTTTCAGCTGCTGTGGCAGTTGGGACTGAGTGCTTGACCTTGTTCCCTTGATTGCCTTTGATTAGCCTTCCCCAGTGTGACTCACAAGGGGGTAGGAGTGACCTAGCAAGCAGGCTCTAAAAGCCAGAGACAGAGTGACCAGGGGGGCTTCAGACAGGGGAGTTTGAGAGGGAGTTTGACAGAGGGAGGCCTAAGATGGTTAGGAAGACCCGCAACACCTGTGCCAGCACTGCTTCTGTCTCCCCAACCTGCACCTGTAGCCAGACAGAGCACCTGAGCATGAATGCTTCCACCCAGATCCTGGTGTGGTTTTGCAAGGACTGTGACTTGCAATTCCCACTTACTGATACCCAGGCCGGGGGGACCATCCAATGTGAAAGGTGCCTGCTGGTGGAATCTCTCAGACAGCAGGTGGGAGAGCTACAGGAGGAGGTGGCTAGGTTGAGAAGCATCCAAATCCACAACAAATTCCTGGACAGTCTCCACATGGAGACAGCTGAGGTATCTGTCCCAGTACCCAGGACAGCTGACACACCACTGGTGGAGGAGGAGAAGGCTCAGGGTGGACACTGGCAGCTGGTTACTTCTGGCAGCAGGCAGTGCTCCACCCATGCTCCAAGCCCTCCTGCCATGGTAATAAGAAACCATTATGCTCTTCTTGATACACGAGAGAAGGAATCACCCCCACAGCAAAGGAGGAGAAGCCTCGTACCCCTAAGTCTGGGAGGTCTGCTGCCACCACTGTGAATAGGAAATGTAGGGTAATGGTGGTCAGAGACAGTCTTCTGAGTGGGACGGAGGTGCCCATCTGTCGCTCTGACAATTCATCTCGAGAGGTATGCTGCCTGCCAGGGGCCCATATCCAAGATGTTACAGAGGCATTGTTGAGGATTATCCAGCCCTCTGACTACTACCCCACGCTACTCATCCATGTGAGCACCAATGATACAGTAAGGTGTGAAAATGAGTGGATCAAGAGTGACTACAGGGCTCTGGGAGTACAGGTGAAGGAGTTTGGAGCACAGGTGGTATTCTCTTCCATCCTTC
>NC_133770.1:26110029-26113070 GCF_003597395.2 Chelonoidis abingdonii | reverse complement strand
GGTAGACAGATACTGGGCTAGATGGACCTTTGGTCTGACTCGGTACGGCTGTTCTTATGTTCTTATGTTCCTTGTTATCTGTGTGGAGTGTACAAGTATGCGGATGTTCTGATCTCTGGTGTCCACTACCTTTTAGGTATGTCTCTTTTTACAGCATCAACTCTTTCCTTGCCAGCTTCTGTGTGCAGGGCCTGCCTCTGGCTCACAGCTTCACTTTGCTTTATGTTAGCAAAGTCTTGACCATTACCTTAGTTCAGGCCTCAGGTCTCATACTGGGCCTCTGATAAGGGTTTATGTTGTTCGAACAAACATGTACAAGGTGAGAGGCGGTACCTTACTACGTAGAGGCGTTGTACCTTGCTACTTAGAAGGGTTGCACCTCAACACGTCAAGAGTGATAGGTAACTTGTTTGTACCTGTGTATAAGAATGCATCCCTGGGGCAATGTTTTTGTCCAGCCTAGGGGGCAGTGGAAAGTCTCGCCAGTGACTGAGCTGAGTCCATTGCCAGGGAGCACATATGTACTGGCTAGCTGCACCTTAGCAGCACCTTGGACTTCGTTTGCCAGGGAGCTGGAGACTGTGTTCCTTTTCGACAATAAACCTGGCTGACATGCCTTCGTACCTTACTTGAGTCTGTGGTCATTGGGAGTTGTCTCGGGGTCTGCTGTGTCAGCTATCTGTGCAGAGCTGGGACAGCACACAGAGGGAGCACACGCACGCAGCCGATTGATATCGACATTGAACAGAGCAGAGCACCACACCGGTAACATCTGACAACACAAGGTGGGTCACTTGCTGGAGGATTCTCTGCACCTTGAGGTCTTTAAACCATGATTTGAGGACTTCAATAGCTCAGACATAGTTTAGGGGTTTATTACAGGACTGGGTGGGTGAGATTCTGTGGCCTGCGTTGTGCAGGAGGTCAGACTAGATCATAATGGTCCCTTCTGACCTTAAAGTCTATGACTCTATAAAATCCCATTTACTATCTTTATGTATGCATTTTACACTACTCTTATATAAATCTGAGCATTTTGACTCAAAACACTTTTTACAAAAGGTCAAAGTCAAGTAGAAAACCTTAATGTAAGGAGAAATCAAGTTAGGATATTTCTCTGATGGCCGCAAAATGTTAATGCACCTTTTACATATTGTTCCCCATTTTCATAACTGGAAAAGTACCTTGGTATACTCATGGATAAATCAGCCCAATAAATCCTGATATAGCCAGCCAAATGTAATACACTTCCAGTGTTTAGGCAAACATTGATCTGACAATGGTAAAAAATTACTACATGCTTAAGGTTGAGAATCCTTGATATTACATCCCGCAAAATGTCACATGCAATGACAATTATGGCATAAAAACCACAAACCAGAATAGTTCTCCAATCTGACCTACATTACCAAAATGCCCACATATATCTGGGAAACAACAGTTTTAAATACTTGAATGGTTGAAGACCCCATTTGAGTGAAACATTACCTCTTTCTGTAACCTTGGGCACACTGTAAATTTTTTTTTATTTTATTTTATTTTTTTGGTGAAAAGGACCTTCATCTGACCTGCCCCTCAAAAATCATTCTGTTCATCTCTGCTTGAAGATCTCCAGATAGAATCACCCAGGACCGTTGTAAGACTTAAAACTAGTATAAAAGTTTCACAGTGTCTGTGAAAAACAAAGTGTATGCTAGTTGACCCATTGGCTTTGGGAATCATAAGTGAGCACTGTATTTTGAAACCATATCTGAACACTGCATCTGCCAACTAGTGCGTCCTTGGCACATTATGTTAATTTTTTTTAGGCTTATAGTAAGCCCAAAGTCTTGGAAGGCTTTGGAAAAGCTGTCCATGAGGTTCTCATAGATGTTTCTATGAATAATATAATTAGAGATGAACTGAAACAAAAACATTAGATGACTAAAATTTAAAATTTGGGGCATTCAAAGTTCTGAATCCCAATTTTTTGGTTTGTGCCCTTCTCTACAATGGAAAGCTGTTCTTTCAGCACTGTTGTCCCAGCACCAGCTTGTTAGCATTATCAAAGGCTGCAATGTATTTCCTGTGAATGGAAAAGCTCAAGAGTATACAGGGAGGTGAGGAAGTACCACGGTACCTTACCCACTACCCATAGCCTGGTAACGGAGGGTGCCCAAAGTTTATCAAATGAGTCATTAATTTTTAGTTTGCCACAACCTTCTTCCCCCATTATCCACAGCAGCTCCTGGAACATAGTGTGCTAGGAATGACCCAAAATACGGTTCCACTTATCAGCCTGGTACATCAGCACAGTACAAATTGCTGGACACTATTTGAGTACTTTCTAGGTGTTACTTTACACAGTCCTACAGGTTTTCCATAGAACTACCTAGACATCTGCTGAGTGTTTTCTACAGCCCACTTTGCATTTGATCTTGCATAAATAGGTCAAAGTTCTGTAAAGAACATGTAAAGTGCAATACCAACAATATACTATCTAAGTAGATGATTACATATTTGGGACCAAAATCTGATCCTCTAGTTCACATTAGCTCTGATTTAATAAGAGACTTAAGCACCAACTTAATTTTAAGCTATTTCTTGAGAAGCGGACGGGGGCTGCGGACGGGGGCTGCAGACAGGGGAGTTTGAGAGGAAGAGCAAGAGATTCTGCTGCTGAACAGGCTACCATGTGAGTGTGAGAGTACAAGCTGTTGGTGTGAGTGAGTTTGCTCAACTATTTGGATTTTAATTTTAATTCTGATTTCAGGGGACTTCAGTTTCAGTTTCAGCTGCTGTGGCAGTTGGGACTGAGTGCTTGACCTTGTTCCCTTGATTGCCTTTGATTAGCCTTCCCCAGTGTGACTCACAAGGGGGTAGGAGTGACCTAGCAAGCAGGCTCTAAAAGCCAGAGACAGAGTGACCAGGGGGGCTTCAGACAGGGGAGTTTGAGAGGGAGTTTGACAGAGGGAGGCCTAAGATGGTTAGGAAGACCCGCAACACCTGTGCCAGCACTGCTTCTGTCCCCTCCACCTGCGCCTGTAGCCAGACAGAGCACC